>NW_017304461.1:950565-979606 GCF_001594115.1 Trachymyrmex septentrionalis | reverse complement strand
TGTGTGTGTGTGTGTGTGTGTGTGTGTGTGTGTGTGTGTGTGTGTGTGTGTGTGTGTGTGTGTGTGTGTGTGTGTATGCCGTTTCGTAGGTGAACAGAAACCCGATATACATATTTCCCTTCGATATATTGTATGATATTGTACATGCATCTATCGCGTCCTGGCATCGTCCAGGACGGCGAGAACCGATGACGTGCGCTCGCTATGTATGGAGAACAGAAAAGAGCAATTCCCGTCGGGTTGGTCTCTGAGTTCACGTGTATTTCCGATTGACTTTTGAAGGAGATCGGACATAATTCGGCTGTAAATAAATTCCTTCGTTTTTGGATTATCCTTGCTTTATTTGATTTTTTTTTTCCTCGCACGTGGACGTTAATTATCGCGTGAATTTACGGATTGGCCCGACACATCATTCCGTTCATCGTCGAGTGTCGTTCTCCACGAGAGAGCCTGTTCGAGTGCCTATATAATAGCGACGTCGGCACTACGCGCCTTTTCGCGCCTGTGTGTCGCTCAACAGGTAAGAATCGCACCTGCTTTTGCAAAGCGACGACCTGACGTAAAATTGACGACGTGTCCTGAAAGATTAGAAATAACGGAGAAGACGAACCGACGCAGAACGTGAGATAGAAAGACAGGCCAACGAAACGGAAACACAACGCGTTAATACACTTGTTAAATTCATACAACGTCAAATTAAACTCAATTTAAGTTATTTCAATCTACTTTGTTTATTTTTAATTATTTCTTTAGATCGTCACTGCTCCTACTCATTATGACGTTAATTTAACTAAAACAATAAAGTGAAACCATTTAACTCAAGAATATGTAGATATTAAACTTGACTTGATTTATTATTTACTAAGTACATACGTTAATATAGACGTTGTTTACTTTGAAATTAACCATAGAAATGAATTAATTTACATTTTGATTCATATGGAAGTTAAAAATAACAAAATGTTATTTAACTCAAGGGTTACCATTGCTCCTTTGATATGTAACACTGCAAGACGGAAGGTATGTGGTGGCTTATCAAAGCAGAATGTTATCTGTGCTTCATCGTCGAGGAAAGCTTTGAATCAGGAAAACTAACGTATCACACGTCGGATGCGAAGAAAAAAATGCATTCTTTCTGTCATCTCGCGCACATGTAATCTTATACCTTCTCCTCTCTGTCTCTCTCTCTCTCTCTCTCTCTCTCTCTCATTCTCTTCTTTTTCTCATTTCTCGTACTTTTTCATGCTTACTATCGGTTGTAATATGGAAAGCTGAATCGACAACGATCGAAGAAAAGTTTCGCTTTTCTAATGCTTTAAATTGACTGACTAACTTCTTGCAACCATATCACAAAGAACACACATTTTGCTCACGACATATTTGCACTATGCATCTCCCTATTCATTAACGTATGGAGTGTACGCTAAACGACCTATTTGATCGAAGATTGAAATAATTTCTTCCCGTAAGATTAATTAGGTACATCTTTTATATTCCTTTAAAGTTGAATGTCTTATCGTTCCTTCTAAACGCAGAAAATAGAATTTCTAGAATTGAAAATGTATTTGAAAATTTCCATATTAATTAAGATTCAAGATTCGCTTCGACCGAATATAAAATTCGTTCTCTTACTTGTATTATTCACTTATCGATCCACTTTCCACTTATTATTGTTGATAGGAAACACTATTTTGAATTAGCCAGAGAGTTCAAATTTATCCAAATAGAACAGAAGTCGTAATAATATTGTAAGGACATCGTTATAATCTTATTTGTCACCTATAAATTCACTTGATACTTAATATAAGATCATGATGACGCCCTTATGGTATCTTTATGACGTTATCCAGATATTTACTCTGTATTTGGAAGATAACTGAAGAACCGCACCCGTCTCGAAATTTTCGTCAACCAAAAATCATCTTAGTCATCAAATATATCTGTTAGCAAACACTCCGCATTTCATCACACCTTTCCGTCACGCCAATGATAGAAGTCAATCCACTAGTCAACTACATACTTACACGCACAAACACGCACCTGGCCACTACCTCGCCCGGTCTTATCACCGATAAATCTATTCTTTTACTTACACCATCGAGCCCCGCGTAGCGTTAGCATATCGTAAATAAATTAGGGATTTCCTGAGGAGCGAGGGGAAAACGGTGTCGGGTGCAGCGGGCCCGAGAAGAGAGCGTGTGAAACTTCCGTCTCGGCTGCCCAAAAAAAGAAAGAACAAAAGAAAAAAATTAACAGTACAAAGTATACCACATCATTCTCTAATCCATTCAATTAACAGGAAGAATCCGAGTGATGAAGAAATGGTTTCATGTTTTTTTCAAAAACAGATGGGGCCGCGGCCAGCCGGATGATATCGGTGCGATCAATCTAGGAGATGAGAAATTCGACCCCGACTCGGATAAAAAGCCGCGCGCAGGACAAATTCTATGGATCCGTGGTCTAACACGGCTACAAACACAGGTAACTATCCCTATCTCTCTTTTCTCTCTCTCTTTGTCTATCTATCTATCTTTCTCTGTCACTCTGTCTCTCTCTCTTTTTCATTCTCTCATTATCTCATCATTCAACTCAAGATTCAATATTCTCTCGATTCCTGTTCTATTCACGAAAACATAAATGAGAAAACTCAACAAAAACCGCCCCCGGATCCAATGGGTTCAGGTGGCGAGACCACACGAGTCACATACGGTCCTCTTAACGTTTTTTAAACTCTCAGGACTCTTTTCTTTTCTTTTCTTTACTTTGGATGCGGTCCACTTAACTAGAAATCCTTCGAAGCGTTTGATTGATCAATCAGAAGAAAGAATGTTACCAATTGATCAATCGAAGAACGCTTTCAAAGCATTAATAGCATCAAGTGGATCGAAACCTTTGTTTCTTTCTTTTAACAGCGCACTGAAAAAGAAATTTACTAAATCTTAATAGATATTTTTTTTAAATAGTAGATAGTACTATGTAAACATTTATTTACAATAAATAAGTATTTACTCAATAAAAAAGTGAGCTAATAACTAAATAGTTGTACCAAATAAATACGTATATGTCTACATTACAATAAATATTTTCACTTAGAGAACTATTCAAATATTTATTAAAATTTAGTACTTTTTTCGGTGTGCGCGCACAATTACTCGACGTTCTCTATGCACGTCGAACGTATGCGTGCGCGTATTTCTTCTTATTATCAACAAATACGTATACAGAATATAATAAATCCACTTATACTACTTATATACTATTACCACTCTACTTATTACCATCGACGATATTTACGGCGACGATAATAACGAGTTGTTTCAGTTTTGACCGTTACCTTGGTTTGCATTTTCATTTGAGTTCCACCATTACCACGTTAGAGAACCGCGGCCGCGTTTTTCCACACTTTGATCCGATGATACCGACGACCGTGTGAGATAAGAGTGCCTCAACAGACGATTGAACGCGTCCAAGTAGACGGATCGTTAACCGCCCACTCGACAGCCCGTTCGTGAGAGCGCGCGGGAAACGATCTTTGGCTGAAGGAGAAGAGCGAAGAGCCACGCACGATTTTCACAAACTACACTCTCAGATCGATGTTGCTCTCCCACTCACTTCTCCTTCAGAGACGCGATACATCTGACCGTGTGTCTCTTACCAATTAGGACAACACGTGCACATATTCATGTACATATATACATATTTATATCTATATATATATATATATTTCTAAACAAGTAAACTCAGTGTGTAAGTCTACGCCGATAAGAGAAGCTAGGTCTAATCTGTCATGTCATTATCTCAGGTAGGGGAAATCGGTCGCGGGTACCGATCGGCCGGATCCGGTCGATCGGCCCCGCGATTAGGGTGACAGGACCGAACGTAGAGAAACGGCAGACAAGAGACGATAACGCGAGATAAAAAAAGAAACGTTTTACTTGAACTCGTTACGACTCGACCAGCGTCACTGATCGCGCATGCACGACTCTTCGACGAGAACGACGCACTGATAGGATTGACGCACAAATACACAATACACACATAGAGACCTGCCGTAGTAAACGCACAAATTAGTGCTTGTTCTCCGCCCGTATATCTCCACCCCCTCGTATACGCGAATACCAGCGATATGGGAGCAACGTGAGAACTGTTGGGACTAGACGTGTGATGTCTTTCCAATCCACGGGATTTGCATGGGGAATTCAACTGTGATTGAAGTAAACGCGTATGCGGGATGGTAAATCATAGCCAGAACGCTTTGGTAATTTTCCTAGATTCGAAGATACACGAATCAGATTTTTCTCCCCTGCACCCACATTTCTTCCCTTAAGGTTATACAAGGTTTACCTTCGACGTTCTTTTTGTATCTTCAAGTTGAACGAAAATTAACAGAGTGTTTCACGGACCAATCCTATATAGCACAGACTTCGGAGACCTAAAAACGTCCAGAGAGAATGTCCTACATCTCAAGGATGTTTCCAGGATATTCTTGGATTTATCTAGGATAAGGTGTGCTGTGTGGGACCAGTATAAGATTGGAGTAAAGATGGAGTGTAGGTTTTTAAAACTGTTTTAAGCAGTTTTAAAAATCTAATCATTGTTCGTTTCAATCTATTTTATTTGACATGCAAATCTAACCGTCTCCGCCTTGTCCCAGCTCTCCTGATCGCGCGGTACTCTCTCACATCCCTCAGAGAAGATCGCGAGTGTCGTGACCAATGCGTAGGGAGAATAGAAACCACCAGGATATATCACCGATTTCTGATTGAGTCGAGTTTCTCCTGATACTACTTTCTGGCGTCGACGAGGTTTCGACCTGAGCACATATATATCTTACATATATTTGCGCGTACATATATATTACATATATATTATATATACGTTCTTATATCCCGTATACAGCTTGCATCCACAGTAGCTCTCCACAGACAGCCAGAACCAACTTAGCAGTGGTCCACGCAGTCCTCAGCCAATCTCTCTTTCTTTCTCTACTCTCTAACTCTCTTTCTCTCTGTTTGTTTCTCTCCCGTTCCCGATATCTCTTACGCTCGGTTTCCCACTCTTTTCCCTTGATATATGCTCTATCTCACTTCACTACTCTAGTCCTCGTGAGATTACATGTCAGAATACGCTCTCGTTTCCTCGTCTCGGGAGGGCACGTCTCCGTAACCCCGAAAGTGTGTGCACCACTCTTCTCCAAGTCCAGTGATCGATGTTTATGTCTCGCCGATCGATGAACACTCAGGGCACTCCCACCCCGGGGGAGATTCGCCCCTCTGTTGTCTTTGTAAAGTACATATCTATATATACTCTCTCACCGTGAAGCAC
Organism: Trachymyrmex septentrionalis; assembly: GCF_001594115.1. Lineage (NCBI taxonomy): Eukaryota > Metazoa > Arthropoda > Insecta > Hymenoptera > Formicidae > Trachymyrmex > Trachymyrmex septentrionalis. Next base: position 974,281 of record NW_017304461.1, on the reverse strand, counting down.
TGTTTTTGAATATTCAAGTGACGTTAAGCAGGATGTTGAAATCGACCCACGTGTAAGCACCTCGTGGTAAACTTTCTTCGCCGAACTTTCTCTCGCAAGAGACGTCTTTACACATCGACTTCGCCATATGATTTTCCGCATTCGCCGTTAAAACGGGTGACTCTTACGTAACTCTCGCGCGGGTAACTCGTGTAAAGTAGGTAGTCCGTCCCCATCTTCGTACGTAACGTATCTAAATCCGTCGCCTACAGTTACTGTAATCGTAATTAGCCGGTAAAACGAAACTTTTGTTGTTGCGCGGGGTTCAAGAACGTAATACGTAAAAGATTCATTTCACTTCGCTATTGTCCTTAGCCGCCTTAGCCGCCCGCTATTCCTATCGATTTTACGTTGAAGCGGAAGGCTCTATTCTGTCGCATATGTTAAAGCGGACGGTGCTGTATGACGGTGCGTTCGTTTGCGTCGCGTTAGATGTGTCTCCGTTAATATTATAAATTGCAAATCCCCAAGTTGTAAAAACGTTTCACACGCATTTATGTATTCTATCCAAATTACTTTTCGCAACGGTTTATTACGTATTACGATCAACAAGGCGGCAACATCAGTCGATGGTCGACAGTCTATTACAGTTAGGCGTGTTCCAGAGGTAACGATTGCGGTCCGTTTCTCGTCGAAGAATCCCCGAAACACCCGATAAACTCTATACGATGATTGCGCAGCGAATTTTTTTGCAGTAATGTCAAATATCTGTCTATATATCTAACTGTCAATCACTTTGGCGGCTCGGGCTGTGGCGCGACAAAGAAAACGATTGTCGCTGGTCCGTTGCAGCTCCGTTACAGCCGGTCACGATGCGATTTAAAAATAAAATGTAGAACGGATGAGTTGCACGCAACGTATGTAAGAAATTCTAGTCCATCTAGAAAAACTCGCGGCGAATACGTATATTTCCTTTCTCTCTCTCTGTCTGTCTCTCTACCAATTTTCTCTACTTTATATTATATATATTATATATAGCTACACTATACGTACTTTCTATTCTCTTTACATTCTCTTCCCCTTTTTTTCTCTGTAACTTCGTCTGTCTCGCACAGTCAACGGTCATTAAGTGTTCAATATCACGAGAAGCACACGTTAATATAGAACGGCTTTAATATATATATATAAAAAAAAAAAAAAAAAAACAAAGAAAACAGGAAAAAAAAACAGAACGGAAAATCGAACAGACGATTTAAGAAAGACAGAAAAGAGATAGAACAAGAAAAAAGAAAAAAAAATACAATTACCCTGGAATGTCACGTGAAGCTAATGATGTAAAACTGGATGTGTCACCTACTTTCAGACGAGCAATAGAACTCTGGTGCAGAATGTATCTGTGACAGGCAGATCCCCTTCTCAGGATTACTACATGGTTAGTCCGCAAGTCCACTATCATCCGCAAGTTTGCTCATTGTTTGACCGTGTTAAATAATATGATTAACCGTTTCTCTCTATATTTATCTATACATATATATTTTCATCGTCTTTATTTGGTTCCTCTGATATATTCTAACTTTTTTTTTTGCGAACACTTTTTTGATCGATATGTACCATGTACTATGATTTCCTACAAGCAGACCTTTTTTAGTTTGCCTTTTGTGTTCTCTATCTTTCTCTCTCTCTCTCTCTCTCTCTCTCTCTCTCTTTCTTCTACTACTACTTATTACTACTTATCTGTCTCTCTACACACGTCTCACAATGTCTGCATTTTGTTTAACAAGTAAGTGCTTGCGGACTGCGAGTTTCGATTAATATTTTTCGCCCGTGTGCTTATTATATATATACATATATATATTATTACATGCGACACCCGTCTTTGTGGTTGATTCTAAACTATCCTCCACAAATAAAAAAAGAAGACCAGAAAACCGGCAGCCAGTATATATATATATATCGGCGTCGAGCAATTTGCATCGCCATGATTATTGTCACTGCGGCAGCTAATTATATCGCTCCTGATGTATCTTTCTCTTTTTGTTCTTTTTTTTTCCTTTCTGTACCACCACCGCACCAGCCTCTCACTTTCTTTCTCTTTCTGTCTTAGTCTTGTGGATCCTGTGTCGCGTAATACGATCGCACGTGTACGATCCGATCGTATATCGCTTCTCCCAATGTCACCAACTCCTCTGTCCCCTGTATCTCTGTCAAGCGAGACGCTAATGGAGCGCATGTACGGTAAAACACGCCTCCCGTTTACGCGCGACAATGAGAAAAGAAAAAAAAAAAAAGCAGCCAGCCACCGCCCACGTGGATTTGGGAACCGCCACTGGCTGTTGTTGTTCGTTGCCGCGAGAGACATCGATTGATGGCTTTGACGTTCGATGGATATACATTAACGATTACGACCGTTTTGGCTGCCGTCATACGCTTCTCTCGATTGTCTCCCTTTACCTGAATTACTTCTTTCTTTTTTACGTGTCTTCTCTCTATCTTTTCGTTCTCCTCCTCTTTGCCCCTCCCAGTCTCCATTCATCTTTCTGCTCCTCTCCCCGCTCTTTCTCCTCGTTTTTCTTTTCCGCCTCAGTTCCACTAAGATGTTGCATGTACGTGTTTGTGTGCGTTCTTTTTTTTTTTTTTCATTCTTATTTTGGCGCGTTTGGAGGCGCTCGTCAGCTGACTTGGAATCGAACAGCCAAGAGCGAGCCGCACAGCTTTCGGAGTGACGTGATCAGAGATGTACGGCGCTATGAAATAACCGCGGTGTGTGCTACCCGTTTCCTCGATACAACAGCGCTGTTCCCAGAAATGTTAGTTAAGGTTGACTGAGGTTTCGGTGATTCCCAGTCAGAGATGTCTATGTTCTAGCTGCTGCAGGTTCTATCTTCGGGAGGAGACGGAGGATCAGTTGAGCTCCGATTAACGTTAACTAACGTTCCAAGGAACGGCCGAAACCAAAGCACACTGGAACACTGGACAAGTCTCCTTCTTTTTGTTTTGGATCTGTGTTCGCTTTCTTGTGTGAGCATCGTTTTCTTTTTTCTTTCATTTCCGGCGTACGACTCGCTCGGTCGGCCGGCCCTTCTCTACACACACGCCGTGTACATTTGCTTCCCCTTTTTTGTCTTTCTCATTTCTTTTATTTGTTTTTTTAATTACTGCAGTGTGAGCATTGCTGTGATGATTAACACGTGATGTACGATGTTATTACCGTACGTTGTATATCGATGTGCGCGCGTGTGACATGTATTTTTTTTTTTTTTTTTTTCAATTATTGTGCGTATCTTTAACGTGGCACAGTGTGTATGTATATATATATCTGTATATTCAATATATATTGCATTGTGCGTTCTGTACCGATGCGAGGGACAAACACAACTCGCTCGGACACCGAAACGCTCCGCCAAAAAAAAAAGAAAAAAAAACGAAAAGAAAGAAAAGAATTTTTTTCCAACGGCGTTCGTACGGCGAGAGAGCGCGCGCTCGATCGCGCGTTTCTCGAATTCGGCTCGTCGAGTCTTACACTCTACTTTTTCTCGTACATCCCTCTACAGACGGTACATCGAAATTTTCTCTCTACTCCCGCTACTCGAAACCGCGTCAATGATCGTCAGCACACGTGTATCTGCGCTATCAATTCCTCAAAATTTTGAACTCGATTCCAATTTTCTGCGATATTTGCTCGGACGACTGGAGTCGACACCGAATGCGAGTCTTGGTGCTCCATCTATTTTCGATGAGAGTGTCGCTCGATTTTGAGAAAAATTCGCTCAGAGGATATTCACTCCAAGGCAAAAGTTTAGAAATTTTAAAAATTGATATTTTTGAGATTATTTACTCAAATATCCATAACAATGACTGCATTCAGCGGTAAAAGTAGCTTTCCAATTGTTGTAAGATTCTTTAATATATGATTGGTTTTTAAACATTTAACTCTAATAAAGAGTGAAAGATAAAAATCAATCATACTGAAGAATCTTACAATAGAATCTTACAAGCTGCATTTTGTATTTTTAAAAATAATTTTGTAGATTCAATAACTGTTATTGAATATGGAGAAATATTTAAAAAAACGCGTTATTATGGATATTTGAGTAAGTAATCTCAAAAATGGCTGCGTTCAGAAAATGTCTATTTTGCAACTGTTGCAAGTTTTCTTCGCTGAAACAAGACTATTTCTCTAGATCTAAAAGTATACTCCAATCAGGGAAGAAAACTTTCAACAGTAGCGAAATAAACATCTTGCTGAACTCCACTGACACTTTTGAAAAAGTGTTTCCAAACTTTTAGCCCGGAGTATATCTGGATACCTCGAAGTCCAACGAATTTAACGTAGCTTACGTTCAATTAACTTCGCGATATTTATTTTAATATTGCTCGTTTGAGTCGAAAGAAGAATACAAGAATACTGTTTGACCTTTACTAGAACGGGGAAGCCACTATATATAGTGGCACTGAAACATTGTCATATTTTGAGACAAAGAATACAACACTCTAAAAAATATTTCTGTGAATTTAACACCATACGGTGTTTATACATATAATCTTCACTGTATTGGTGTTAATGTTAATATTAATACAAACGTGGTATGGATTGAACACCATGGGTTTTAAATCCGTAGTTGATATAAATACCAGGGATTTTTAATCCACACCATGTTGATGTTAATATTAACCCCAACATGGTGAGAATTATATAAACATTACGTAGCATTCAATCAAAACCGATTTTTCAGAGTGAATGAAATAATGAAATTATAACTAATCTTAAAGAATCTCTCAAGGAAAAGTTATAAAATTTTAAAAATAAATCCCCGCCTTTTGCAAAGGTTAACGGTGATCGAGATGTTAAAAAATAAGCTGCAGCAGTTGTCATATTTTTCGAACTTTCGTCATGAAACGCAACACCTGACTAGCAGCGGTCTTTTCTCATTCGATACGTGTAATATCTCGAATCTCGAATTGCTTGAATGATGCGACACTCAAATCGTGACTGCGATATGTGCACTTTGACATGTTCCACGATTCCAGTCGTGCTCGGTTTTCCTCTTTCGATCTCTCATTCGAAACTCTTTTTCTCTCTGTCTCTCTTTCTTTCTCTTTCTTTCTCTTTCTCTCGCTTGAGAGGGAGAAATCGCCCTTTTTCTGCCTCTGTAGAAGAATTGCAGTGTGAAAAACGGTGAAAAAAAGAGGAAGACGTGCTAAGAAATGAGAGATTCGCGCGTCACATGATAATCTATTCGTCGACACGTGTGCGACACGTACAGGAGGGAAAAGACACAATAAAACATTCTACTCATGCACCTACTCTTTCTCTCTCTCACGTACATACATGTAAACACACATACATATATCACACACGCACAAAATACATTATATTAGAAACGAAAATGGAGAAAACGCGATGGAGATGGTCATTAGCGAACGCCGATGCAATCCGCGGCCAAAAAAAAAAAAAAAAAAAAAAAAAACAGCTGCTAATTGTGCGCGCTGAAAGAAAAAAAAAAGTAGTGTTTTAGCGAAGATGTGGAAACGAAAGCGAGTGCCGAGACTGATGGTTATAATTTGTGGTTTGTTAGCCAGCGGAACCCATTCGAGAGACTGAGGTATAACGGGGCGGCAGTTTTGCCCGCCGCCACACTTATCCTGTCGGAGTACAAACAAGTACGTAGCTCATGTAGATGATCGCCTGCCGTACATATAATACGTTGTTATAATCATCAAAAAACCCGCCAGTACGCGTGTACGCATATTATATTTTACCTTACTACATATAATATCGTTATACACGACGGATCGTCGACGTGCGTAACACACGATGTGCGTGCACGATGGAAACGTCTCGCCGTCTTGATCTCTCCTTCCCTCTCTGTTCAGAAATTTTTCGCATTTGATTTCGGGCGCGGATCGCCCGCGCCGAATGCAAACGGGAACGAGCCTCGACGAGCACAATTCGTTTTAAGTCGTAATCACACTAGAGATTGTACAATTGTGACTGGTGATCGACAATTACTTTTCAATTAGTTAGAGTAAAGCAACTCGATGATTCCTTTGCTCTAATTGGTTAAAAGTAATTGGCAATCACTAATTACAATCGCAAAATCTAGTGTAATTACCGCTTTAAGCTCATTTCTATCAATGTAGATTAAATTTGGTCTCAATTTAATTTATTCCTTATCTTTTGCTAATTTTGAAAACTAAAAGAAGATAAAAAGTAAAATTAAATTAATCTTTCGTCTGCAATGTGGATCTTTTTTAGCACAAGCGAATTTCACTATCAAGTTTCAGTATCAGTCCGAAATAAAGGAGATAAAATTCCAGTTTCTTCTCCAAAAATTATCGAGAAAGCTATTTGATTATGTAGTAGAAAAGTAAGGCTTTACTATATTTTTTTAAAGTTTAGAACGGTAAAAAGAACATAGGCTGTATAAAAAAGATCCAGATTGCAGATGGAGATAGTAAATATAAATCCCCACTGGAGGATTAATCTACTTTCTAAAACTTTTAGAGTGAATTTCTCATTCTGAAAAACGAAACTCAGATCAGTATTTATAGTCGATTCTTATATTTAAAACTGTCTTAAGATGTCATGAACGAATCAGCGAGTCGCATTTTAAGACATTACTTAAGAGAAAGATAAAATGGACTGTAAATACTGGAATACCTTTAAAATTGAAAATTGAATCACTTTTTTTCAAGACTGGTTCAATTTTCATTCTTTAAAGTGAGAGTCCACTCTAAAGAATTTAAAGAATGTATTAGTGGAAACGGACGTAATATTTTAATATTATATCCGATATATAATATTTTAATATTTCGACCCCGGTGACGTGTCGAGGAACGCGTTCCCGGCATGCTGCGGTGGCGCTGGGAGATTCAGCTCTCCGAGATTCTTAGACGCTTTCGAGATTCCCACAGCGATTCCAGATCGCTCTGTGCGGATCGGCCCTGGAAGCCGATCGGTTTCTAGTAACTAGACCGGAGACTCTTGACTCCGATTGATGTAATGATGATTGATGATGATGATGATGACGACGACGACGACGAGGTTCGTCGTGGCGACGACATGGACGGCTCTCCCGTCCTCCCGAGAGGCGCGTCGTCGACCCGCGTTTTTCGGCGGCGATGTCACGACGACGACGATTCGAGATGCACGGATTACTATTACATTGAACGAAGTGTTACGTCACACTAATATGTTTTCTTTGTGTAGCCAGGGGGGTGTGGGTTGCGGTCGGTGGGCCCTCCCCGTCTGTCGGGGACCGCGATATTACCCGGCAGATCCACCGACCTGCCCGTGCTTTCTTTTTCTCAGTAGCATAGTGTCTGAGTGTGCTGTGTGTTTCTGTATCTCCCTGTCCTTTCCCCATCTCCCTTCCCTCGATTCTCCTTCGTGTGTGTAACTGTCGCGATGATTTCGCGTCGAGATCATTCCAGATGTATCAAAATTGTCACTCTCGTATTCTTCCTCGTCTGATCGACCGTACATTTTTCTCCTTTTTTTTTCTTTCTTTTTTTTAAATAGTAATACCAGTTAGATTATTGATTTGTTCGTTCATGGATACGATCATGGATACTAAATCACTGATTTTTATCAACGCGAATGATAACGCTTAAATGCTTACCCCTTCTCCTCTTTCCCAAACGATTTCCAGCGATCAAAAATCTTAGCTTTCTCCGCTTTTACCATTCATTGATCGGTCTCTTCTCTCGATGCGGCAGGAACGCCAGGAAACGGCTTGTGCGTCGATTTTGAACTTTTTTCTAGGTCGGTGGTCGATGTCGTAGTAACCCTCGAGAATTGAGGTAACGTCGTAGATCTCAATGGTGTGCTGTGTTATTAAGTAGGAAGAAGGGTTGCAAACTTGAATGAAGTAGCATTGCTGCATCGTGCGCACCAGTCCTTCTATCACGTGGCGGTATCCTTGATCCTAAATCCGTTTCTATAGTCTATGTAATCACGAGTCAATATACGCTATCAATACAAATATACATGTGAGCCGGAAAACAATCTCTCAGTCGAGCTATTAGCGAAATTGATTGTTGTCTCTATTTCGATAATACATGTTTTATTATTTATTATTGTTACTCGACATTTTACGTGGAATTTTTATTCGCCACGCATAAAATTTTTTGGGAAGATTGACTGATAAATCTAAAACGTCAAAAGGTTTTTTCTCGATTTAACTCTGTGGAGCTAATGGTAAGATTCACTGGATCCACTCAATTATGATCTCTGCCAAAAATGTCAATTACATTTTCTTTATGTTGTACCTGCAAATTTGAATAATTATTAAAATATTTTAATTAATTTAGTATTATTTTTAATACGAGTTGTATCATTTTGGTTCGTTAAAATTAATTTCACTGTAAGTGCCTTTACATGAGTGTGATTTTTTTAATTTTCCGTAAAAGTAACATACTGAACTGCATACATAAAAATAGATTTACACATTTGAATGTATGATATACTCTTTATTAAATTTTTTGGAGTGGAATCTCATTCTAAAGAATGAAAATTGAGTCTTGAAAAAGAGTGGTTCAATTTTCATTCTTTAAAAATAAGATTTCATTCTTTAGAATGATAATTTTATCTAAAAGTTTTAAAGAGTAATATATAATGTTATTTTTATACAGAAAACAAATCACACACACACACATACACATATGTGAAGGCACTTATTACACACTTGGATTTGTAATGTAGTGCTTTTAACTCTCCGTTTGCAATCTGGTTTTTTTTATCCAGTCCAAGTTTTTTAATTCTAGCTTTTAAAAAAAAAACATGAAAAAGTTTAGAGTTACTTTTCAACATCTCTATTATATTATTAAATAAATATTACAAGATATTTTAAAACCTGATTCTGTGTTTTCTTTTATTTCGGAATTTGAGATTAAAATTTTGCACGTACAAAGAAAAGATTGCAGATAGCAGGTTAAAACAAATTAAATGGATCCTAATAGTAACTTTTATAGATTTTGGCATTAGCTCTGGCGGGTTAATATAACACGTTAAAATAACACACTTCACATTAAGGATATTCATGTCTAATTTAATTCTCATTAATTAGTTTCTCTCGAGTAAAGAGGACCATTGTCGATCCAATTTGAAACTCCCGTTACCTTTCTTCTGTTCCCTTTTTGTTAGTGTGTGAGTGTGTGTATGCACGGTTGGCCAATTTATGCATCGATTTTATTTTCTGTTTGCCCGAGATCTAACACCGCCGTTGTTTCGTATCGAGTGCCAACTAGAGGGTTTAACACGTTACACTTATTTGATCTGTGTTGTTGTGAACAAAGAAAAACAAGATAAACGAATCCCCCCAATCGATTATTATAGCGCGATTATTAGCATGCATTGTGACTCCGATCGCGAGAAGAGAGATGCTTCTTCGCGCATCGAGCGTTGGAAAGGTCAGAGCCAGATCGAGCATATTCGAGGCGAAGAGACGCGAAAGAAGAAAAATCTCTCCATAATTTAAATCAGTGATGATCTCATTGAGATTTTTCGCGTTTCTTTTCACTCTAGTTTCTTACATTCCACTTCTTCGAAAGGAACTTTTATTATCTCGAATGTCCTGTCTGATCTGGCGTTGACCACAATTTTTTTCCTCTCTCACGGACACTCGAACGTTTGAAACACGAACAAAACGACCGGAGAGACCGTTTCAATCTGCTCTGAATTGTCTCTCCTAATCTTTAGCAAGAGAACATGTCTGATCACAGCATATGAGACTTGCGTAGTTACGTAGAGAAAACGTTAAGTGTTGAAACCGCACACAGTGTGTCGAAACTGGCTACCATGCGTGAAGCTATTACTACCGCGAAGATTACTTATAATGTAGGAAAAGCAACTGACCCACCCTGTCTCTCTCTCTGTCACGAACGTGCATTATATTCTTAATCTCCGTTAGTGCTCCTTCGCTTTACTAATTGTTATTCGTACTACACCAACATCACCAAAACCACACTATGTCTGTCTCTGTCTGAAGCTTCTGTCTTACCCCTATTATATACTCTATTGACATTCCAAGCCGTAGAGGAGCGGTTACAAGCGTGCGAATGCTTCGGCAAACTCGCTCGCGAACGGTTCAGGACTGTTGCGGACCATTCCTAATTGGGTAACTATTACGAAACTATTTTCGACCCCCGTAATCGCGCGAAGTTCTGCTTCCTTTGGCGTCGAAATGAGTCGCGGAGCGATCGCTGATGAGAGGGTGGCTGTCTGTTGATTTATTTATTTATTTTTTTTTTTTTATGATTATTTTCTATCTATATCGATTGTTATTCAGATGATGATTTACTGAGAAAAAATTCTGGTTAAAAATGGAGGAACCAGAAGATTTTCGATCATATCGATCAGAATTCTGATTATCTTCACTGGAATGGATTCAAGTAGAATATTTAGATTTGTCCATTTTGAACAAAAATTCTAATTAATGCAACCAGACACAATTTTTTTATTGCAGTAAACGAAATGCAACCTGATACAGATCTTGATGACGTAGAGAAAAAGGTATTAGACTAGGTTGCATTTTGCGAATAATTTCAATTATTTTGATTGTATATTTTTTCGATGTATTTTTTTCAAATATGTATGTATCGTCGAGTTAATTGGAACAAAGGTAAGAACAATGATCTTCTAAAAAGTATAGTAATTTACGCAAAAGACTTTCTCTAATGAATATTCTGTTATTTCGTTCTACTTGTGAAATCATTTTCATTGATTTGATTTTAAATGATTTGGTTGAAGTGTTTTATTATTTTTTTTAGAACCATAAATTATAATTAAACCTAGTATTGCTAATTAACATTAACTGATATTCTTAACCTGGAAATAGTCTGATTTTTTTTGACATAAATGATTACGTGATGTCATTATATCCCAATTAAAATCACTATTAACAACATAGATTGTGTCACACAATTATTAACATATATTATTGATTTTCAATTTATTAGTATTTGAGAACATTATAAATATAGATTTAATTACAATTTTCTGAAAAAAAAGTAGAAACCAAACAAATTTTAAACTGGAAAAGCACGTTAAATAGCTTATTATGACAGTATTTTAAAAAAATTAAGATTTTAATTTGTATGGCGCTTTTTTTATTGTGAGTTTTCGACGGAATTGCATATTTAAATAAATAGTTACTAGAGAAAAAAAAAGTTAAACAATATCCAAAACAATATTTTATAACGAAACAAAATTTTTTCACGTCTAGGATATAAAAATATCCCAGGTGGCCATTCCCGAATTAAAATCGGACATTAGTAAGTAAAGAAGAATAAAAGATATTGAAATATTTTTAAATAGTAAGTGGCAATTGACCGAGAAATAACCAACACAAATAAGCGAAGACAGCCATATTTATTTATAATTAAACAAATCTTGGTGTTTAATAATATTTTTGAATGTAACTTACGATTTTCAGTTTAAATTTGATAGAATATGATTTGCTTTGCTCATTTGTATTTTTAATGATCCTTTTGGCCCTATCCGCCATTACTATGAGCCTGTTCTTGTTAGCTGAACTTCTTACACGATTTATCTTTTCTCTTTTTCTTTTGCTCCACGTTGGAAAGAAAAAGAGAAAAGATGAACTGTGCAAGAAGTTGAGTTAAAAAGAACAAATCTCATATCTTATTGTTTCGTTCTCATTTGCGATCGCTCCCGGTCAAACTTAGATCGCAAGGGATAATGACGCTCGTTATTAGCGTCTCTAACACCCTCGAGATGATGAAAGGAGGCTCTGTCATCTACAAGGACGTTCGCGCGTTGTCCGCATTCGGTCGTGTTGGTTCCGATTACGAACTTTATCACGAAACCCCACAAATCGCCGTGCGGTAGGTAGGTACGCATAAAATTGATGTAGATTGCGCATGTGATGACGGTAACTGAGTCCGTATAATTCTAGCTTGCACTATTCGATGGTATAGCGAAATTGTGAGAGAATTTGAAGTCCCTTCGACATACTCTAACAACATTCCTCCCGTTTAGCTCAGTTTACCCCCGATGTTTAACTTACGAATTCGGGTGAAATGCAACCAAGTCGACAGGCGAAGGAACTCATGTCACGGACAAAAAGAAAAAAAGGAGAGATAAACACATTCGCGGTTACTCTAAAAAAATTAAAATTAAAATTAAAAAAAAAACGCACATCTCTGTATAATCATAAAAACACGACTACAGCTACCAGAACAACGACAAGACCAGAAGTACGCCGACACTCAGGGGACACTCAATAAAGTTAAAAGGGGGACATACCGTAACACACCTCTGCGCGAAAAAAAAGAAAAAAAAAACGAATATACGGCGTGCTTGTGTGTTGCTGGCTTGCCTCCTCGCTTCCTGATAGAACGTCCTTCCCTGTTTTTGCAGCTTCGAGTAATCAGAGCGTTCAAGTCGACTCTGGAAGATCTGGAGGAGCGTCGCTCTGTCCATAGTTTACACAGCTTACACAGTATGCGCAGTTCACGCAGCCACACCGGGCCCCGACCACTCTCTGACTTCACATACATTGACGAAGACCCGACAAACACCACCACCACCACCGCGCAGAACGCCGCCTACAACAAGTCCTCTAATAGGAGTGCCGAGCCGATGATGAGTCAGGATTACGAGACAAACTACAAAGGATCCGCCAGGATGCAACAGTCCCTCAACAGCCCCGCCTCACCGTTGTTGCTGAGCGTGACCGGGCCGGCCAACGCGTACAATCATCATTACACCATCACCAATACCATCACCGACAATAGATCCCCCTCTAGTAACGCCCCTAATCAACCCTTGAGTCCCAACCACATGGCGCCGATGAGCAGCAATAGAGACAACACTGGGAATTCCCTGCTTCTGAGTTCCAACAACTTGGTTCTACCGGAGCTGACCAAGCTCGTGCACGAGACCAGCATCTAAAGACTTTCTCTCTCTTCTCTATGTATCGTCTCATTCCACAGCCTCCTTCCATCCTTTTCCATATTCTTTGTTCATCGTCTATTTGCGACTTAGAGCTTTATCATTTAACTTCATTCCCGTTGCCGTTTCTTGCTGTCTGTTTGTCCTTTAATTTGATATCCCTTATTTCATTTCCTTCGCCCGTCATTCTTCTCTCCCTCTACTGTGTAGAGGGACTTGTAAATACATATTCTATCCCTGTAATCTCTCGCCCTCATATGCATCGTGAGATCTCGCTCGATCTTGCGACCTCGTCTCATTCGATCGATAAAGCGAGGGTATCATTGTTCACATAAATGATATCGACACACTCTCGTTTCACGCGTTCCCTCTATTTCTTCTCTACACTTTCAAGATACGTCATCATTTATCTCTCTTTCCGGGAGCGTACTTACCGAACGATCTTGCTCGTTTCGGTCGCCGAGTTCTCTGTCCCCCTTGATTCTTTCTCTCTTCCGTCGTCCCTTTCTGCATCTCCGATAAAAAATTTTTTTACCACTCGCTCAATGGGGACGGCGGACCTGATCTGATCTCAAAGGGGTCGAAACGCGCCAATTTGGAGGATAATGCCTACACACACGAACAAAGCGCGACATTCGCAAATCACGTACTCTCGCTAAAATCGAGAATGCTGTACTAAGTACTTAAAACGGACGAGACTGCGGTCGGTGAGGAAGCAAGGAAGAAATGGTTGCCAAAATGGAGAGGGATTTTGCCCCGCGAATATCGCGACGGTTTGCGAATGGCACGTTTTCGTGCATGGGCTGTACACTATATCAGATGATATACAGGGGTCCCGCTTTCTACTGCTTTTTTCCCATACCCCGACTCTGTGTTCATTGGTGAAAGTACTATTTTCGCATTTTAGGGTAACGTTCCGGAGTTCCATCGTTCATTGAATGACGATGATACGGGCTGCGACGCGATTATCTGCTATAAAAAAAATAAAAACGAAATATAATTTCGATATATCACTTTGCCGCGTAACTTGCGAAATACTTCCAAACATTCCCGAAAACAGTCCATTAATTAATTATGCCATGATGTTTAATTAAATACATTTTTTATTACGTTATTTGACAAGAGATTTTCGTCTCAAGTATTGTATTTAACACTAGAAGTAGCAACGTTTTTTATTTAGTAAAAGACTAAGCGAATAAACGGTTATAAAAATAAAGAAAGTGATAAAAACGAAATATTTCGGTATAAAGGATACAATTATTGAAAAGTTCGAAAATTTTAGAATACTAACTTTTACATAAGAAATATAAATATCAGTGTAAAAGAGATCTAGTCAATAATGCAGTTAATAGAAATAGAAACGTTTCCAAATGCCACTACAAGATATTAGTAAACGGGATTAATTTTTCTAAGAGTTTTTCTAAATAAAAATTTTGTATATGTTTCGTTGAATCGGCAACAAATAGCAAGCTGCCGCAGCCCGTGTAAAGTCTGATATTATATATTAAACGACCAAATTGATTATCTCGGAGAGATGACGATGTCCGTACATGAAAATAGTATTTTATCCGTATACTTGACAAACGTAGACAGCGCTTAAGTGCTTGTCCGCTTATAAACCGACCTCGTACAACCGTTTACTTATTTATCCATCTACCTATTTTTACTACTGACTAATAATTGGTGATATAATAAAATTACAAAAAATTAGCCCTACTTAACTCTTTATGTATTATAGTGTATTTTTTTTACAGAAAAAAATTCTATAAAATAAAAAATGTGTATTTTCTCTCTTATCTACAAAAAAAAAACTATTTTTAATTGAACAATAAAAGTCTTATTAAAAAATTAGATTATGTATCCCATAAATATATCAAAAATAACTTTTTCTACATTGTGTGTGACTGAAAAAAGTATCCGATATCCTAAAAATCAATTTGTATGTAGTATTTCAGGAAGTCTTTTTACACTTGTGTTCGCCAATTTGACGGTCAGCAGTGATCACCCCCGTCATTCGTTTGCTTGCCTATTTGGGATTGAATGTGAATGTCTGTTCGTTTGATGACTGCGTGATGTGACCGATGACGATCCAATGGATTATCGAGGACGACAATGATGACGCTACCGGTGACAATCTACCTCGACAGAGATAAATTCTCGCGAATTAACACTTCTAACTGCCCTTCGCGAGTGCGACTAACAAAGAAGAGAAATTATCTTCCGCCCTCGTTCGGGGGATAAAAGACGCGCGTTTCGGCGCCGCTTCGAACGATAGTAATCGCTCGTTCGCGGTCGACAATCGAAAGGTATCCGAGAAGGTCCACTTACCACGAATCTTCTCGCGTATATGCGACGTCAGGAAACGTATACGCGACTCGAGGCTGAATGTACTTACATCTTCACCATCACGCCTCGATCTCTTCTCTATCTTCACAACTTCATCAACCGTCACTCTCGTGAGCGGGCCTGGTTCTACGTGTCGCTGGTCAAGCAGAAAATCAAGAATAATTAGCAAGTTGAAGCCGAAACGAAATGCAAGATACTCAAAAAGTATATTTTTCATAAATTTCGATTTAAAAAAACGCCCAATTTTAATCGCACAGTTAATTTTTATAAAGATTCTTTTACTATTCTCCTTAAACTTATAAATTTCGGAAATATTATTTTTTTATTACTTTAATATATCTTACAGAAAATTTCAGAAATATTAGATTTTAATAAACTATCCTTAATTTATAGCTTCTAAGTGTGCCATTAAGAAAATGAATGTTTTAAAGAGGAGTAACTAATTATTTCTAATGTTTGTCTATTAAAAAAAAAAAAATAAGTTCAACTAGACGTATGATCCCCAAGTAGGCCGCGTCACAGTACATCCGGCCCCGCCTCGAATCCTCTCTTCTCGGCGTGTCTCCCTCGCGTTCTGTGAAAACATTCATTCATCCCCTCTGTTTCTTTCTCTTTTTCTCTTGTCTATGTCTCTTCTTGTCTATTTCGAAGAACCGAATTCCGTCGGCGATTCTGGCGGATATAGGGCCTCAATTTCTTTCTTTCTATCCTTTTCTCTTTCTCTTTCTCTCTCGACTGCCCGAGACGAATCGCGGGGGCTCAGAGTGTTGGGAATCGTCGTCCGACAGAGAATCCCGTCCCCACTTTCTCGTTCGAGTGAAAAAGAAGAAATAAGAGAAATATAAGTAAGAGGAAAAAAAAGTTATTTAGCTGAACGTATGATGAGAAAAATAATGATGTGACCGGGAACTATATACATAGGACGGTTCGTTACCAATATTCTTCTTTGCCGAGCGACAGCGTCGAGTGTGATCGAGCGGCGAATAAATATATACGCGACAACAACGTACGACGATGTCGTTACGGACGGAGAGATGGAGGAGCATTCTCGCTCTTGATATTGTAATGTAAGTTAATTTAATTTTACTCAACTCGTCGCGCGCGCTTCTCTTTTTATTTATAAATCTTGTAACTTAAAGTCGAGGGAGTCCCTGTGCCGGGGAAGGAGCTGCGAGCGCGCCTTCCTTAATGAACGCGTCGACCGAAATTCGTCGTCGATCGGCATTCCAGGGAATCGCCACCGCCGTGAGTTTTCGTGGCCCCGGGATGATGTTCAAGCAGAGCACACAAATCACCGCGGGTGCTTTCCAATTGTAAAATCACTGGACACTTTCGTGTACACCTTCACGGAAAAAAAAGATTTGTTGAAACAACTAAAAACTTTACTGATTCAGCAAATCTACAGCTGTAATATACGGACTGCTAGTTTTCTATGTTAAATAATAAAATTGTACAGTTGAATAAAATTGAGTATTATATTTGTTGTAATAGTATAGCAAATTTGTTAATATAATAAGCTTATAATAAGCTGAATCACCTAAATCTATTTTTTTCCGTGTTGCGTTCCAATTGCCGATAATCGTCGAAATAACACTACACATCCGTACTCAGCCCGAAAGCTATTAGTCGGCTGTGTAAGCTTATGTTTTTAGTGACAATCAATAGTGACAACGTTATTAATTGCGACTATAAATAAAGTTGAGTGGCCGGCTTTTACTTTTTTCCATTCAATGCGGAAAAAGCTACATTTAATTTAACTCTATTCAAAACGTTGCACAGCGTATACATTTTGTTCCAATTGAGTCGCTACACTTTGTGCATTCCTGTATACATTCATGTTAAGATATGACAAGAAATTCGAAAGCACTCCATGATATTAACATAACGTCAAAATGGTTTCAAAATGATTACTAAAAGTCAATCATTTACGATTTATTTTAATGTCACTTTGACGTTATCAGGACTTGCTCTGCTTGGATGGAAATCGACGCACAATCACGATAGGCTTAAATTCCGACGCTATTTTATTATTTTGCTCTTTTAATCGTTACAACGCGATGCGAGATGTATTTTCCCTTGTCATAGCAGCGTTGGAAAATTCGAGCCGACAGAATTTATGTCGGTTCTGATTTCTGCTGGTTCTCCACGTTCCATTTTCCCGCGAAGAGGGAGTATCCCTCGTCCAGAATGAAGGAATGTACTTAAATTGTCGGATCTCGTTATCTACGTTATTTATCCCACTATTGTTCCTTTCTTCGGCTTTATCCGTTTCTTTGACCGTGTCTTCCTCGAAACGTCGAGGCCGGAACTCAAAGATCGGAAAAATTTACTTTACAAGTGTTATTTATTCTACGTGATAAGGTAAATTGACAGTAGGATAATTGTAGCTACGCAGGATTTTCCAATGACAACAGTAAAAATTCTCTATTTTCTATTTTTAATTTAATATTCATTAAAAATTTTGACTAATTTACTGTAACATTCATTATTAATTTTAACGTTGGAAATTACATCGCGGTGTCGCGATTATCCCAGTGTCACGATTATTCCTATCTTCTTCTCCTTCTCTCCAGCCTCTCGTTCGAGGATCGACGAGATACGCGAGATTCGATCGTCGGAAGATGGAACGTGGTCACCGAGGATCCTTCCCTTTTTTTTTCTTTTTTGTAACCAGTCACTTAAATCAAGAACGGTTTTTTTTTTTTTTTTTTTTTTTTTTACTAATTGTTGATTTTAAATGTGTGCTACTGCCAGCGCGTTAACCCACGTCAAGAAGGATAAAATAAAGATGCAAAAAATACAAATATAAGAACTAGAAGGAGCTGTGAAAAAGAAACTTAGTCGTTAGGTCTTCTCCTGGTTGCGACGTTTTCGACTGCCCCTGTATAACGCGACATAAGGGTCCTCCCGCTGAGCAGACATGAATATCGAGAAATCTGATCGAGCTGATCTGATAATCATCATCCGCGCAATGAAACTGAGTTTAAGAGCTACGCACCGTATAGTACAATTAACATAAGCTTATAAAGACACGATTGATTGCTCGGAAACGAAATAGTACTTGGAAGTAATCCGGAAATAGTTGAACGATCAATCTTTAATCAATACAGTCGAGATTCAAATATGATATTTGGTAATGAAATCACTTTGACTATGATCTTTGAGGGAAAAGATAAAAAATTGTCCAATATAATAAGATATACTTGGATAGAAAGAATGGTTTCGCTAAAGTTTAAAAATTTAATTAGATACAAATCTAAAAATAATTTTGTATCATCAAACTAAACATGTAGAAACTTAAGCGTTACTGACAATGTTACAAAAGATTTTAACATTTTAATAATCAATTTGAGCGTCTCACATAATTATTTTAATAATCAAAATAAAATTATTTTTAGATCTATATTTCTAAAAATAAAATTATTTTCAAATTTATATCTAAATTTTTAGGTATACTTCAGCAAAATTATTCATTCCGTTTAGATTTAAAACGATGGGACTTTATTCGAGTTGTTAAAATTTGAGAAGGATTGGAAATGTTGCTTTTAGTACAGTTTCAGAAATAATTTTCGGACGCATCGGCGGGTGGTCCTTATGACGTGGGTGCATATCGAATCTTGGTGCATGCCACTCTACAATTACTTCAATAGCATCGAGTTAGAGTTCCGTTCGCTCTTATAGTCACGTGAGGTCCGTATTACGTTTCTCGTTCCAACAGCTTGTCGCGCGCGTGCTAATCAGCTGCTTGAAGATTAGGGGAACCCTAGAAGGGACTTGATAAACCCATAAATATTTTAATTCTACCTGACTTATCCACTAATTTCCTACCATCTAGAAATGGCAAGAGTTTTTTGAAACTTTTTATTTTTTATCTTATCTATAAATTGTTCTATGTGTCCTTTTTTTAAGTACCTGCGGATATATAATTAAGTTAAAAATAATTCTATATGATTTATCCAACAGATTTCGTAATTTCCTATTATCTAAATTTCCTATTTTAAGATTCCCTAAAACTTTAATTTTTATTTTTTTGTTATTTAAATTCTTTGCTTTATGTGACCCTTTCTAAAAAATAATTCACTATGGATCATCTAATTGAGTTAAAAATAATTTTTAATTTTTTGGTCTAATGGATTTTGCAATTTTTTATTACCTAGAAATTTCGACATTTTTGGAAGCTTTAACTCTCTTTTTTTATCCAATATTCTGTTTTACGTAATTATTCTTTTTAAATTTAATGTCTACAATTCATTATAGACACCTAATTAAAAATAACAAAAGCACGAATTAACTTCTTTTTTTAATGGAAGTACAAAAGTAATGTGTTCGACAAAAGATTCATTCACGACAAACGTAACATGGGCCTTACAAGGACAAAACGCGCCACAAAGCGACGCAATCTGTGTATTTGAACAGTCTGCCGGTTCTACTTCCGACGAGATCTTGCGGACCTCCGACGTAATGGCTGCGTTCAGCAAAAAAAGCTTTTTGCAATTGTTACAAAATTCTTTAATGATTGGTTTTTCCCTTAGTTTCTCACTAGATCTAATCTCTATAATACACACTTCCAAGGGATGTTCTTGCAGACGTCCTACGGACATTCTACGTTCTAAGGTTGTTCCCAGAACGTCCTTCATGATAAAGTGTGCTGTATGAGACATGTATAAACCAATCATATTAAAGAATCTTACAATAGTTGCAAAGTTGCTTTTTCTGCTTAAACGCAGTCATTGTCGGTTTCCTTTCGGCCGGTGTGATAACGAAGAATCTCATTCACAATTGGCGTCGCTTCGCGTGCGAATGCGTTAATCCGTACGTGTCACGGCTCGCGATAAGACACGCACGCGTCTTGTAAAACTTATAGTAGGTCCGCACTATAGGCTGTGGGTCTGTATCAAATATCGCGATTTGTAGTAAACGAGAGAAGACATTCTGGTTTTTAATATCGACGCATTATATTAGTCTGTTATCGATGAACTCTAAGAGAGAGCAGATATATATATGTATGTATGTATATACATATATATATATATATATATAATATATAATATATTATAAATATGTATAGTTGAATATCAATTTAACGATATGCATAGGGAATATATATATTATTATTACTATTATTAATTATTATTATTGTTATATAAAATAAAGTTTAAGACAACGTTAATCAAATAACAAGTCCGATAAAAGGAGACCAGCGGAGAGGGTGATATCTGCGAATTTCTCTTGTACACCTAGTTCGCTTTCTTCCTCATTCTCCCTTCCCCCTCCCCTCTCCAGTCTTTCCCTTTTCTTATATTGTTATCGTTTACCACCCCCTCCGCTTCTAAAAGCAGGCGAAGTACATCGAGCTGCATCTTCGATGAATCGTACGAATCGCTTTTAGTCTCTCCTGCGCGACGCCGATGAAAAGAGGTGATAAATAAAAAAGAGTAAGAAGAAAAGATACGAATACGGTGATTCTGAAATGCGAAATAGGAAAATGGAAGAGAAGGGAAAGAGAATAAAACGTGTGTATGCGAGATAAGGGACCGCAGGCCACTGGTCCCGTGAAAACTTTTTCTCTCTCGATTCATAGTTACTTTATTCACGAAAAACAAGAAAGCTGCACAATGATCGATGATGGTCAATAAAACGATAAATCTTTTCCACGCTTGGCTTGTTGCTGAATCAATCTCTCTCTCTCTTTCTCTCTCTCTCTCTCTCTCTCTCTCTCTCTCTCTCTGTCTCACTTTATCTGTTTCTGTCTCTTTCTGATTTTCGTGATCCAAACTGATTTATCGAATCATTCCCCATCTTTCTCCTCTTTTTACTTCGCGATTTAATCCTCCTTCCATTCGATCGTCGAAACGTCTCCGTTTTGACGATTCGTTCTCAGCATCTCCGGACGACGCATGCTCCTTTTCCGATCGACCGTTTTTGACGTTTAGGTCAGCTGGAAAATATAGCGATCGAAAAAGTACTATCGACTTCGACCGTGAAGAGAATCTCCAATATAGTTTCATATCTTCGGGATAGGACGTTCGATTAATTTGCGCGACGTGCATCGCTGTGCAGATAAAGATCTCTTCATGTGAGATCATGGAGACCATCTATCTATTATTCTATGTATCTATTATTGATCCGCGTCAGTGACATACGTGAAATAGATACAATAGAACGTCACAGTCGAGTGCGATCCACGTCGAGCCTTCGATCGATCGACCAATTCGGCGATCTCTATTACTCTTCACATCTCCAACAATATCTCTGCTAATTCTCTCTTTCTCTCTCTTTCAATCTATACACCACACTATGACTATTATATACGCACACTGATCTTCTTAATGATGCCTCTCATTGACGTATCTAATGCACAATGACGGGTAACGACGGAGATAATAATTTTTTTTTTCATTATCATTATGTGACTTCCTATTTTTTCGTTGCTTTCTATTGTAATCTAAGACGCTCGTCGAAATGCAATGTCTTCGGATCGGAATTGGATTGTCCATTTCTTATTTTTTAAGTTTCATACGAAATGCAATAGACTGAAATTTTATTCAGAGAATTAATAATTAATAATTAAATAATAATTTTTTATGTTATGATTAATTACGATCTTTGTGGGAATTAAATTTTGACGCTTTCTAAGTAATTTAATATGAATTAATGTACGGATTGCGAGAATCGGATCTAAATGGTTTCAGTTTTGCGCAATGTATTTTAACAAATCGTCTATTGTTGCGGATCCTGTCGCCTGATTTCGATGGAATATTCAATGAATAAATTATCGATCTTCTACTCTGAACGATCACGCAACAACTAACTTTGTGCACATCTTTTCTTCGTAATTCCATCTACTTACGGACTTATACCGACTCTCTGTATATCTCTCTACGCTTGTCTATCTATACATTGATTCACTTTGGCACGGCACTCTCGCTCATACTTTGTTCCCTTATCACCGAGACCGAATTACACCGACAAAACTTTAAAAATTTATCCCGAGTCGACGATTTTCTCTCTATATTTCCATCCAGATTATAGATTCTATCCGTAGCGTAGTTTAGAAAAAGAGGTGAATGAGAGATGGTGATTGGATCGATCAAGGATTTACACGCCAATATTCTGACATTTGTCTCTCATCCCATTTATCGTAATTATTTCAAAATATAATTGTCGCGTGCAATGAACGTCACGCAAAATATAAAATATGTGATTCTTTTTTAAATAGATATAAAATTATCTATAAATTTGTTGGTCTTATTATTTTTAAGAACTTATTAATTAAGAAGGTGAGCTAATAGCCATCTGAAAAAGTTAATTCATATCAATTGTTATTAGTATCAATTAGTATTATTCAAATAGTAATTATTAATTGTTAAGCAATACGAACAACATTATTAGCGAAATACAGAGTATCGCAATGGAATTCTTAAACAATGGTATTGATGCAATCGGCTCCAATTCAGCTTTCAGTCGAACGGATTCGATGTGCGGTTTAATGCTAAAAGGAAGAAAGAAAGTCATTCAACATAATTACCTACCATACCTATGATACTCAATGCAATCTAATTTACGTCATGTGAAAAAAATTAAAAATTGCGAATCGCGAATTTTAACGGAAGCCCTTCAGAAATATCGGGGATGTCTCACTGACGACGCGTTTCCGAGCGAGGAGAGTCCTAACACCGGTGAGAGGACGCGACACCACAATCAATCAAATCCGACTACTCTCACAGCCACACTGATTACTTACGCAAACATCAGCATTTCAATGAGACAAACCGTCAAGAATGTGTCACCCTTAACCCTCAAGCTCGCGTTCCGCGTGAGAAACAAACTGTGCGAGGACTTTGCGTTGATCCTTAACAGGTACGATGGAAAATATTGGTAGGGAAAAATTCAACAAAATGAAGTTAACTGTGAAAAAATAGGATGTAAAATTTAACATTTTTGTGATAAAGGAGGAAAACAAATTTTAATTTTGAAACTTACAACTACCGGCGATAAGTATTTTATTTATAATTAATTGCGAATATTATATACGAGATGTAATATTTATTTTAATTACAACTATAGACTTAGTTCTCTCTTGCAGCATAATATTTGTTACGACAAACTATGTAAAAGTATGCAGAATATAATTTAATATTATATTCGATTGTGAAAGAATAAAAATGACCAACAATGAAATTTTTTCCATCGTACCACTTAAGATTATACTTCAGCAATATTAAAAACAATTTATACATATTGGATAGAAAATAATGAGAGTTCACAAAAGATTTCTGAAATTTCTATTTAATTATAATAGTTAATAATATAATAATAAATTAATATATCCTGCAAAAAGATTATTAATACGCGTGCAATATTAGCGTAAGAATTAATTATTCATGAGAAAGACAGAGAGCGAGAAAGAGAGAGAGAGAGAGAGAGAGGGAGAAAGAACTAAGATACTTGAATTATTTTAGTGTACATATCCTA
>NW_017304461.1:942494-950465 GCF_001594115.1 Trachymyrmex septentrionalis | reverse complement strand
GAGAGAGAGAGAGAGAGAGAGAGAGAGAGAGAGAGGGAGAAAGAACCAAGATACTTGAATTATTTTAGTGTACATATCCTCGTTTCTCGAGAAAATAATTAATTCTTACGCGACAATGATATTGCTGACAATTAATCGATCGATTCAACGCGAGTTTCGAACTAAACGCGCGTCCACGTCGCAAAGAATGAAGCGATCGAAGCGAGAAGCGAATGTGTGTCGCTTGAGGGTTGAAGAAGTGGTTACGCGCGATCCGATCGTTCCACCCTGTTGTAACCATTATGTTATCCTTTACTCTTGAAGGTGATAGGTGGCGAGTTGCAGGAACGTTTGATACCGGTACCCTACAGCAAGAGTTCGACAGACCAAGCTGTAAGCGCTCCTCTCTCTTGCTCTATCTTTTCTTTCTCTTTCTCACTATCTCTTTCTTTCTCTTCTTTCTCTTTCTGTCTCGATCTCTTTCCTTTTCGCTCTCTGTGTCACTCGCCCGTTTGCTCGCTCGCAGCTGTCTTTTAACCCTTTCGCTTTTACACGCTTCTTATTCTATCGATTGTCTCTCTCCCTCCTCTCCTCTTCGTCAATTTCTCCCACCCTCTTCTTCTCTTCTTTTCCTTTCTCTTATATAAAAATGTACATCCCGGGAGCGGGGTATATTAATAATTTGTAAGATCCATTTTGCATCTGAAAGTGAATCTTGGAAATTTGCAAATTTACTCCGTTCCAAAATTCCAAAACTTTCTCTCGTTCCTCCCCAGATCTCTTCTTCTTCTGTCTTCTTTCCCTCTGTCGTGATCTTTCTGTTTATCTATCTACGTATACTCTTCCCGCTTTCTACTTTATACTGTTCTACAATAGGATAATATTACGGCTTGTACTACTGGACCGGGCAGCCTTTCCTGCCCTCGACGCCAGTACGAAGGAAAGGTACATGTCTGTGTTAATCCTTGACGTCTCAAGCTTGTTCGATATTTAAAGCGCGGCAAGGATTAGCGATTTCCGAGCCTATATATATATACTCTGCGCCATTGTTGCTTGTAGGGGCTTTCGTTGGCATATAGCATTAATTTCTTTCCTGTCCATCTATTTCTCACATAGAGAGCTACTACCGCCGAAAATACGTCGCACCAATTGCGAGATTCCTCGCGCGAGGAATCTCACAAAGAATAAATTTCCGATAAGGAAACGAACTGAACGAAGGCGATCTCGATGAGCGAGAATAGCGTACGATTTTTTTTTTCATCACGCTAACTATACAAGCGTTAGAGTGGTTTTCGCTAAATCAAGTCAGCCCTCTGGTGGTACAAGACCGTCGCTTCCTACTCTGTTGTTCTAACTTTCCCTGTTTCACCTCTCCACAGCTCTCGATGTCCTGTGTTATTGTGACTTTACATCATGTACTCGTCGTGTGCCTGTATCTCATTTCCATCCTTCTGCTTTCTTCCTCCCTTCCCTATCCTCATAGATCAGGGATCGAAATTATTATTTTAACGGTTTATCGATTCTCGCCGGATTTTACGCGAATGTAGATAATATTTACTTCCGTTCCCAACAAACATTAATTAACATAAATGTTTGTTATAATTTTCGACTTAACTGTATAATTGTTACGTACAACATGTGTTATATTACAGTTATATTGTTGTGGGAAATTAAAACTATGTTATTGTTAGTTAGTGTGTTTATTCAGTTGTCGAACAAAACAAAATTATGATGGCATCGAAATGACATCAAAATAGCTCCAAAATAATTATTAACTCTAACTAGTATTCGCAAGTTCAATCGTGGACTGGAATATATTTTTTAATTACGTTGTGGAAAGTCGTTTATAATAAATGTTTTTCACAACTTTATAATTTTAAGTTACATAATTTTTCTTTGAATTTTGACCTTTAAAATGAAAAAAAATCATTCAATTACATTAATTTTAAGACTTCTACCTTTTCACTATATTTATCTCAGATTATCAAAAGTGAGAAAAATACATAAAGAAAATTCTCGCAAATTATATTAAAACATATTTTTTAGTAAAATAACATTTGCAATCGACAGAATTGTAAAATATATCGAAATCTCTTCCTGGTCCGGTAATCAAATAAATAACCATGTATTTGAAATTGAATTCTGCCTAACCAGAAAACGAAACAAGCTATATGACAGTTGAGATAAATATGATTTTATTCAATTTCGAAATAAAAGGAGAAATTTCGATATATTTGACAAGTATTTTATCAAATGCAAATATTGTTTTATTGAAAAATAGTTGTTTTAATATACTCTGCAAGAATTTTCATTATGTGTTTTCTCGCTTCTGAAGTTCCGCTTCATTAGTCTGAAGATCCGTGACGAGTGCTTAGGAGTTTTAAGAAAAGCTACATTAATTTAAAGTACATTAAACTCGCGAATTCCAGTTAAAGAAAATTTTGGAGCTAGTATCAATTAAAAATTACTTTTCGATCGATTTTAACATCATTTTGACGTTATCGAGACCTTGTTGTCCTGCTTGGATTGCGTCGAGAATTGATCGGTTTTGATTCCTGATCACGAAATTACGAGTCCGCCTACACTTTGCACAATTACCTTCCTCCCTCTCGCTGCATCACATCCGGTCCTAAAAGAGGAATCGCCGCGTCGAGTGAAAGCCGACGAGAGGCGCTCGCGGATCCTGCTAGAACGGCCGAGTTGATTTTAGTTGTATTACAGTTGCATTTAGGATGACTTGCGTTTAGGTCTCCTTGCGCGCCGATCACGCCGAGTACGAATCATACACCGAAATACGATCACACGTTTACCGTTTGCATGAGAGAGACGCGAATTTGCCAGAGCGATGCGAACCTTAATTAAACGTGAATCTGTGGCGTTTGTATAAATCGAAGATAGTGTGACGTTTGCTTTTATATACCTTGACTGTTGTTGCTTAACCGTGCCGCTGCAAATTAAGTGTGTAGCTGTATGCAGATACGCCAGCAAATAGTGTTGCATTGTGGCCGCGTGCTGCGATTTCGCATTTATGATCGCGGTAGTGCCTGAGAAACCTTTGCACGTTGCTTTTGTTGTGCATCTTGCGTCGCGAGTGGCGATCTCAAGTTCGTCATGTAGAGCAAAATGCTTCGTCCCTTGTCCGATACTAACTCCCTATCATGATTGATCCCTATCGAACGTAAGATTTTGAGCGAAGCGAATTTAAACATCCTAATCGAGCGCAGCTATCTTTGCTTGCTTGTTTACGCAGTTTACACATTGCATCACATTTCTCGCAATGTGTGTATCTTAACAAAAATATGTATTTGCAATCTGAAATTAAAACTGGCCTTGTTTCGCCGAATTCATATTTCGATGCTACAGGTGAGCAAAAGAATTTATTTACGAATCGCAGAACGGTATCGAAATATGAACTTGGCGAAGCGTGTCAGTCGCAATTTCCGGTTTTGTCTTAATCTTCTTTCAACTTAATCTAGAAAATTCTTCATTGAATTCTACATCGCCATATGACCTAATCGAATTGTGACATTATTTGAGAAAGTATTATAACTAAAGAACCGCACTGACGAAGTCAAAACCCAGACAGGACACAAAATCATCATAAGATCAAGTAGAAGTTATTTTAGGAAAAAGTTTTGATCTTATTATGATTTTATGATCTGCTGCGAAAATCTCCGTCAACTGTCAAACTTAAAATAGACGATTAATTAATTAATTACTGATTAATTAATATGACTGAATTATAGTGGCGAGTAGATTTCACAATTATAAGGTTCTCCAGTGACGAGAAACCGGACATCCCGTGTATTTCTTTCTTTTCTTCTTCAGTGAAGTGTCTTCTTTCCACGTATATTCTCTCATTATTTTTCCCCTTATAATTATTGTGATCTCCTTTGCTCCAAAAAACCTTTCAGACATTCGACGAAGATTGAAAGAACGTACACATTTGTCATTATGCTGCCGATCAATTGATCAATCGATTTTCCAGCAATGCTGCATAAAATTGCGATTTAAATCTCTCGAGACGAGAGAGATTACAAAGGGAAGCGTACAAGACAAAAATCTTTCCGATAACGAAAAAAATCACACGATTTGCTTATTCCTTCTCTGTGTATCGCAGCAAGTGAAAATATCGTGTATGTTCGACGAGCGGAATTGTAAACGACTTTCACAAGTTGGAGCAATTGATATTCGCGAGTCATTGAGTCGACAATGCGACATAGTTTTCCGGATATACGAGTCAACCGGAGAAAAATCGCATTTCAAAACGAAAGATACGACAGTTAAATTTCATCCTGCCCGGAAAACGCCACTTTCTATTCTCTATTTCCGTCTTCTTTCTCTGTCTCTCTCTCTCTGTCTCTCTCTCTCTCTCTCTCTCTCTCTCTCGCTCCCTTCTGTCCTTAACCACCCTTAATATCCTGGAAACCTATTCACGTGACACTCGAATCGACATATCGCCTTTTTCCGTTGAGAGAGTCGTCGTCCGTTTGCGATACGTACAATATCGGCAAATGCGCATTACTTGGCGTAGCGTGCATGTTGTTCCGAGCCAGACGCAAAAGCAAAAATGAGAGCAGAGCATTTAGCACGAGGGCGGACGCACGCGCGCGCGTGCCGAGGGCCGAGCGGGGCCCACAGGCCTCGCCGAAGGGCCCGAGGTGTATTCTTCGGGGGTCTGTAAGCTGGGCCACCGTCGCCGTCGCCGCCGCTGCCGTCGTCACCATCGCCCCGCCGCGATATGTCGCGGCGATAACAGCCTTCTTTGCATCGCGTAAGTATCCTCTTCTGAATGTTGTGTGTCGGCGGTATCTTAACAGCGTGCCCGTTAAATCGGGTCGAGGGACACGCATCGTGCATGCGTGCACCGTCAGCAATCGTCGAGCCCGGGGGAATGGCGAGAAAGAACGAATGGAAGAAAGCGAGGGGGTGGCGGAGGGGTTACCTTTTTCAACCCCCGCGCTCACTCGTCGTGGCGGCCTTTTTGGGAAAATGGTCTTTCTCCGAAACGGTAGTCGAACTCATTCTAACGAAGATATAAGTTTGCCGGGCACGCGAATGCATGCAAGCCCCGATCGCAGATGCTAGATTCCTACTCCACGTTTTATTTTTAATTTTTTTAAATTCATTTTCTTTTTCTACTTTTTCTTTTTTTTTTTCTTTTTTCTCTTTTTTTGATGTTCCTTTGTATTACTGTATGGGCTGTCTTGTAACATGTTGCTCTTATACTTGCTGTGATGCTCGATATTTTCCTCGCGCTGCTTGCCGTTAACGTTGGTCCCTTTCTGCTGTGACGATTCTGCCTGAGGTTTGCTGTGTACATTTCTTTTTCTTTATCTCTCTCTCTCTCACGTACACGAAAACGTCGACGAAGAACCGCCATACAGAGTGCATCCTGTTTCTTTCTGGCGTCACGGACGTATGTTGCCAGATTTATAGTTGTCGGAGACGCGTATCTCAGAGAATACGTGGTTCCGCTCTCGAGGTAGGAAATAACCGCCGCGGGATGGATCATCAAACGGTGAGTCGAATCCCTCGATGCGCTTGTGAGTAGAAATTCCAGAGAGAAAATGGAGTTATCTTATGGATAACAGATACGAGTATCTCGATAGAGAGACGAGACACAAATCCCATCAGAGTTTGGCAGCATTCCACTGCATCGCTTAGGCTTCAGATCCGATTTTTTCATACGGACGCGTTAAAATGGCGAATTCTTGATTAATTCGAGACATTATTCTTTACTGAAAATAAATGGATACGTGTACATACATGTGTACAGTGCATATACCTATTGTATATATAGGGTGGAGCTAAGAGGTAAGACCAGAGCTTTTATTCGGGCTGTATTCCAAAATTTACTGTTAGTTCTGAAAGTCTGTAGTGCACGTGACATAAATTATAGATTTTCAGTAGTGACAGTAAATTTTGGAACACAACACCTCGATTCCCTGCGTTTCGCATCATTCACTCGTCGACATGTCATTCAACGTCACCGTTGAATTTACGTTCTAAATCATTCTAACGCTTCCTCACGTGTTTGTCTGGCTAGAGATTTTTAAATAAGAGACTGGACACTGTTTAGATAACTTTTGATTGGTTTGTATTGCCATATTTTGGACAGTGCTTAGATAGAATGAGATGCTCGTATATCTATAGAACACAAAAGTCATAATATATATATATATATCATACGAACATTATCATTCACTTATGAAAGAAATCATGATGACTATAATTGGTGTTTTCCATTTGGTGACACAAATCGACACAAATTGTTTTATCTTTGTTATTGTTTACTCTCTTAATGAAAGACAGAATGATGTTTGTGTCTACTTGTGTCATTAAATAGAAAGCACGCAGTATCATTATGACTATGTATTCTACTTGGGTTTTCTAGTTTAAGCAGGCCTTGAAAAATATGGCCGATCAAATGTATAATGGTGTCCACTTTTTTACTGGAAGATTTTTATATCTGGCCAGCTACGAACATCTACTGTCGCGATGAAGAATCGTCCGCGGCGTTTGTGCAAGTAGAAGAAGCCGCGGGCCAATCGCAGTAGAAAAGTCCTCGCTATAGTCAGCCGCGTACAATAGAAAGTCCTTGAAATACTTGGAAGATGACCGCAGTAGAAAATTGTCGCGATTGTCAGCCACATCTGCAGAACATTCTTACAATGGAATGACGACGATTGCAGTGGAGAAAGTGGCACTGATCAGTCACTGCAAAATTCTAGCGAGACAGCTGATATATATAGTTCGAATTGATCTCGTCGAGAATGAAAATTTTAGGTACTTTCATTCGTAAAAATCGCATTTTGCTTGCGATATTGAAGATTTAGTGCGCTCGTTAAGATTAAAAAGTTGACTCAATTACTGATGATCGTTAAAATTTTTTAAAACTTGTAAAAGAAATGAATCATCTAATAAAATGTTGAATGTTGTAAAATGGCTAGATAATGTAAAAGGTAAGAAGTGTGCTATTCAACAAAAATAATATTTTATTATATTGCGCAATATATTATAGATATCATTATACTTATAAAAATATAGTAAAATATACAAAATTCGCCTGATAAGCAATTAAGTTAATGATTTTGCTATTTCTAAATTAATGATGAATTAACACGCAAGGATTATGATTGAATCCCTCAATTCAAGGACTTTCGGGTTTCATCGACGCGAATCGCGATTTCCTATCGCTTTTTCCGGAAGAAATAATGTGCTTTCCCGTATTTCTATGTGTCGCGTTGCTTGATTAAGTGGAAGTCCATACTCTTTACTCTGGTTCGCTCTCTTCCTCTCTGCTTTTTCTGTCTTACTGACTGTCTGTCTCTCTCTCTCTCTCTCTCTCTCTTTCTCTCTTTCTCTCTCTCTCTCTCTGTCTATCTATCTATCTATCTATCTATCTGTGTCTTTATCTTTACGCTTTTCTGTCTTTCTCTTTCTCTTTCTCCTTTCTCTCAATTGTTAAAGACTTCTTAAAGCTACGAGAGAAACAGAAGACGCACTCTGTATGACCGCACAAAAATTGTCGCACGTCGATCCGTTCCGCGCTCTCCGACATTCACGACTAGCTTCGACGACGATTTCCTCGAAGTGATTTCCATATATCTCGGTGATGCATGAAAAAGAGCAATCGATCAGAATTATTTTGCAAAGTTTAAATTTCCACCAAAGTATTCTTTGAAATTCAATCGTTTCTTCAGCACTAATTCAAACTTGACGATATTTTAACTTCACCGGTTATTATTTAATTCCAACTATAATTCACGTTATAATCTTTGCGCGAATATGTTTGCCACATGAGCGTAACTTCGAGGAAAGTCACGCGCTCCAGATGCTAAGAACTCGTTGTTGGATTGCCCGACGCGGATCGCGCGATGCTTTTCGATCGTCGTGATCGACTGTAAAATCTGTAAATCATTGGCCGCGCATGTGACCAGTCGCGTAAATTCAGCTTGGCGATCTATCGCGTATATATATTGTATATAC
>NW_017304461.1:940140-942394 GCF_001594115.1 Trachymyrmex septentrionalis | reverse complement strand
TTTTTCCCCCCCTCTTTCTTTTCTTTTCTCGAACTCGACTGCTGGCAGCAGCTTCCGCAGTTCCTCAAGCCGTCGACAACACGCAGAAATAGAATGCCGAGAGTCGAGTATGGATATATCCTTTTTTTCCACCGCAGTTTTTTTTTTTTTTTCGTCTCTCTGAGATGACTATAGTGTCGATGGGTGCATGCGGTGTTGCGCGGCAAGTTGCAAGCACAGTTGCAGAGCGGCGACGTCGGTACACACGGTGTATCTCTTTGCAGGCCGCATTCGTTCATCCGAATTGCGAGGTACTCGAGTAAAAGCGGAACGATCAACGAGCATTACTCGGGACAATTTTGCAAAAGTGGTAATCGGTAGTAGAAATGTATTCTTCGAGTTTAAGGTCGATTTCTTCTTGGAGGAAACTTTAACGATAATTCAATCAATTGGCAAAGTGTTGTGAACGAAATGAGATTGAAAATTCTTCTATCTAATTTATTGATGTTTAAAGAAGAGATTGTGGACACTTAAGTCCCTCAATCGTCGAATAATTAATGTGCAGTTGACGTACGGTGGATTAAAAGATTTCTAAATTTAATTACTGGACAATCGTCTCGAAATTCTCACTAAGAACGGATTGACCGCCATTGATTCCCACATTTGCGAAGTTCCACAGAATGTTACCAAAAATTAATGTTAGGAGAGTGATATACAATGTTCCGCAGACTTAACATTTTGCGGACGGGGCAAAGGTTTTATGTTTTCCATCTGTAAATCTGTTAATTTGTATCAACGTAATTTAATTTTAATCTTGGTATTTAATTTACTCTTTATCTTTTTCTGATTCTTAGAACTAAAAAAAGAATAAAAAAATTAATTAAACCGAGATTAAAATTTAAGCAGACGTAATAATTTCTTTACATGCGCATTATTAATTGCGCTGAATAGAAAAGCGCCAGCGATACTCTTTGCTTTCTTCGAATTCGTTGTCAGCATTGGCCATAAGTATAAAACATCCTCACAAATTAACATTCTATATTTAGTAAAAAAATAAAAATAAAGTAAAAAATAGTTTTACTAAAGAATAATATTTTTCATATTCTCTTACTCTTTCTTTGGCTTTTAATACTACGTTTAAAAAAAAATATAATAAATTGAGGGCTCTTTATTGTACTTATGGCTAAAGTTGTATTTTTTATGTAATACATACTCATAAAAACAACTGAGTTCGCGGTAGCGTTCTTAGCAAGCAAGTTTAATCTTGCGTTTAACGAAAGAAACACGCCCGTCCTCAATGTGTTAAGTTCAATCTTTAGCGCCTTTCACACACGATCGGAGAATCACGAGGGGATATCGCTCTCTCCTCCCTCTCTCTAACTCTCTCGAAGTAAGTATGCCGAAATCGCTAAGATCCTCACGAACACGCAACCCTCACGAACCTCACTCTCTCCTACCAGCCATACCGACGCAGCTGCTCCGAACTTTGTGTTCTAACAACGCCTTGTTCCGCAGGGCAATCCAAAAAAGCCCCGCTAGTTCTGTAATCTCTTGTGCCATCGCTGCTTTCTGTCTTGTTTCTACGTATTTACTCAAATGGCGGGATGCAAAGCGAATAGGGGTCTCATGGTGAATCGAGTAAAATAATGGAAAAAACAAAAAACAAAAAAAAATTAATAACGCTGGCATAACGATTGGACCAGATCTCATCTGGATAAAAATTCAACACAGACTGGAAGTTAATTAGAATGGCTTGAATTAACTTGAAGGTGAGTCCGGTAAGCGAATTTTTCATTTAAAACGCGATTCATCCTCCGATTCCATTCCCCCGCCGTTGCTATACATATAAATATCTGTATGGGACCTCCCAAGACTGGCGTGTTTTTCTTAAATGGAAGCCTCCTCGACGAGCTTGGAGCCTACTTTCCCGCAATTTTCAAAAAGATGTAGAAATGAACCATGCAGCACAGATCAACGAACATCCTAATAAACATTCAGAACATTCAGAAGGTATCTTCTAAACTTTTCGAAGATGTCCTCTGAATATCTAGAGGATGTCCTTTGAACATCCTAAGGATGTTCTCAGGATGTCTGTCAGATAAAGTATGACAATTAATTGTCAATGATAACAAACTTTCCGAAGACCAAGTCCTTGTTAATTCAGACAGAATTTGGTCTCAATAGCGTACGAAATTCTCGGGAAAAGATCCGAAGTAACACGCAGCGTCACATTAACGTGAAAATATATGATAATTCTATGAAATTTTCGTCAAGT
>NW_017304461.1:939193-940040 GCF_001594115.1 Trachymyrmex septentrionalis | reverse complement strand
AAGACCAAGTCCTTGTTAATTCAGACAGAATTTGGTCTCAATAGCGTATGAAATTCTCGGGGAAAGATCCCAAGTAACACGCAGCGTCACATTAACGTGAAATTAATATATGATAATTCTATGAAATTTTCGTCAAGCCTCAATCAAAATGCATTTCGTCGTGACATTCGAGTGTTACTTGGAATGTCAAGTACTCCAAAGTGGTGGAGGACGCCCAGTAAGACGTAAGGGCCGCCAGTTTTGCGGACGGTCCGCATTTTATACGTATCCATTGTGCATATATGTGCGTAAACCACCCACACATAGTTAATACACGCACGTATATACACAGTGTGTGTGTTCGCGGCGTTATGAATCTCGCCTGAACGTTTCCTCTCTATCTCGAGTGCGTGTGTCGGCAGCCTGCAACTTGCTGTTGCGTGTGCCTGTCATTCAATCATCTCCATCGGCAACCGCCGCAGCCGCGACGCCGGCTTGGCGGTGCCGATCGTCTTCCATGCGAACAGACTGATCCGACCGGTACCCGGCTTTCCAATTTGCAGATTCGCGTAGTGAACGCATTTCGGCAGGGCCTAGACACGCGCTACGGCGAGCACAGCAGCACCACCCTGGCGGAGGTACTGAGGAAGCAAACGTCCCTGAGCAAACGACTTTCGCAGACGAGCAGCATCGAGTACGCCGACAACATACCGGACGAGCTCACCATACCGGAGATCGACGTCGAGAGGCTCTCGAGTCATAGTCACACCGAGACTGCCGTTTAGAGACGACGCCGTCGCGTCGTCAGTAGCGACGCCTACTACCACTACGAGTACGCCGACGACGACGACGACGACGACGACGACGA
>NW_017304461.1:938481-939089 GCF_001594115.1 Trachymyrmex septentrionalis | reverse complement strand
CGACGACGACGGCGGCGACGACGTCTTCGCCACCCTCCCGCGCCCGTCGTCTCCCCGTGGCCGTCGATCGTTCACAGAGAGAACAGGGGGCTCATAGAACGAGGGGGGAGTGGGACCGAGAGAAAGAATGTAGAAGAGAGAGAGAGAGAGAGAGAGAGAGAGAGAGAGAGAGAGAGGAGGTACGGGGAGAGAAGAGGAGCGGAGTGGAGGGTCCATTCACGATTAATAACAAGAAGAAGGGGTCGAGTATCGTGGTCGAGAGAAAATCGGGCCACCCTTTCTTCCTCTCTCGCAACGATAACAATCACTCCGACGCGCCCTCCCCCCCCCTCCCCCCCCGAGGCCGTTTCGGGGGACCGCCGACCGGTCGTCGCTGCACGGATTCGCCGATCTGTGCGAGACATCAATTATAAATATTACCCTATAAAGTAACGCACCACTGCCTCTCCCATATGCAGTTCAGTTGTTACATGCGCCTCCCTTACGTTTCCTCACCGTACCACCTTATGTCTCTTTTTTGTGTTCGTGCGCGCGCCCGCGGGGTGTGTTTGTGCGTGTGTCTGTGTGTGCGTGTGTTCGTTAAATCCTTTCGTTCTTTGACGCACCAC
>NW_017304461.1:931603-938381 GCF_001594115.1 Trachymyrmex septentrionalis | reverse complement strand
GAAAAGAAAGGGAGAGATAATAAGAGAAATAGATAATGAAAAGGGTGAAGAAAAAGAGTCAGAGCAAGAAAGAGAGAGAGAGAGAGAGAGAGAGAGAGAGAGAGAGAGAGAGAAAGATAGAGAGAGAGAGGCGGGGGGGAGGGAGAAAAAGAGAAAGATTCGAGATTAAATTTTGATGATATGTAGATATGTAAGATACAATAGGTACCCTTAAGCTGGTACAATTCTTAACTCTTCTTCTTATCTTCATCTCTTCGTTGCTTCTTCCTCCAACCAACTTCTTGGTTCTCTCTTTCTTCTTCGCCGCGCGTGAGATTTTCTCTCTCTCTCTCTCTCTCTTTCTCTCTCTCTCTCTCTCTCTCTTTCTTGCTCTGACTCTTTTTCTTCACCCTTTTCATTATCTATTTCTCTTATTATCTCTCCCTTTCTTTTCGTCATAATGTATTGTTATTTCTCAGACGATTCTTTCCCTCTTCTCTCTCTCTCTCTCTCTCTCTCTCTCTCTCTCTCTCTCTCTCTCCCTCCGAGAGAGATCTCTCTCTCCTTTCCCCCCTTTCCTCCCTTTCGCGACTCTTTCTCTTTCCCTTTGTCGCTCTCCCGATCTCTCTCTTGCGCGCGACTTAAGGATGATCTAGTCATTAGTTTGTATTACTCTAATACTTCCGTGAATATACTTTGCACTGGGGGTGCCTTACCAAGAGAAAAGAGTTTGAGGAAGGAGGACAAAAGAGAAAAAAAAACGGGTGTGTGTAAATGCAATTTGTTTTCTAACGTTACTGCGATAAACGAGAAGAAGAGAAAGAAACGACCCTGCGGGGCGGAAGGGGGATGGGGAAAGGGCGAGGGGGGGCGTGAGGGTGGGGGTGAATAGAGAATTACGCGAAGTCGCACCGATTTCTTCTTCTTTGCCGAAAGATCGCAGATCACGGAATCGATCGCCACAACATTGCCATTATTACGCTTAAATCGATACGAAGATCCTGATAGTAAAAGCGTAATCACACACGCTGCGCACCTGCTTTAACGATACATATATATATACACAGACTGATTCTCAAGTATTTTAAAAGATTTTAAAGGGCGACCCTTACATTAATTTAATACGAAAATTTCATGGCTATATATTAAAAATCGGTTAGTTTCGAAACTCGTAGACCTCCAGTACAGATTCTCAAGGAACGTGCCTATGTTCTTTGAACGTCTTAAGGATGTTCTCAGAATGTCTTGGATAATAAAGTATGCTGTGTGAAAATCTAATCCTTGGATCTGCCCCCGATTGAATGAAAAAAAAATGTATGAAGTCAGAAGAGAAGCCTTAAAAGATACACCAAGTTTCATCCCTATACAGCACATAAAACTTGTAACATTTGCAATGTTGCTGCAACATTGCTGGAACTTTGCTGTGTTGTTGCAATATTACTAGAATGATCTGTACTCTATGAGTCAAAATTACTCGAGTAATTTTTATAATTTTGGGAAAAAACGATTTTTTTCCTTCAATTTTAACACTCTACATCTTTAGAACTACAAATATATGGCCATATGAAGTTATCTTGAATTAAAAAATGTGAGGAATCCTTAAAATCTTTTAGAATACTTAAGAACTCTCTGTGCATACATGTATTCATGTATATACGATCATAAATGTATGCAGCGAAATAAGGAAAGGAGAGAAAGATCGAAGGTACATAGACAGGGATGATGGTCGCGCGGAAACCGAGCGAGAAATGGGACGAATGCATGCAAATAGGCGCTAGTATTTACCGTTAGATCGCGGGGAAAGATCGCGTTTAACCGACGAACCGTTTCAATCGTTTCATCGTCGACAGACCTAAAGCGACCTAAACGGGATACGGGCTGATTCCATTCCGCCCTCCTGGGTATGCCGGCAAAAAGAGGGAAAAAAGAGAAAAATGCGAAAAAAAAAACCAGAAGATTTTCATTCATCCTATGATTACGATATTATTCTCAGGACCTATCGATTTCACGTGTACGAAGATCGTATAAATATACATATATACATAAAAAAAGAGAGATATATTATATATAAATATAATTATAAATATCATTATCACGCAGAGGAATAGTTCGTATTTCGCGATTGCGATAAAACGTGTTTCTTCACGGCCGCAGGAGGGAAGGCAAAGCAAGGGATGATAGGAGGGAGGGAGGGTTGTAAGAATTTCGCGATCGCTCGATTACGCGACTATAATCGAGAATCGCCGTCTCACCCACCGGATCCCGATGAAAAAAAAACGCTGGTAATATGGGTTTATTATTATAACTTTGTCGTGTAAGTTTTACGTTTTTAAGTGCAAGACCGCTGCCAAATAATAGAGAATAGCGTGTAACGTGTGTACGAAGTTACATCTCCATGAAGTCAGTAGCCGTATTTTGTAGTTCTAGCTTACCGTTCATTTCTCAAGCGCCCTTTCACGAGAGAGAAAGAGAGAGCGAGAGAGAGAGAGAGAGAGAGAGAGAGAGAGAGAGGGGGGGGGGAGAAAAAGGGAAAGAGGGAAGATTGAATGTAGAAAAAAAGATAGAAAAATGACAAGAGAAAGCACACAGAAGTACGTTAAGTGAAGGGGAAAGGAAAGGAAATAAAATACGTTTTCGAGTCTTCGAAGTACCTAAGTCAAGTTATTACGCCGTCATCGGTTATATTAATCGAGAATTAAACGATGAAAAACATTAAAAAAAGAGTATAAGTAAAGCAGAGTTCTCTTTAGGTCCGTATAATATATATACACGTATACAATAGGACTTCTCTCTCTCGTTTGAAAAAGGCTTTAAGAGGCCTATTTATTGCACCTTATTCTAGTCTTAAGCACTCTATATGCCTTACACTGCCAAATAATAAAGACGCGCGTATTGTTACGTATACCTTTGTGTTACACACACGCACGCACGCATACACACACACACACACACACACACACACACACAAAACTCATCACACTTGCAGAATAGACAGGTATACATACGTACACATACAAACGTGCACCATCGCTGTTCTCGCCATCGTCGTGGACGACGTCACGACGTCGTCTTGTCGCGCTCGTCCTCGTCTAATTCACCTGCCGTGAAACATTTCGTCGCCGCCTTGTATCTCGACCTTTTGCCATACTCCTTTCGAATCACAATTTAAGCTCGCGTTATCTCCTTTTATCTTCACGCTTAGATATGCACAAGAAGGACGAGTCACGCTAATTAATTTCACGCAAACTATCTCGATCAAGCGAATCCCCCGGGAATCCAGTAAATACCTATTAAAAGTATTAAAACATCAGTGTTACAATTTCAGATTTAATGTAAATATAATATAACACCAGTTACGTTAATTGTTGAGTGTGAAATTATAACATTGACGTTATGTTGCCATACAACACAGATGATTTCAACAATATTGCAGTAACATTGCAAACGTTACAACAATATTGCTGCAAGTTTTGCTGTACGAGGTTACTTTTAGTTGATATTTAATGGGAAGAGACATAGCGTTAACTTGAACGACTATACTTCTGCAAATCGCAGAATTTCTATAACGACGCCCGATTCTCCGGGTGAGAGAGTTCATTCGGATTTAACAAGCAAAAGAACCTGAAAATGTATGATAGACGTACAAAAAACCGACATAAAAGACTCATGTCTTTTGGAATTTTCGTCTTTAACGAAGTCAAATTATGAAATGATTTTGCGACACTGCGTATTTAATCCGGAAATAATCACCTGGGCTATTTTTATACTTTAGTAGCGAAAAAATGTGAATTGTTGTAAAATATTGTTTTGTCTGGATATTTACATCGATGGTTTATCATTTCTTTTTTTAAATAACTTCTTTACAGAGCTTTATATGCGATTTCATTGAAAAGTAAATAGCAACAAAAAAGCATTACATTAATTAAAACCTTCTCGGCAAACTTACTAGAAATACTATCACACACATGATATAATAAGTTACTTTATACTATACTTATTCAATTTAATATTTATTGTTAATATTTAATATTTATTATATTAATAATATTATTTGGTTTCTATTTCCCTTTTTCAGTTAATTATGATTAAATCCATATCCACACAATATTCTCAAATATTAAAAATCGGATATCAATTAATAAGATATAATATTATTGAATTTATCAGTTATGTATAATTAATATAATATCAATATTTTCTTAATAAATAATACGAGTGATTTTAATTGATGTGTAAAAATATTCCAGATGATCATTTGTATAAAAAGAAAGTGACTCCCGAGTTAACACAAATTGGCTCGATCGTCCCTGATCCGATTTCGTTTATTCGATTTTTTTTCCGGTCCAGAAATAAATGGTCGCGAGTAGAACGTTCGAAAAGAGAAAAGGGACAAAACTGCTCGATTGTAACTCGAGACTAAATCCTCGATATACTTACATATACAAATGATACGTATACACAAGTAGACACATCTGCCTTCGCACACATATACACACGCGCCACATATACATAAATATATATATATATATTCTCCATTATTCGCGCGATCGCGTCATTTTGCCATTTTATGGATCTCTTTTCCGTTTCCTTCTTCGCTCATCATCAGCAAAGAGTCGCGTAAGTCATCCCGTCCCTTATTAACTGAGAAGAGCATCGAGAATATTTTTATGCGCCATTAACGCGTTTCTTATATTGTATCTATGTACTTAAAAAAGACCGCATTTCTCTCGCGCATGTATTAAAAAAAAAAAGTATCGCGTAGTTGTATCCGATCTCCGACGATTATGTCCTAACGCGGTTTAACTAACGAAGACAAACGACTTATGCTGCGATAGCTGGAGGGTCGTTTCACGGGACGATCCCGATTGGAAGAGAATGTACAGGATGTGTTTCCCCGGGATCCTCGACTTTTAATTTTAACGATAGCGAATTCTTGGATAAACTCATAGTCGTTGTATATTTTCCCTTCGAACATCTTGATTATTAAACCTCATATGATGAAAAAGCACAAAGAAAATCTACTCGAATTTAATAAAAAAATAATATATTTTTATATATTATTATATATTTTATAATATTTTTATTGCTAAAAGATTATTAATTTGCGACAATCTCGATGGGTTAAATTAATCGTTTGCTTCATAAATTGATAATGAAAAGTTCAAGCAATTTTTAAATAAAAGGTTCCGCGACACTTTGCGAAAGGGATTAGAAATTAATGAATCCTCTGTCGTTAAAATTAAGACTCAAGATCGAGGCTCTTCTGCGAGTCGCACAGCTAACACGACGCAAGAAACCGGTGTTGACCAGATTGTTTCGCGTCGCAGAGTTTATATTCTTGTCCGTGTGTGTCGATATATACATAATAAGGATTTATTTGTAAGCGAATAATTCTCTCACCGTTTCCGAGCCTTGTAAATCCGCCAGAGCTGCTGGAAAGTTCTAAAATCAGCGTGCTTTCACTTCTTCACCTTCTTCTCACTTACGTAGGCTTTCTCGGGCAGGAAAAGGAAATAAAGGAAAAAAAAATAAACCGTCGATGTATCCGTTGTCGTTTGAGACGACCGATATCGGTATTATATAATCGGCTCCGCCGGCCGTCGTCCGCACGCGCGTTTTCCTCAGATATTATAGGCGATATTGTTAATTATATAGAAACGCGAGTGCGGATCGCGGATGAGCCCTGGTTCGCCCTAATTTCTTGGGTCCGGTTGCATCCCGTTCGGATCAGAGTTCTCTCGTGCGCGATCAACGTTGTCGTCTACTGCGTCTAATTACCATATTTTATAGTCTAATAATCGTGTTCTTTCCTTCTAGAAAAAAGGGAAAAAAAATATTAACGAAAAGAAGGATTTGAGGATGCAATTTGTGCGGTTGTTTTATTACACGCTCATACAGCACAGATCATTCGAGCAATGTTGCAGTAACATTGCAAATGTTGCAGAAGTGTTGCTGCAAGTTCTATGCTGTATGAGCAGTAAACATCCATACAACTCAGAAACTTATAGCAACGTTACTGCAAGGTTGCAATTGCTGGAAACACTACAATGTTGCTGCAATATTGCTGGAATAATCTGCGCTGTATGGGGAACAACTAAATCTAACATAACATTATAATGTTATAATTTCTCAACAATATAAATGTAACATAACACATGTGTTACATAATAATTACATTGTTGAGTATGAAATAATGATACTGAAGTTATACTATTTTTAGTTGATGCTTACTGGATACGGACAACCGTGTCGAATTCTCTTGCATCCCCATATTTCATTTGTCAATTCAAGAAACGACAGAAGGATGAAATAAGAACCAAATGAGACCAAAAGAGAAAAAAAAAGAGAGAAGGATCTCTGTCCGAGGTCGAGATGCAATCGGGCGACTTCAGTGGTGCGACGTCGAGCGATGCACTCGCGGTCGTGTTGGTCGTTTCGCCGTGAACTCTGCCGACCCGGATCCCCGAATTCAACGTCCGCAGAGATTCGGATTCGACGTCGTGTGTCGCATTAACCACGACGCGATATTAACCCGTTTGGCGGTCGTCACCGCGAACGG
The DNA here is from genome assembly GCF_001594115.1 of Trachymyrmex septentrionalis. Taxonomy (NCBI): domain Eukaryota; kingdom Metazoa; phylum Arthropoda; class Insecta; order Hymenoptera; family Formicidae; genus Trachymyrmex; species Trachymyrmex septentrionalis. The sequence continues at coordinate 931,843 of NW_017304461.1, read as the reverse complement.
GTATTCTTCATAGTTCCACTTCCGGTTGCAGCGAAGATAATTGTTGCGGAGTCACCGGCTGGCGCCGGTGCGTTAATTATGTTGCGGTTGTTGCGTAACAATGGTCCCTCCCCCCCTGCCCCTCGTGTGCGTATGTACGTGCGTGTATGCGTGTGCGTGTGCGTATTTCTTCCGAGCAATGCGTTTCTCGAGCAGTCGTTCGTTAAAAAAAAAAAAGAAAAAAAAAGAAAAATGTTCCTT
>NW_017304461.1:917241-931503 GCF_001594115.1 Trachymyrmex septentrionalis | reverse complement strand
TATATATATATATATATATATATATATATATATATATATAAATAAAAAATAGTACGCTTCCCTAGAAAGTATAGTTATATATCGAACACGCGACTTTTCGAAGAAACCAACGGGTTAATATCGCGTGCCCACGATCCGCGATAATTCTCACGGATAATTCTCTCAGGATCTTGTTAACGCACGCGCGCTTCGCGGTTATTTTTTTTTCTTTCTTTTTTTTTATAACTGATGCGACGATCACCTCTCTCAGGCGGTAGCGTGAGACGATTCGCGAGAATCCAATCGAGTGCCGAAAATGATAAGGATCCAATCTAAACGGAAAAATGACGTTAAAATATCTCCAAAGTGATTCATTTTTCGATTCATTTGATATCATTTTGACGTTATTGTGATCTGTTGTTTTGTTTGAGAAACCAGATAGAATCATAATTAGAATCATAATTACCACAGAATCATAATTAAGTAATATTATAGAACGTCATTATGACGTCAAAATGAAGTCATCTGTTGTTCTACTTGGGAATATCAGGCTTCTTCGCCTGTTCGGGAACGTCTCTTTTTTTTTCTGTCTCCTGTCGAATGTCTCACGCTACCGTGTTTAACGAAAGAAAATCAGGATCGACTTTCGATCGATTGAAAAGAAATTTCGCCGCGCGAAGCGTCAAATGTTGTACAGTAATCGCACGATTATCGCATACGATCTAATCATTGTCGTTGTAAGCCATTTACCTCTGCGTCGGTGTTTAATCGTCTAAATACGGTAAATACGCGCGCGGATTTAATTATCAGGCACCTGTAAGGAAAAAGGGGAAGAGTTTAAATGCTTTCGATAACAATGTATCTTAAATAAACGTTGATGATCGTTTTACAGACATTGAACATGGCGTAATTTCTTCCGTGCTGAGACACACTTTTTTTTTTTTACCGATCACCGTCCGTTTCAATCGGGTTTACTCGGCGGGCCCGAGTATCCTCGCGTTAACATAAACGGTATAATCGGTATATTGTGCCGTCGAATTAATCGTGTGTTGAAGGAAGTAAACCGCGCGCGTACTTACGCACTTAGCGCGACTTCGCATACCTCGTTTTTTCCGCATTATGGATTCGCGGCCGGAACCGAAGGAATCGGCGCGAAGGCTGATGAAGCTAATGAGAGAGAAGAGATCCATCGAGCAGCGCATTCGGGGCAGCCGACTTCTTCCATACGATTTCTTTTTTCTTATTTTCCCTTTAAATGTAAACACTTGATGTGTATATGTACGTATATACCATATTCATTCCTTACAGAAATTTAATACTGGAAGGTAGTGATTAATTGCTTCTCTTACAGCATTTCAGCAATATCACAGTAACATTGGAAATCCCAAAGAACACATCAAGTCAAGAAAAAGTCAAAACGACTCTATTTTGACGTCATGAAAGTCAAAATGATGATTTTTTTTGTTACAAAATTTGACTGTTTATTGACGTCAAGAATCAAAATAGTCATTTTGATTTTACTTCTTTTATGTGTTCCTTGGAATGTTCCAATAATCCCAAGCAGAACATAAATTATCGAAATGATGTCAAAATGATTTCAAAATACAGCTTAGTCACTTTTCAATCAGCTATGATTCATTTGAACGTCATTTTGAAGTTATTGTGATTTGTTGTTCTGCTTAGGATATTGCTACAAGTTTCTATACTGTACAAATTCTTCAACTTTAAAAATTAAAAACATTGTTGTTAAGTGCTTTTAATATGGAATAATAATATTTGTAATTCAAAGTAAGCAATTAATCACTTCCAGTATATTAAATTAAATTTTCCCAGCAAACATCAACTAATAATAACTATTTATTATAATTTCTCCGCTTCATAATATAACTGTAACACATGTCGTACATAACAGTTACATTGTTGAGCGAGAAATTATCGTCTATAACTGGAGTTTGCTGGATCTATAAGGGCTGCCAGAACCAGCATTGAACCAGTAATAAGCCGGTATTTAATAATTAAGCATTGGCCAAATAATCGTTGAAATACTGTTAGTACTTTACCACTGTAAATTTCTACTAATTCTCAGTATTAATTTCTACAAGGGGTGTCTATATATGAACATGTACAGATGTACATACGTATCTACAATTACAATTATAGCGGCTTCGATCTCGAGGCGGAACTAAAGATTATTCCAGTTCCAATCGCCGATTGCTCGTTTAACGAGGGCAAAAAGAAAACGTGAATATGCGAAGAGAGGCCGTATAGGGAGCTGTAAAAAGGCTTGTTTGAAAGGAAAAAAGAGCGAATAACGCGTAATTTGTGCTATACGATGCGCTGAACGTTTAAAGTAACGATATGCCCACTGTGCGATTACTGAAAATTAGTTGGTAGCTCTCGGGGGTCTCTCTGTTGTTATCTAATTTTATGGGGTACGGCTAGGGATCGTCTCGTGTGCGGCGAGAGGTGTCGCCGATTGTTTTCGTCAAATCATCTTGATTAATTAAATAAGCAGTGAGTAACATTATTTATTACGGTTAAAGTGTGGTGAATTTTAGGGAAGTTATATGCAATTACGTTTCGCCGAGTGCAAGAAGTTAATAATAAAGAAGTTAATAATAAAGAGGAAGAGAGGAAAAAAACAGAAAAAAAGAGGGATTTGTTTCTCACGACATGCAATCAATTAACCGAGTGTGAAGAGCGACACTTATATATAATAATCATATGGACATTAAAATTAAAATAGAGGTAATGAGTGTGGGAAGAGAGAGAGAGAGAGAGAGAGAGAATTAAATTGTGGATTTTAAACTTGCGAAAGTCTAATTAAACGTTAAATAAATAAAGTACACGATTATTCACAGCTGTCGAACGAGTGTGAATCGATTCTCTTTTTTTCTCTTTTTTTGTTTAGTTCGTTCACTTACCACGCTTTCGATCTGCACTTTTTCGAACAGTCGTTTTCCATCCATCGCCATCCGTCGTTTTTTAATTATGTTTCCAATTACTTTCGCATTAAATGCGCACAAAAAGTTGAGGTAGTTCTTAATGCACCGATTTTTCAGTCGTTCAGTTTTCATGCGCGAAGGAGATACACGAGAAATATGTCTCTACGTCTGAAACAAAGAGTTGCTGGACACAGCAAATTATATATACATATTTATATGTATGTATATGTATAAGTAATTATAAATAAAAATATGAATATATGAATGCGAATATAAATATGAACATAAACGCAACTATAAATATGAACATATGAATAATATGAAATAAATATAAATACGAATATACATATGAACATAAATATATAAATACAAAGACAAATGCAAATATAAATATATAAATACAATTACAAACATAAATTAGATATAAATAAATAAATATATATATATATATATATAAATTATCTATAAAAAAGAAGTCCCATTGTAATTAATGCAGTGAAATATTTCGCATTAAATGATCGGGACACTTATTTTTTTTCTCCACATAATAATACTGCTATCGAAGCAAATAAAATACATGCATGTAATTCGCTTTCAATCTATGAAATATTTTACAGCATTCATTAAAATGGGTTACTCTGTATCTATATAGAAGATATCTTGTTAGAAGTCGCGTACCTCGTTTGAAACCTCGTTAACACGAAATCGTTAACTACGCAATTATGTATCGTCAGTATAAAGTTAAAGAATTTTGGCGAATTAGGCTCCGAGAAAATGTACATACCTTCAATAATATACATAAATCGTGTTGTACGGCCGACGTTCGGTGAATTTTAACAAAGAGAAATATTTATTATTTAAGAGCCCAGTCGCGCCAAAATTATTTAATGCTGCAAATCAAAAAAAGAGACCAAAGTTCAGTCAACTTAAAAAATTTGACTGCATTTCAATGTCGTCGAGTGCACATTTCTTCCGAGATTCGCTACAACATATGAATGCATATTCATATATTAATGTACATGCGCGCGAATTATTAATTCGTAAATTATTAACGTAGCTTTAACGTACTTAAGAAACTGACAACTGATTTTTGAGATTATGCTTAAATATTCCTCGGAGATATACGCAATTACCCTCATTGATAATTTCGTAATAATTGTTGATAAATTGCAATTTAGAATAGCGATTGACCTTCGTAAAGCGATCGATGCAAGCGATTGCTTTGAGAGATATGAGATTTAGGTTTGTCTAAGCTTGAATTTATATAGCAGATGATTGACACGTTGATTACCACATTGCACACTATCGCGATTTCTAACGCTATTTAAAAAATTCGTCTTATTTTCCTGATGAATAGCGCTCTTTAAATCGCAAATCTGATCGCTTTCATCAATTTTTCTAATCCTTATTCCGCCTGGAATCAGCGTGTTAATGACACATCTCGATGATAATAATTCGCAAGTTCACTTGTTAGCGTAGTTTAAGGTTTAGTTTGTTATTAGAAAAAGGAGGCGATATATAGTGTTCCACGTTATCGATTCTGATTTGTTACTTATTAAATAAGCTTCGACGGTAGTATATAAAAATGTCACAGATAAAAACCGACGACGAGATGCCAAGTAAAGAAGAGAAATAATTTCAAAGATGACTTTCACAGATATATGCGTAAATGTATGGTCTTGTAAATGGTCCTTCTCCGTTATAGATCTTGAATCTAGCACGTAAACTGTGCAACCCGCGAATATTTAGATACGTAAGTGACGTATTTGAGTCATTATCGTATTTTTTTAAAGTACACGAACAATTTTTATTTTTTAGGAACAAAGGTTTTATAAAAATTATTATTTCAAACATAAAAAAATATCCATTTTATAAATTAAATTGTTTTAAATTGTTTAATGATTCAACGTAATCTTTTCCTTATTTCTATTTATCCAACGTAATATTTGCAAAGAACAAGAATAATAAATAAATAAATGTTCTTTGTACAAATTACGATTAATATGAATTCATGTTTTAAATTATACAACGTTTTGACACTCGTTTACTTTTTTCTTATTTCTATTTATATAAATCAATACTTGCAATTGAGAATTAAGAGAAATAAATGATCTTTGCTTAAATCGCAATTAATATATGTATTTTCTCACTGTAAATTAAAAATTAAAGACTCGAGATAGATATCCAATTTAAAAAAATTTCTTGTTCATAAAAATTGACTGGCGTTTTATAATTTACTTATAATAATCAGAGTTTCTGACTTAAATACGCTGCGTGTGTATGATGCAATAACAAATGCATTCGTATCAAACGTTGTTTTACATGCGAGAAATTGATTTCGCGTTGATAGCCATGCAAAAATGCGATCTCCGGTCCTCGTCAAGTTCAATTGTTTTCAAGTTACGAAAAAGAATTGGAGAGAAAGAAAGAGAGAGAATGTGTGTGTGAAAGGGAGGTTCCTACATGTCGCTCGACGATGTCACCGCTGCTAAAATCGGACGTCCGATTTTCGATCTATACATATATATATATATATACATATACGCGTTAACGAACTTGTAACTACACATACGATTATACATTAGAGAACGATTCTATTATCTTGTAAGAACTACTATGCTATATATAGGACCTCTGTACAAACTATTAACAAATCCGTAAGAGGAAGAAAAACGCTACTGTGTATAAGAACAGAATATTTATAAGAAACTAAAAGAAAAGATATCTTTCACTACTTTCAGCACTACTTTCAACATAATCATTGTAATAGCCACTCTATTTAAGGAATCGTTGAAAAAAAAATATGAGAGAAGAAATGAAACAACGGATTTCGTTATCACAGCTCGAGTTTCGTGCGAATTTTCCTGCTTCCCTGCCCATATTATATAACGAACTGACTTCATGGAGGATATTGATACGACAGTAAGAATACCCTACTGTAAAACAGAGTACTATTGAAATAATCGCGTCAAAAATTATTTTTCTCAATGTTAATTTTTGTGGACGAGAAACGTGTTATTTTAAGTATATTCGCTGGAGCCGACTTCATCGCGCGCGTGTGCACACGTATCATTTATCGACTTTGATTATTGAGCCTTCAATAATTCGCCTGAGATATAATCAAAGCGAGCGGAGGCCAGTGTTAATAATTAAAGTACGAATTATAGAATACGCTTTGAGTTGAGTATGCAAAGCATGACGCGAATTCTACATATAAAAAGAATAAAAAGAAAGGAAGAAAATGCCATACAGAGTCGATAAATGAGCGCTGTTGAACTTCTGCTGAAGAGTTCTAAATTATTGAAATTTTAAGAGATTTTTATGTACTTGTCTCCGATTAGAAGATGAGACAATTATTATTAAAAAATAATAGTATACAGTGTATGTATGTGTGTGTGTGTGTGTGTGTGTGTTAAAACCTATACACATACGATTCTGATACCGTTATATTTATTCTATCGTTATACATATACATATCTTTCATGTCGCCTTATGAGGATTTTCTTTCAAAATAATGATTTTCAAATTCATACGCTCTGCAAAGTCGCACGCGCGCGCGCGCGCACACACACACACACACACACACACACTCACAAAATTTACACAATTAAATTAAATATTGTTATACTATAGTCAAATGCTATTGAAACTGTACTATTGATACTTCATTTTACAATCTTATTCTCATTGCAATCTTCAAATTTTACAAATATCAAAAATGCTCTGTTAGAGTTTGAGAAACGTCGCGTCGTAACGTTGACAGTTATAACCAAATAGCGAGGAGTAATGTGCAGTTTAACGAGTCCACATAACTAAGAATTTGAAAAAAATATATTTGTATCTTAAAATCCATAACAACGTATCGCGCAATGTTATCTAAGAAATCCAAATATGGGTTTCGTTTGACCGAGCTTGTTTTCCTCTTCCAATCCTTTCACAAGAGCTTCGTTTAGCTTGAAACTGATATCCTTTCCAACCTGAAAATCCAGACTCAAAGACAAATTTGACAAAATTCGCCTTTAACTATAATATATAATAATTAAGACATATAAAAACTGTTATCACCTGCAACATCTTAATCAAGGTACTAGGCAACAAGCTGCCGTATCCCAACTTGACTACAGACGTCACCTTGCCGTTCGGCATCACGGACATAAGGATACTAGCGGTACTGCAAGATTCTTCTTCCGACGTTGGATCTATCACGAAGTTATCACCAATCTGTTAGAGGAAATATCTTTAATTGCCGAAAATGTACAAAGTAATTAATAAAAAAGTTACAAAAAAGAAATTGAATCTTTTTATAAAAATATCATAAGCAATAAAATGTTTCCTTATTGTTTCTTAAGTAAACGTATGTTATAAAAACATCATAATTCATTTATTTTAAAAATGATTAAAGATTATTACATACCTTGCATACCGTTAGTACTACTGGATAATTTGTCACATCTAGTTTAATACAGTCGTAAGGATCGTCTGATATCTGAATATCTGGTTCGCCACCGTCGAGTGTGGCTGTGATCACCCTTGGAATTTCAGTATTATACAACGCTGCCTTCACCGCAGCACCAACGGCGTCGAATAAATTTCCACCGCATTGAAGGATCTGGAAAGATGAAAAGAAGATAATGCAGTTTTAAATTCGATTTTAGGTTTGTTCTTTTCAGCTGAATTTCTTTCTTCTTCTTCTGTTCACATTGAAGAAATAATGCAAAAAATTCAGTTAAATAGAACAGAGTATTGTATTGTAATATTGTACCAATATTACTTACCAAAATGTCCACGTACATTTTCCAACATTTCTGATGAGGTATTATACACAGCTGCTTCAAATCAAAGGCATATGGTGTCTGATAAGCCATGGAAAGGACGTTGCTAATTTCAGTCGCCAAATCATCCCCACCTTTGCCTTCGAAAGCCGGTGTAGCATTAGCAGAACTAGAAAAAATATTAAATCAAAGTACGCTCGATGTTAATCTAAACCCAAGATGCATACATACCAGTCTACGAAAAATTCTAATTTGCCTTCCTCTGGTCTTTCAGCATACGGTATGTCAATTTCAAGTTTTACACCAACTAATACATCTGTAATATTGCCTATACGTAATCTCGCTGACCCATGAGTATGTTTCATCAGCTTGGTTTCGATCTCGATAGGACGATACTGGTACCTGGATCGACCATCATTTCTGAGGTCAAGCTGAAATTAACAAATCAATTGTTACAATATATAGTACATATCAAAAGTTCCAGAAATTTAACTGTTGAATTATAAAAACTATAAGAGAAAAATGTTTTTCGAATAAAGTATTAATTTTCATCTATAATAATCTGAGATTATTAGAAATCTGACAATTAATAGATTAGCAGCAACAATTAGTGTTCAAAAATAATAAATGCTAGCAAAGCATGCAGGGATCATAGAAAATAATTGCACGTGCACGTAAACACTGTGGAAAATACTCACATCAACTCCGTGAATAATGAATGTTTTCTCGCCCAAACTCAAAGGGGTTTCAGCCATCTCGCAGAGATTAACTTCGTCAATCTAACGTCGATTCTAACTCGGAAATGCAACCATAAAAGTAAAGTATTTACCAGTATCAGTTGTGTTTACTAGAACAGGATGATTGAGGATAACATAACCTCACTTAAATTGAAAAATAAATAAAATCGCCCGTACACTAGCGCCAGTACATCCATTTTAAATTTGGGAACTATTGTATACATAGCTACTGGCGATAAAATTAAAAACGTGATTTACGAAATCCTGTAAAAAAAAAAACAATTTTGATAGCAACTTAATATAAACAAAATACAGACTTGTTATTTAACATATTTTTTAACTGAGTTTTTATCTAAAAATGATTCTGAAAAAGGATATTCTCAAATATATTCTCTATAAAATTTTTTACGAAAAATGATATTAATTAAAAAAACTAATAATTTTTATACATAGCATTAGACAGCTGAGAAATATTGCAAAAACTATGATGCCATTCATATAATAATGTTTAACATTGTTAATATATAATATTATTCTCTTGATATCCGATAAATGATACATTTTTAAAATAATTAAAAATATACATATTGGTAGAGAGATAAGACAAACTAAAGTATAAATAATCTGAATTTTGAAAATTCGCAATGCACAAGTGAGATATTTCTTAAAAAAATAAATTAGAGCTTGAAATATAAGTCTTATAAACAAGATTATCATCAACAATTTATTACTAATAACATAAATTTATTAATAACATCGTGTTTGTTACTTTAATGACATTTAACGATGTTAATTAAATAGCAACTATACAAGGAAAATGGCGCATTTTTAAGATTTATATAGGAGATTTGTCGAAACCATTTACGTAGAATTGATTGCCCTTCGTTTTGTATAAAGCATTTAAGTCCTTGGTGTCAGGGTACATTTTCGCCCTGGACACTGCGATTTTCCATCCACCGCTTCTCGTCCAGTTCTGAAAGAACCAAATAATACATATATATGAAATGTCTATTAAGTAATATTACAGTTAGTATGTTGAAATATTAATATATTCTTGTTATAGTTACCATTCTGTTGTACTTCATATAATAATAGATACCATAAAATGCAATAATAGACATCGTCACTTTGCTTATAAAGTGCCGTGTTACGCTCGCCGAAAACTTACCCTGTAAAGAAGCAAAAACTGTTAATCTTTTTGTGTCACTATTGCATACATTTTATTTTTATTGAACACATTTTAATAGTTTATTTACTTGTTATTATTTTTATTGTTATAAATTAAAATTTTTTTAAATAATAACAAAAATCTAAATGTTTTTTTTATAAATATTCTAAGTATTTAAAACGACTTATGCGAAGTTTCATTGAAGATTCATCATTAGTTATAAAAATTTAGAACAAATAAATATTTTATTTATTTACAAGATAACTAATTTTTGCATCAGAATGTAACTTTACACAAATCATTTTGAATACTTAAAATACTTATATCTTAAAAATTGAGATTTTTGTTATTTTATAATACATTTCTATATATTTCTATCAAAGCACAGATAAAAAAAATACTAGTTATTGAAATAATTTTTAATCCAAATGGTAATTCGTTGCTAAATTTGTTACTTTTAAATGCAATCTAGATTAATCTGTAAATTCTTTTCAAAATTGTTTTACTATTATGAAATACATATGTATTTTTAATATGGATGACTATAGATTTGCAATGTGAATCTGATCGACTCTGCTGCCAGTCTGCCAGTAAACTGCTAGCATTTTGCTATCTGAGTCATAGATAACTTTTATGTGCATTATATTATTGAATGGACAATAATGTTTGTATAATGTTACTTTGCATTTAACAGATTATCAACTAAATATTTTTTATTACTATAACTGGCGCCAAAATATTCTCGAATTTGTTCATAGGTGCCATGTAGAATCTTCTGATTGGGTTGTACATCGCTTCATAGTAACCCTTGGGATACACTGGCTCCTCAGGCGCGAGTTTCTGAGCATCCAACCATTTTTTCCTCCATGCCCGTTCCTCGTCCGTCATTCCCAGCATCCGCTCTCTTTCATGGTCCATACGACGCGCTATAGACATAGGTCTATCTCCCAGCGTAGCTGAATTGTCTGGGACATCTGGTACTCTAAGAAGTAAATTGTAACAAATTATGGTAAATTGCAATGATAATTATTTAAAGCTATATTATTAACTGTAAACAATTAAAGAAAACATCTTATATCATTTCTCTTTTGTTATGACTGATTTTTATGAGAATTCAGTCACTGATTGAACTCTATGAGACATTGATTTCCTGATTATGCACAAAGTAAAAGAATTTATGCAAATAAATTAAATAGAATCCAGCTGCTTTTCAAGATAAATTCTTTTGCGATAGCTGAGAATTTGAAGCTTTAACAAAGTCACAAGTTCCTGCTGCATGAAAATTGATGCATATCAACATTAAATTCTTGCTCATTCTTGACTTATCATAATTTGTACATTGCAGAATACAGGATTTGATAAATATAATTTAAAAAATATCCTACCGCGACATGATTCTCTTGACGTGTGTTCCAAAATTTTATAAACACCAATTCTCGAAACCCGTCCAAACTGACAGTGAGGTTAGCTTAGTTTTGCTTATATGTGTTGTGTTACATCACACGTATGTATAAGAGGTGGCAGGAAGTTTCATTTTACGCCATCTAGGATAAACTTGGTCTTTTTAAATGGACAAAAAATGTAATGAAACAAATAATACGTAAAAAAATGTAGAAAGACTTTGATTAAACTTGCGATTAACTTAATCAGTGATTAACTTATTAAGTAATACCTAATGTTATTTCATTAATGAATGAAATTATTAATTTTTTGTTATTATGTAGAAAGATTAGAGACAATGAATTATATGATAACATTATACAATATTTAATTAAGAATTAAACGAATTATATATATGAAATCATATATTTAAAAAAAAAAGAGACAATAATCAAGACAATAATCGTATAAAAAATGTAATAATCTCGGGAAAAAAATATGTTATTATTGTATATAAAATCATATATAATCATATAAAAAATTAACATATTTTATATACAATTATAAATAATTGTATATAAAATATGTCCGTTTATACAACATGTTTTCCCGGGATGTTAGAGGGAATATAATAATAAAAAAGTAGACTTCAGGAAATGACGATGATATAAATCGATACGTTTAGTCATAGGTATATCATTTATTGATTTATTGATTTATTTATTTATTTATTTATTTAATCGACTGTCTCGCAGTATATTTGTTCATTCATATACTTTATCTTTCGAAAATCAATTACAAGTGTCATCATCTATTATCTAGAGGGTATAGGTAGGTAAGTTACAGGCGTTTTTCACAGTATTGACTCTATATACTATCCAGATGTGACTAAAATCTGTATCTACAAATATATTATCTTGTATCTCGTATGTGTGTACAGGGTGTCTCGCAACCGTACTTTACTTCCTCCTAACGACAGTTACGAGCGGCGTTTCGCGACGCCGTATTTTAAGTGACTAATTAAAAGTAAACTAAGCGCGCACAATAATACGTCGAGCTCGTACGGAATGACGTACATCAGTTTTTATTCGTCACACGCAAATTAAGTAATATACAATTGTATCATCGATACGCAATATCCATTTGATCCTTCCGAAATTGTATATCATTGTTGGCAAAGTTGCCTCTCGTTCCTCCCACAAACACATTTCTTCAATTTCCATTGCAGTACATATAATATGTCTATTGTCAAGAGCAAGCAGACACCTTGTATACATATAGTATACATATATATTTATAATATATATATATAATGTTGACAAAAAAAGGCGGGATCTGTTAGGTATATGTCACCGAACTTGAGATTAAATTTTCCTTAACGAATACTTCAATCATATAAGAGTATATGGATATTTAAAGTCGAGAGTACTAAGCACGTTTGATATTAAAGACGCAAGTGATAAAGTCTTACTTGTTTTAATACGCAAATCTAAATAATAAGGTACTTAAATAAGATACTTAAGTCAAAATACTTAACATAAAAAGATGTTAAGGAAAGAATTGCCTCAAATTCGAGGACACGTCCCTCTCATCGACTCCCTTTTTTCGCCTCAGATCCGCTCTGTATGTATATTTAATAACATCTTTATTTCTCTATATAATCAATATTTCATTTTTCTTTTCTATTTCCCATGTGGGAGTCAATAAATATATTTCTTTATTCGAGTCCCCAAGGGTAGAAAGAAATCGTCGCAGTTTTTGGAGTGAGAGAATTAAGTCGTGTATATTCTCCCGTCAGGGGAGCTTTGGTAAAAGGATTCCTTCTTTCTCTTTTTCTTTCTTTTTTTGGATTGGTTATACGATATACATTAAAAGTAGATTTATACTTGATTTGACACATATGATTGAGGTTTCGAGCAAGTTTGTCCGCTGCTTAGCTCGCATCTCACAGCCTAGAGGTGATTTAAATCCAGGGCGCGGCCCCATTTTAAATGGGACGCGCCGCAAAACGCCGCACTATACCCCGACAAATGCCAAGCCCAGGTATTACGATTATTAAGTCCTTAACAGCAGAGTGCACTTCCGCCGTCCGCAATTCACGTCCAAAGACGTGCACGAAAATATTTCTCAAAAGAACTTTTACCGAGAAAAGCGTCTCGGAAATATTTATACTATTCCTCGAAGAGGATATTCTTCAGAAAATACTCTTGGAATACTTCAGGGATATACTCTGCAAAGACGAGAATATCTCGCAATCGATAAATATTAAAAATATATTTTAAAAACATTGTCTGCTGATTTAGAGTCTTCGATCATCGAATAATTTTGCACATTCTTTGGAAGAAAGAATATTCTCGCGCTTCGTATCTCATTCTCTTACAGAAATTTAATATTGGAAGATAGTGATTAATTACTTATTTTGTTGCTTAGTATTTTTAATAATCAAAATAAGTAACTTCCAGTATTAAATTAGTCAGTATTAATCCTCAATTACAGCTACAAAAATTACACCTAAGTTTTAAAGCGTTCTGATTGAAATATAAATTACAAGTGAATCTCCGTCTTCCTCTCTTGATAGAGGAAGATTCAAAATTTTTTACTTATAATTTAGAACCTCATAATAACAATCATACAGATGGTATCACTGTCTAAAATTTTTCACTTTGATTCCAAGTGACTCGTTGCTACAGTCGAAAGTTAAACTGGATTTCTGTAAGGGTTCGAAATATACTGCAGAAACAGAACAAATCTCCAACAGCATTTAAATATTTTCCATTGATCAACGAGTAAGACAAAACAGTTACATTCGCGGTTTGACTCTCGCTTTTACTCGTCATCTGAAATAACTATCTTATCTTCTATTTTGCAGCAATGGGAACTCCTTTATAGCCAAAGTATTGTGCGCATATTTTTTATCTATTCACAATGGGTCGCATACGTGTCTCACTGTGTTTTCTGTCACAGTTCGCTTATTCAGTCTTTTGCGATCTATCTTCTACGAGATGCAATTACAAAGAGTTACTCTTGGTATTAACGGAGGTGGAGAACGCGTCCCAAGTATCATTCTGTTTCCGCAAAGCGAACGTAAACCACGGACGCCGAGTGCATCTTTTGCTGTCGATAACACGCACTATCAGCCGAACAGAATGAATGCGGTGTAAGTCGGTGTAAGTCGTCTTTATACTCTATCGAATTTCGCTATTAAACTAAGGAGAGCGGAGGATCGCGGTACGGCCAGACCGTCGATTCGGAATTATTCTCTAATTCTTGCCTCGCACCAT
>NW_017304461.1:916638-917141 GCF_001594115.1 Trachymyrmex septentrionalis | reverse complement strand
TATATATTTTTATATTACACGTACGCATTGTGTGCCATGTGGTCATTGTGCATTTAAAGTAAATACGACATAGTAAAATATTAAAGCGGCAGCAGAACACTGCAATACTGTTCGATCTGTGTAAAGAATCCTCTCACTTCTTCTTCTTTACTTTTCTACTCTTTTTCCCCTCCTTCTTTATATTCCTCTTTAAATCCTTTACAATAAACACACGATCGTTTTACTTTTTTCCGTTTTTTTTTTCCTTTTACTTATATATTTATATACAACGTGTGTAGAGGGCTTTATCCGGCAACAGTTCGACTCGAGTATATTCGCGATAAACTTTCTCATAATGTCAACATGTCTCGTATAAACTATGCAGTGCCAATACCTATCGAATAAGATAAGTACACATAAAATATATGCAATCGATAAGTAACGTAATAAAATTATAAAGTACATGTCGTAAACATCGTGGACGAGAGAGAGATACATACACATATTTTATATATATATATAAA
>NW_017304461.1:880928-916613 GCF_001594115.1 Trachymyrmex septentrionalis | reverse complement strand
AGATATATACATATATATATATATATTTATTTATAGGGAGAGAAGAAGATAATGTATACATATATATATATAGTTCCTATTCATTTAAAGTCCTTATGTATCTCTGTTTCAGATACTCGTTCGTCGTGATGCAATCGGTGTAAAGATATATATTACTTGCATGTATCCGTCGAATTAGCGTCAAGACGAGAATTTCGTTATACTTTCGATGATCGTTTTCGTGAAGTCAAGGATCAAGTCTTGAAATATTCTCCATTGATACGACGCCTCCTTTTCCTTCTCAGTTTAGGACATTCGACGTAATTCGAATACACATCGGAGTTACGAAGACAAAAGTAAAATAATTTAAACGCGTGGGATATATTATAGGAATCTCTTCTCCCCCATTAATTTAAATATTCTTCTTTGTCTACTTGTCACTAACGGGTTAGCGATGTCAGTTCGCGCACACCCATTTTTTTAATAATACACTTTCATGTGGTCATCATAATCAACGTTTTCACGTCTTCTTTTTCGCTAACTATGGATATTATAGGACAGTGCATGTACTTTACAATGAACAATGTGAATGTACATATATATGTATATATACAATATACAAGAATGCATCCGAAACTATCGCGCTTTTATTTCTTCTCAAATGGCGTTAAATTTCTCTCACAATCAGTGAAAATTCAAGTGAAATTCTATTTATTTGTAGATTGTAGTATTTTAATTTTTAACAGCGTGTGTTTTATATTTGTAAAATTAAATATTTAGTCAAATAAAAAAATTAATTAGAAAATGGAATTATTTCGAGAATCATCAATTTTATGATTTTGAAACACTCATTTTAAGATCAGATCGAAAAGACTCGATAGTTTCGTTACATTTTATACAGTCAAAATGACTATTTTCATCACTTTAATTATTTCGCTATTAGTTGCAAAAACTTTTGCAGAAATTTGACAAATCGTGCTGCGCAATCCCGCGTAATTTTTAGCACAATTTAACTTATTCACGGACACTGATTAAGTAGTATTAAGTATCGATAAGTATTACATTGAACGCTAGTCGCAAAAAGTTATCTCTTTCTTAGTCCCTTCATCGAGATTTTTTTTCGTCAAAAGAAAGTCCAAAGAATCATTCGGCGCTAAATAGAATTTAACATCGTTTTGATAGTCAGAAAATTAAAATAAAATCATTTTAAGATTATTTTAAGAATAAAAGCGATTCAAATAAAATTATTCAATTTTATATCAATAATAAAAAGCAATTAGCGCCAGATCGATAATCTTAATAAAAATTAAACTCAATTCTTTAGTTTAAATAGCTTTAGAAACGAGAATGATTTATATTAGATTAATCTTTCTGTCCTCTCTCTTAACATCGATAAAGAATTTAATTTATTCTCATTAGATAATTTAATAGAAATTACATTTCGTCAAGACGTAATTTAATAAAAACGCGTCGATCTGTCGATGACGTCGAAGAAACTGAGAAAGGCGACTACCCGACGTGACTATTTCGTGCGCTCGTTGATCAATTAAGTATTATTAGAGAAGGCCTATCTAAATGAAGCGCGGCCGGAAACGGGGCTACGCGCAAAACGTGACATGCACACGACATTTAATGCAATTAGAATTATTTTACATACGCTAGCGCTATGTATATATATATTTTTTTTCGATGAGATTCGGTAAGATCGCCGCGTATTTTTGACATTGAGTTTTTCGGGTTGCACTCCTCGTGTCACGATTCAACTTTACTTGGTGTTATCGATTAAGTGGTAGTGGCATCTTGGACCAGTAGGCCTTAAAGACGATACAAACGCGCGCGAATGTGTACGAATATGTGTCTGTATGTCTTGCATGTGTGTATGTACGTAAAGATTTTCGCGCGAGACTGGAAAAAAGAACGGGGTCCCGATCCCCGAAGGAAATGCAATAATACTCGCGACATACTCGTCGTCGTTTTCTATTATCAAATACACATATATATTATATAACCATAATAAAAGTCGGCTATCTATTCTAGGCTACTCTAGATTCACCTATATCAAGCAATAAAATTATATATGTACCTACTCTTATTCTTTCCCTATTAACGACAATGCATGTAGAAAAATGAGCCTCTCGCGTCTTTGGTTAAACGCGAAGCATTTAGAAAGTAGTCTGGCAGTGGTTTCGTAGATGCTTCGACCTTAGCCTCGGACCAAATTTTGATTTTTCCCCCCCTTTTTCTTTGCCATTTTCTTACTTTTATTTTCTTCTTCGTTTTAGACGTGGTTTGTAGTAGTTGCGAAAAATTGAATCGGAATGACGTTTTACTCGGGACTTGTGTCTCATTGAGCTACAGTTTTTTTTTGTACCGGCAATTTTTTTGAGAGATGCACAGTGTGCTCTGTTCGGCGAGCTCGACCGAGCTCAACAGGTTGTCGAATTCGAATTTGAGCAGCTTTCGCTGCTGTATGCGACCTCCTTCAAACGCGTACATACCTGACACATAAACTCGCACGTTCTACGCTCAAAAATTCATTCGAAGAAAAACCTATCCTTTGGCATTATCGCATTTGGCTTCATCATCGGATGACGAATAGTCGTCGCAGTCCACATAATAATCATCAGCTTCAGTAAAACTTCCTTTTCCATCCGATATGAACGATCGTCATCATCATCCTCTTCTCCTTAACGACTTTCAGAGTGCGCGGCGCAAGACAAGAGTGACTGCCGCAAACAATGGCACAAGAGTAGTATGTTCTTTAAGGTAGTGTCGTTTAGGTCACTGAGAAGTAAACTAGAGCTCTGCTTCCGCAAGGCAATGGCATTAATTCCCGTCGTTTTAGTTCACGAGTAGATGGTAATCACCTCCCGTCCGCTACCCCGCACCATCAGTACCCTCTCTAAGCCTTCGGTGAGCACCTCGAGGAATTCCATATCTGATTTTAAGCAGTCAAAGAAGTTTAATGGTCTTTTCTATTTTTTATTATATTTTTCTATAAATTAACTATAAATTTTTTTTACTCTGGAATTTATCTTTTACTTATTAGATTATAGCTAATAACACAGGCCTGTGAAAAAAAATTTCTTTAACGATTTTAGCTGTTTTTAATTCATAATAAAAACAAAAATCATATCGAAACAAAACAAAATGCATTTTTAAACTAAAAGTACTTTCGTGTGAACGAAATTTAGAAAAGCTTTGTTGTCGTACTACATCGTGAAAACACAATCATCATTTTTAGCTTCCTCGACATTATTTTTCTTGAAATTGTGACGTGATAGCCAATTATGAAACAATGAATTCGTATTCAGTACACCAAAATATAAAAACTAGCTACAATTCTTAAAAAAGTTTTTTTCTTTATAACAAAATGATAATTTTTTTAAATTATGCATATTTTTGATCAAAAGGATACAATTAGATTCACGCTCCATTCTCGTGTCTCGCGGCGGTCCGGGAAGATTCAGGATAACCAGTTGAGCCTCACTGCTCATTTTACGGATTACTTCGTTCAGCTTCAACGAAGTATGCATACGTCTCACGTCACCCTCGTCGCTGTTATAGAATTATTTGTTAAAAAACAAATCGTTGTTGAAATCAAGAAGAAATAATCTCGATACTCACGGTGTAATCGTGGGTTTCTTAATCTCCGGACTTTGGTTTTTGTTTTCCTGCGCGTCGTTTTCTGTCTCTTTTGCCTCCGCCTCCTTCGCTTCCTTCTCCGTATTCTCTTTATTCTCCGCTTTGGGCGAGCCGCCAATCAGCATTGTCTCTTCATTATTCTCTTTAGCTTCGTCTTTATTGTTTGCGTCCTCGGCAGCGTCCTCTTTATTATTTAATTCGGTTTCCTGCATCAGCTTTGTGTCGTCGGTTATGTTTGTACTCTGGTTACCCGGCTCTTGGAATCTCACTTTCGTTGGCACTTTGGCATCCACGTTGTGATGGTGATCTACAATCGCCTGTACCTGTATCATGGTAATGCGATTGAGCGAATAAGAAAATACTTTATCCCGTGGTAGGAGACAGTCAGTTGAGAGGTAACTAATCTAGCATCAAAGCACTATGGCCATAAAATCAATACTATATCTATGTAAGCGATCGTGCCAATTAAGCTGAAACTGAGAAACGCGGGGAGTTCCTGAGATCATCATGGATAGGAAGAAACAATCTGGCGTGATCGTTAAATAAAATAATATAATATCCAAGAAGTGTCTCCAAGAATTGTCTCCAAGATTAGTATTGAATATCAAAAGTTAAAAGTTTAAATTTGCAAAGCAGAAGTTTCAAGCACTTATCTTTCACACTGTATCTACTATTTCATTTTAGAAATCAACTTTTTGCAAACTATATTCTATAATATAATATTTTTAATTTAAAGTTTTATAATTTAAAAAAAAATATTTAATTCATTACACTTGTAAAATATTAATTTGCGATCCGCGATTGTTTCTCCCTTTTGATATTAAATGGGAATAGGAATGAGAATGTTACGTGATATTATGAGGAATTCACAATATAAAATTATCGGTGCAATGGAGAGCAATGACGGGAAAGAGGCATACATGGAACTCCGGGGGTAATCTGACAAACCAGAGGTAATTTTTCCTCGGCGGGTACCTCGTTGAAGTCCACCAATCCCTGCACCTTTATCCGTGAGGAGCACGTAACAAACAGACACACACCGATCAGTATCACCGTCACCATTTGTTGTTAACTTAACATTATGCCTGTACATATTAGTATAATAAATTTTCCCCCTTTATCCAGAATTCAACACTTACCACTCCTAGTGACTGCTTCTTGTTCAGTTGCAACTCGCGTAGCATCTGATTTCTTTGCTCCATAATCAAAGTGCGTTCGTATGTGTACGCGGAGATGTCGGTATTCGTCTGCAAACAGATCAAGACGCGGAATATGAATTTATCGAAGTAATCACGATATTACGCATTTTTTATTATTAAACATTTTAAATTCATTTTCAAAAAATATGACTTTCTAAGGAATTTAATCCTTCCTTATATAATATTAAGATTACTGTATAATGAGATTACCATTTCGACAATCTCGACTTCCGCCTCGATTCTCAGGTCGTACAAGAACTTCTTTAAATCCTTCTTCATCTGTATTGAGTTGTCCTCCATTTGCGCGACCGTAAAAATCCTCATCTTACAGTTCTTCCAGGTACGCTGTTGCTTCAGTAAGAACGGCAGTAGCATTAATAGGCCGCCATCATGCACGATCCACCAGACGTCAATGTTGCCGATTATTTTCTCGCTAGAGTCCGGGAAAAAGTTTATGCCTTTGGGCACTAACAATGCCATCTTCGCGGCTGCGACGCTCCTTACGGTCTGCAGAAAGACTCGCCAGGTTCTATCCTCTTCCGATTGTCGCCAACCATAAGGCCAACCTAATATCACTGTATTCGGTTTTAGTCCGCCAAGCCCAGTGTTTTGTATTAATGAGCTCAGCCCTTCGACAACATTTTTCGCAACGAGAACATCGACGAAGCCCTTCACTCTTTCTTCCGCCGCAGTTTTCTTCAGGCTCTGTTTGGCTGCTAGTGCTTCACCCGAGTTCTGTGTATAGTCACCGGCGATACAGCTGACGCTAATGGTGAGACCCTTGCCAGCCTTAAGCTGACTAGCGAATGCGAAGAGCTTGCGATATTTAGGTACCAAGTCATCGGTAAGTTTGGCGAGGATCAGGATCTGTGGACGCCAGTTCTTCGTATGTGGTGGACCCTCTTCGAGCCTGAGCAGTGAGTATCTGGCAGCGGATAACGCCAGACCGCGAATACCGTCACCCCATTCCTTCTCGGCACCGCGATATTCGATATACTTGTAGATACAGCCGGCCATACCCATCGCTAGCAATGCGTAGTACCAGCTAGTCATGAACATGATAGCGATGCAAAGCGACAGGCCAAGGAACGACAGGCTCCAATGATAATATTTGAAGCGTGGCCGCCAATTTGGCGTACGCAGCAGGGTCTGCAGCGCACAAGCAAGATTGACAAAGCCGTAGCACATGAGGAAAAACATAGATAACAGTGGTGCCAGGTAGTCCACATTGCCAAGTAGGATACCGCACTGGCAAATTCCCACAGTGAGTATCAAAGCACGAGTAGGTTCGCCTCGACTGGAACTGGTAGCGAATGGCTTCAGGAAGGGAATGATGCCATCCTTGGCGATTGCCTGTAGTAATCGCGGTGCTCCTGTCAAAGATTGCAGACCGGCACCCAAGGTGGACAGAAATGAACCGATCAGGATTACCCACTGATTCGGCCAAGCCATATTTGCCACCACCAGCTTACCGCCGATACTCTGACCGAACTTGTCACGTAGCAGCAGATTGTCAACAGTCCCGGCAAATAGGAGGACGCTGGACAGATAGACGGTGGAGGTCGTCAAGATCGCGCAGATCGTTCCGATCGGAATGGATTTTTGAGCGTCAGCTAGATCACCGGATCGGTTAGAGCCCGCCATAATACCTGAGTATTAATGTTGTTAATATTAAAATAAAGATAAAGATCAATTAAAATATTGCTTAAATAAATTAATTGTTAATTAAGAATTTCTTATTGAATTACTTAATTCTCCATAGCTAACGGTGAGTCTATTGAATTATAAATCATTCAATTATAAATCTTTTTATAACAAATGTCAGATAACTCAATTTTCTTTATGTTATATCTGCAAATTTGAATTATTCTTTTAATTATTATATTTAATATTCATTCTTTCTTATACGAGTTATATTATTTCAGTTTCCTTGAAATTAATTAGTGCTTTTTCATTAGCATAAATTAAATTAAATAAGTCTTACAAACCTAGCGTCAGTAACTATGTTATAGATTTTAGCTTCGGAGGTTTAAATAGAACTTATCGTAAGGACGACATGAACATAACGCTGCTGTTAATTTGCTTACCCGTCACGGAAGGGAAAAATATGCCGATGAGAATAGTAAAGGTTGTGGTGAGATCGACCTGGATTTGGTTATAGCTGGATCCCGATAGGACATCGACGTCCTTCGGGTTATATCCGTGAGCGATTAATTGACCCTGCTCTTGGAAACTGTCCCATACGTTCTCTGTGTAGCAGAAAATAGAGAGTGTTTTTGATATTTTATGAGTGTACTTTTGTTTTAGTATATTTTATATAAGTTTTATTATTGTTACGTTAATTGACGTTATTTCTTTTCTCTCAATGATATAATTTAATTACAATCTCTCACCTAGGAACACGCCGCTCGCCAAGCCGCGGATACCGTTGGCGATGGTAAGATTATTCTCGAGATAATACGAATCGCATTTCGTGCTATTGCAGTAAATATTGTGCAAAACACCGTTGAAATTTTTATTGCAATCAGTTAAAACGTTGATGTCCTTTAATAGCCTTCTGCCGAGCAGGCATAATCTAAAACACAAAGTCTCTTTTTTAAAGCGCTCGTCTTTCAGTTTTTGTCTATTTTTCGCGATAATTGTAATCACTTATCATTGCAACATTATAATCGCAATGATATTTCGACAGTAATGACTACATAATGCGAAAATTAGTGTCGTAAATTAGTTTAGTACTTCAGAGACTCGTTGCCGTTAAAGTTTACGAAGAGTCCCACGTAAACAGCGAAGATGGATAAAATGACGCAGGCCAGTGCGACGGTGGCGAACTTGTTAACGAACTTCACGCCCACGAAGACAATAGTGCCCATTACTATCAGTAAGGCGGAACCGTATACACGGAAGTTGTTGTACATAATGCTGGCGTCTTTCGTGAAGTCGCCGAATATGCTGAGTGACGGCGCCATGTAAGTCTAAGCGAAAATTTCATAAAGTCAAAAAAAAAACACTTTTGATTCCTTTAAACCACATTTTATGTCAGACTACAGTTAACTATACGCAATTCGTGGTGATTTGCTTACTTTGATTGAAAAGAACCACCCTGCTGGCGAATTGACGCGAATGGTAAACGATAAACGTGTCCATTATACAGTAAAAAATACTTTATATTTATATCAAAATCGATCTTTGTTAAAATTTTTTATTGAATTTTTAATATATTCAGATAATTTAACATAATGTAATTATATTATATTTGAATATTTTGTCTTAAATTGACACTTCTTAATATTAAAATAATACAATTTATAATTAAATGGATAATTAACATAAAATGTATTTTAATATGTGCAAATCCTAAGATTTGAAATAAAGAAATTATGTTAATTATAAATGTTATCATAAATGTGAAGAAATATGTTTCCACAATTTGTTACATTGTTTGTGTTAATATTTGTGTTACTTCCTGACATATTCATCTTGTATTAAAGTAACACAAAAATTTCGGATTATTGAAGTCACATAAAATGTTAAATTTAAAATAAAGTTTTCAACTGTGTATAGTAAACAATATTTCTTTGTTATTTTTTTTTACATAATATTATGTAATTACTTCCTAATATATTCATCTTATGTTAAATAAACACAAAAGTCGAGTAGACCACTTGGAACACGTGTGTTAAATTTTTCAACTATTATTTGCGTATCTCATATGAATAACTCACTTCAAATTTCAAACTATCTTGAATCACGCATAGTCTGGCGTAAGCTTTACGGAATCGTGCAAAAATCTGCCGTAATACTTCACGTACAATTAACAACGTATCTTTTACATATCAGATACTTTGCAAGTATAATTAATCAAAACGTGATAATTGATAATTCTCAATTAATCTTAAAGTAACGACTATGAAACTCCGCGATACTTTCACTCCTATTTCAAAGTGTAAGTCAATTATCGCGATCAACTGATTAGCGGGAGGCCTTATTAATGTAACTTCGTTAACTAGTCGATACTCACGAGGACGATCTCGACGGCACCGATGATATACATCGCGGCGGCCAAGGTGGTGCCAGTATAAAACAACATACCCACCGCACCGCCGAATTCCGGACCTAAGCTCCTCGAGATCATGAAGTAGGAACCACCGGCTGGCACCACACCATTAGTAGCGATGGCACTCATACTGATCGCCGTCAGCATCGTCTGCGCACACGAAGAATAGCTATTTGCAATCGGTTTACATTTCCCAAAGTTCAATTCGCGAGAAACTATCTGTTTTCGGTCTCATTAAGATTCTCAAGTACCAATACCTCGATATCTTGATCAAAGAAAATCGATTTTTCAGATTAATTAGAAAATCTGCCAGTAATACTTCGTCCTCTTTATTGTTTCTTCTCTCTTTCACTTTTCTAGATTTCAAGTAAAGAAAGAAAATGATCAATAAAGAGCCAAATAAGGTTGAAAAAATGAAAACTATATTTGAGTAGCTAAAATGTATGATGCAAGTAGTTAAAATGCAAATGCTATATTCAAAAATAAAAAAATGAGATATTGAAATCCTTGGACTTCTTAGTACCTTGGCTACAAATTGAACATTTAAAACTATCCAGATAATCAAGTCTGTAGAAAGCAGATTTTTAAATGTCTGCTACACACTATGCCAACAAAATGACAACAAAATTAGATGTACATAATATTGTTGACAGACTGCTAGAAAGAACGTAACAGAATCTGCAAGCCATTATCAGATAATGTCGGCAGGATCTGCTCAGTTTCTGCCAACAATTTGCCTTCACTATGTCGACAGGTGATGTTAACAAAACACAAGCATAATGTGGGCGCAGTTGATGGCAGACTGCCGTCATTTTCTGTTCGAACCTACTGACAGTCTGCTAGAAGACTGCAAACATTTGGCTATCTGTATGTATAAAAACAATTACAAACTCTATATATAAAATTAAGAGTGAAAAGTAGATAAAGTTGTAAACAAAAAGTTAATCCTTATTTTGATACTATAACTAATCTATTAAATTTACTAAATTTTTTTAGTTTTATTTATTATTTTTTTTTACAAAAAATTTGTTTTATCAATATTTTTTTACGTTTTATATTTCTCAATATTTTATTTAAATATTTGTTATAAATATAAAAGAGGAAACAATATATTTATATTTTTTCAATAAATAACTAAATGTGATTTATAATATGCACTGTGAAAAAAAAGTTACAATATTCACAAGCGTGTTACATGTGACATTATTTTTCGATATTTATTCGTTATAAAAACATTTGTAATGGAGAAATATGCATTTCTGTGAAATATATCTTATTAATTGTAAAAAAAATAAAATAAATGGTTTATTTGTTAGAAATAAAATTTTATTTCGCCGTATTTAAATAAAGATTTATTTTAATGAAATAAATATTATATCTCACAAATAAATTTGTAAACATCTTTTTTCAATGTAATATGTAAGTTTTGTTATTAATAGGATAATAAAAATGCTTTGAGATCACAAAAATTTTAAATTTAATTCAGTAACTTACTCTAATTGTACGATTTAATTGTTTTTGCATCAATACTTCAGTTTCAAAATTAGCTAAATCCTTTCTTCAGCTACAAAAGCGGTCAAATGTATAGTATTTTAAGAAATTAGGTTTTTCATGACATTTTATACATATTTTGTTAATTAAAATAATAAAGTTTTTTTAATTTCAAAGAAAGATTTTATTGATAATTCAAGTGAAAAATTATACGAGCTTTTGTCAAAAAACATATAAAGTGGAGATAGCTACTTTTGCAAATAAGCTACTCATTTATTTTTAAGACAGAAATGAGTAAAAATGTGACTAAGGAATGATTTTGTACGTGCAAATTTCAATTGTCCTAAATCTTTCACTTTTATAAATTTTTTAGTTTTCTATTTTGGGAATAAATATAATATAATTTTTATTTTTCCAATTTTATTTGGCTCATATTAATAATCATTTTTTTTAAACTTGTAGGCTTTGTATAATCATAAGTTTTTAAATCTTGATTTATATTTCTCATGCAATTATACTCTCTAAATGAATACTCACAACGCAACAGCAACAGAGCACGATGCAGAAGCCCTGAATAGCGCCGGCCGTACCGACTACCCATGTCAGACGGATAAAGAGGATCACACCAAAGATGTTCTGGATACACGGCAAATAAACACCTATGAGAGTACCCATTCGTGCTCCGCCTCCCGCAGCCGGAGCCGGTTTATCCGGGTCGGTCGCGGCAGGGATAGTGTTGCTGTAGTTCGCCAAGCTGTTGAGCAATGTCGAGATCCGCGGCCGATCCTCCATCTCCTCCTACAAGAATTTATTTCGATTTTTGTATATCCCTCAATTGCACGTAATTACAGAATTCAGAAGTAAAATATCGTTTTTTTATGTGGAGTATTTCTTCTCTTGTAGTATTCTCGTGAATGCAATCAGGATGTTTAAATGAAATCTTGCAAAAAAATTCCTTGAGAAATTCCAAATATTTTTGTTCAAAATTTCAGATAAGATTAAACAATTTTTTAATACATTTTGAAATAAATTAGAGTGCAAGTCATGCAAACAAAGTATTATACATTAAATTAATAAAAGATTAGAATTCTATGG
Organism: Trachymyrmex septentrionalis; assembly: GCF_001594115.1. Lineage (NCBI taxonomy): Eukaryota > Metazoa > Arthropoda > Insecta > Hymenoptera > Formicidae > Trachymyrmex > Trachymyrmex septentrionalis. Next base: position 905,150 of record NW_017304461.1, on the reverse strand, counting down.
GAATAATGGATAATATTCATCATAGATAATATTCCGTTCTTACTTTAACACCGTGTTAAGTAATGTCTTAAGTCTTAAATATAAAAATCAATTATGAATACCGATCTATATCTATCGTTTTTTGCAATTAAAGTTGCGAAATCTACACGGAGAGAATTTTGTTTTACAATTTACTTCGAAAATATGGTAGTTGTGGTACAATATAATATTTTAAAGATTTTTACAATGCATTTCAGTAAAATTAATCAAACTTATTTTATACTTTATTGTAGTTTTATTAATAAATAAGAAAGATTTACATTAAGATTCTTGGAAATACAATGTTGTTCCACGACTATCATATTTTCAGCGTAAATTCTAAGAAAAAATTCTCTCCGTGTATAGAATAGTATAGGAAAGATTTACTACAATATAATATCAGTGAACTATTCTTTTCTATTGAATATTATCTTCTATTGTCATTCTGATTTTTTATAATAAAAACTTGCGAGATATACGTAAGAATGTACGTGAATATACGCGAATGTGTGTGCCATTTATAGTTAACCTATTGTCAACATTTTTTATTATCAAGAAAAAATGACCAAAAAAATGTTTTTAAAAAAAGAGTTTTTAGAAATTTCAGAGTAAAATTTTCCCAAAAAAATTCCAACAAAATTCCATAAAAATTCTTATATGTGTGATTCTTAATAATAAGAAATCTCCAAAAAATTTCAGATTTTCCGGGTTTTTCTAGGTAGTAAATACTCTGGCGATGTTTCAATCAAGGGGAACTTTTCTAACGTAAAGAACCATAATTTCAGGGTACGACTTTACGATTTATGTTCCGTTGAATCGACAGCTCGAATATTTTACTCGAAATTTAAGGGCAAACTTGACATTTACAAATTGCGGCCGTCTGATCACGTATAGACTTTTGCTACTTCTATACGATCATGTACGGACTTTGCTACTTTTATAAATTCTTCTATAAATATATAAAGACACTTTTTCTATTTTGTTTGGTCGCGTATAGACTTAGCTGTCGGACAAAATACGAAACAATTTCGAGATTAACGATTCGTCCGATCAGTCATCGACTCTTATCACTAGTGTGTGCTTCTACAGCACGAAGCGCGACCCTCGTCCGTCGCGATCCTACAATTTCCTGTGTTTTCGATTCGTTATTATGCCAAAAGGACGTCGCAACTTCATTTGCAATTTTATTGACAAACTTTTGCGGGAAAGTGTCACGTAACTCTGTCCGCCGGGACGCTTTTATGGAAATTGTTAGTCCCTTGTCATGTAAGTTTCCACTGCAACCTCGTTATGATGGTATTACACGTTGTCGATCTAATTTCGCGACGACTACTCTTCACATCAAGCATTCCGCTTGCATATCATACAGAAAACATAGATCTCTTTATATGGAATGTATAATAATAATGTAGAATCATGTAGTAAGAAAAACGTCGGAGAACGTGAGTTAAAAAAATTTCTTAATATAAGAAGATTTTCTTTAAGAAATTGTAACGAGTTTCTGTCTTATCTCTAATCCACTGCTTTCACACGTATCTTTTTTATTTCTTTCATGGAAATTGTTAGTTCTTTATCGTGTAAGTTTCCGCTGCAATTTCGTTACCACGGTATTACACAGTGTCATCCAATTTCGCGACGACTATGTTTTTGACATCGGGTATTCCGTTTGCACATTACATAGAAACACAGATTTCTTTATATCAGATGTAATAATGTAAAACAAATGTTGAAGAATGCAAGCTAAGAAGATTTCAACATACAATAATTTTGTTGAAGCAATTGCAACAATTTTTCCGTCTATCTTTAATCCACTGCTTCCACAGATCTTTTTTAAGAATCAAAACTGTGTTTTAAGACCAATAAATAATCAGCACACAGTTTGCTTATATTGGAATTTGTAAGATTCGCATAAAATATTATTATAAGTTACAAGATCGAATATGGCATTCCTCATTTATTTACGTTAAAACCTCTTATATAGGTTCATAGAATGAACAAAATAATTATTATTGAAGTACAAAACGCCTAAACTGCCCTCCGAAATTGTACTCGTTCTCTAATTTTCTCTTTTTTTTAAATGTATTACAATTTTCGTGTTTGAAATTATTTCGATGAAATTTATAAGCGCGATAAAAGTATACTGCTATTACTTGTACAGCTTCTCAGATTTATCTTCAATTGCGGTGTTCGATCGAGTCGAACGAGAAATACGAGAGTGCCGAGAGGGTTAAAGTCGCCGTGGAGCGAATTATCGGAAGAACAGGGCACAATACTGGCCTCGCGCGAGATTCATAGATCGATAATAGTTCGCAATTTTAAACAGAATTGGGCAGATAAGAGAACTGTGCCAGACAGAAAACTCCGGCAGCTTTCTTACGGTAACAAGAAAGTAGTAGTCTTTCTTAAAACTGCAAGGAAGAACGATGACAAGAGAAAGAGTAAAAGAGAAGAGACTTAGTTCCTGAGTACGCGGCTTAACTTTCATTATGAAAGAATTTCGTTAAGAAAGCAATTCAGAAAAGGATTCTCAATGGTTACATAATTCCGTTCTTAGAACTCCATGCGAGACATTATTGAGAAAATTGCAGTCGACAGCAGAAGCTTTCGTGAAAATATTTCGTAACTTTATGAAAGAAGATGAATAATTGAGTGAATCCAATAGAACCATCGTCAACTTCGGAGAGTTAATTATGTAATATTTGATAAGTAGCAACGTATGGATCATTGTGAAAAAACATTATTAAAACATAGTGTTTAAATTATAATTATTCGTAAAACATAAGAGTAAACGATGGATTAGAATTAAAACAAAATATAGAAAATTGTGAACAGATGAATAAAGAAAATAAAGTTCTTTGCGATGAATAATTTTTAGCAAAGTACATAGTTCTGTTTGCAAACCGCGTTTTTTTTAATTACATAATATGATAATTATTATACTATGATGATTTTATTATCGAAAAATAGATGATTCTTTCGAGGAAGATTCTAGCAACTAAAAAAAATAATTAATGAAGACGACGTGACGTAGACATTAAAACGTATATATTAAGTTAATGAATCGAGCTGTACGTTCTTTCTTTCGATAAGTGAGAAAAATTCTTCTTTATCTATCAAGATATACATTGATTTTTCAATAGATATAAATTAAATAGGCGCAATTAATTTTTCAGTAGAAATAAATTAAATTAAATTAAATTAATTTAAAGACCTCATAAAATAAGATCTGAATTGCCAGAATTTTCTTGTAGAGATACTCACACTGTAGAGATACAGATTGGTCTCATATCCTGACTTCTTCTCGGAATTGGTGCTGACAATGGGATCGCCATCTCCGCCTGCGCCACCTCCATCGCCTGAAAAAAAGCAAGAAAAGAACGAGTAATTAATTATTCTGTCTTTTGTTTTGAGTTTTAAAGTTCTGAAGGGAAATTATATTAACTACCAGAAAAATATACATTGATGTATCCATTGTTAATGGGATATTAAGGATGTTCTCAAGAAAATTAGTGTTTCTTGCGAAAAATTGTATACATAGAATTTAATCACAAATTTAATAATTAAGTTTCGTCTTCATAATTTGCTATATTTTCTTTTAACTTCAACTTCTCTTTTACTCTTTCACTCTTACGTTTAGCGAATAACTGAAACATTGTGTTAATAAATGTATTCACAATGATTCATACTGCTACTCGCGTTAAATATTATATAATTAACTCTCTGGAGCTGGCGATGAATCTATTAGACTCATTCAATTATAAATCTCTTTGTCAAACAATTCAATTTCCTTTATGTTGCATCTACAAATTTGGATTGTTCTTATCGAAATATACTTACAATTAGTATTAATTCCTATTATACATGTTATCTTGATTTCTTGAAATTAATTAATATGTTTTAATTAACTGCATAAATTGAATAAGTCTTATACACTCAGCATCAATAACTGTGTTACAGATTTTGGCGTCAACTCCAAAAGATTAATAAACGATTAATAAAAGATTAATATAATATTTTGTGACAAAAGTTTACACCGTAAGACATGTATATCATGGCGCGAAAATCTGCAGTAACAATTGAACCAATGAGAGCAACGTTTATGAGATACTTAAACTCTTTTAAGGTACTTTGAGAGAGTCATAATGTTTACAACTGCCTGTTAGATGAACAATATGACACCACGACTATTTTTATGATCGTTAAGTATTAATTATCAAGTCATTATATGTTCGCGAAAATACATATATATAGATTCAGTCGCAACATAAATCTTTGTTGCTTTCTGACAAACACAAAAGAGTCAAAATTGGAAACAGTTATAAGACTAAATAAATAAGTATTTGAGTATAAAAAAAAAATTAAATAAAACATTTAAAAAAATTACTTTTTCATAATAATAATCAGCGATCAAGAAAACTTTCAAAAATATACAATAAGTTGAAAATAATCATATTAATATAACAATTTTGCTTTCCATATTGCATCTGCTATTTTAAATTTCTAACATTTGATTTTAATAATCAATTTTAATAAGCAATTTAAGAAACATGTAAATATTAAAAATTTGTCCAGTAGGAAATAACGTGCCCTGGAAAGATTAAAGAGTTTTCAATATTTAAAAAACGAATTGTATTTTCACAAATAAATTCGCTTGCGTTACTTGGCCATATTTTATTTTTCTACATTTGCGCTTTCTTTCCACGTATTTCATACGCGAAAAGAAAGCCGGAGACTGGCGAAGATCTAACGACATTGAGATACCGTTAAAGAGCTAACTCCCAATGTAGCATTCCGCGATACAAATGGCAACGTTCCAACTGGCACGTACGATCGTTAATCGACCTGACAGAATTTTTATCAACGCGAATTCAGAGCCGGTCTCGTGAGGAGAGCTCAAACCTCTTGACCCATTCGTCTCTCTCAGCGAATCTCGACTCCCTCTTGGTATTCCATCAAGGTGTTCATTCCAACAGAGAGATATTTCTTATCCAGCATCCAGCACGGAGAAATCGCAATATTCAAATACAGAATTTGCCGTGCTTGATTGATTAATTGTTTCCCGGAAGAGGCAATTCTCTCTTTTAAAAAAACGCGCATCTACAAAATATGCGGATTGTAAGCTATAAAATCGAAAATATTAATTTTTCAAGTACAAATAAATTCAAGTAAATACACTTTTTTAATGATATTGAATAATATACAGCTTTGACCATAAATATAAAGCACCCTTATAATTTATTATATTTAATTTCCAAAAAACAATGATAAAAATCAAAGAAAAACTAACAAAATATTAAAATTATAATGAAAGTAATAATAGATATTAAAATTGTAATAAAAAATTGTAATTAAAATATTAAAACTGTAATAAAAAATTGTAATTAAAATATTAAAACTGTAATAAAAATAAATAAATATTATTATTTTTCAATAAAATTGCTTTTAATTTACTTTTCATTAGAACATTTACGTCAATTTGTGAGGATATATATTCGTTCCAAGGAACAAATTAGCAAAATATGAAATATTGCAAACTATATTTAACTGGATATTGAATATCAAATTAGGGAAATAACATTTCTCTAATAAAGATACATGGATAAATATTATTGCCTCGTAAATTTATTTCACATATTTCAGGAAAATTGAGGCAACTGTTAAAATTACAATATTTAACTAAAAATATCAATAGTAAATAACCAGAAGTATCATATGTCTCTTATTCACTAAAAGGACCAAAGGAATAAATTACTATGAAAATGAAGAAAGTGAAAAGTCAAACGTTTTTTTAGTAAAAAAGATAAGATTGGAAAATAAAAAAAGTTCAGACTCCTATCTTTTATATAAAAAATATAATATTAATTTAAAAAATAAAAACAGTCAATAATAATCATTTAATACTTCTAGTATTAACCAAGCAATTTTTCTAATATGGAAATCTGGACAGGATGATTGTAAAGATGAAATTAAGAGAGTGTATGAGAAGGAAGAATGGGACAACAGCGAAGCGGATTATGCAACCATTCTTACATCGCGTCGACGAAGAGGCGAGCACGTTCCTTACTTGGTAGTCATGAGAGAAGGTTCCTCTTATCCCTGTCTACTTGAAACGCTCCAGCATGACATATCAGAGCCACAAATTTCGATCTTAATCTACTTACGAAACGGACGAATAACGCCGCCAGTAAAACGTTACGCGATGGACATTACGCGAGGAACATAAAGAAGACAATAGCTCTTGGCCGATGTATTCATAGTCGTACTTATAGTCGACAGTTTCCCCGAATCGTTCCGCGAATTAAATGCTAAATTTGTGAGATATGACGTTCGACATTTTTATATAATTATACCGCGTGACATATATATATATATATATTTATAGCGCAGATACCTGCTTAATGGCTGGAAAATTGAGTTATCCTTAGCTGACTGTGATCTTACCTATATCGAAAACGCATCATCTTACTCTGTAAGAGCAAGAAAATTGAAACCGTCAGTTAGATGTTAGATAAAGCGATATTAATTTTCGTTAATAAAGTTGCATAAAATTAACGATCTTCAATCATATATTTTATTATAACAAGTTTATTATAACATAAATTATAAAAAATCGAACTTGTCATCATAACTTGTCCCCGTGTATCTATTGGATCCACTCAATTATATCTTTTATAATGTGTTACATCTACTTTGTATTATTGTTATTAAAATAAACTTAATATTTACACACATTCTTTTTTATATTGTACTATATCATTTTAGTTCCTTGAGATTAATTAGTTTCTTTTAGTCAACATGCATTGTTAAATATCAAAGGTGCAATAATAACAATCCCTTGAGTTAACCTTTCGACTCTTAAACGAGGCAAATCGTTCACCTTAAAAATGATATTTTTAAAATAATTCTGTTATAAGATTTTAATAATTTTTGTTTGAAACAAATAAATGCATAATATAACAATTTTCAGAAAGATATATCTCTCTCTTGGAAATATTATTTTATAATTACTTTCAAGAGATAATTTTCATTTACAACTAGAAAAATTAATATAAATTTTTAATAACATTTACGTTATTTACAGAATTGTGTAATAACAAGAATTGTATAAAAATTAAAGTATAAGAACTATAGATAATAATTGTTTCATTATTATAATTATAATTTCAAAGTTATTCAACATATATCGATATAAATAAAAATAAATAATATTGTATCATATTTTTTACGCGTGTACTTACTATATTTTAATATAATTTTTAATGTCATAAACATGCTGTTACGCTGAAAAGTTTTTTAGAGTCAACCTCACATGACTTGGAAACTTATGCTGAGAAATTTGGTCGAAAGGTTAAATAAATATTTTGTTATTTTTAATTTCCATATGTATCCAAATGTAAACACATCCTTCTGTAGTTCCAAAGTAAATAACGTCTATATTAATATATGCACTTAATAAAACCAAACTGACTGTTCGCAATTCAGTGTAAACTAAATTTGTGTCAAATTTAATATAGTTTCTTCAATTGTTTAACTCCATTGTTTTAATTAAATTAACGACATATGAGTAGGTACAGCGATGACCTATACATATATTAAAAATAATTCAAATTGAATATAATCTGACATTTTTTTTTATTTTGGCTCTGAAGAAAACAAAGCCTCAAAAGTATCATAATCTGACATTATGAATTTAACAGAGTAAATTAAATGGATTTCACAGAGCCATTTAATTTACTCTGTTATATGTCCCAGCGTATCAGTAACTGTGTTACAAATTTTGACGTCAGTTTCAAAGGGTTAAGCGGATATTAGTAGAACTTGATCAAAAGGAGATGATTGAATACTATTTATTAACGTCCATTAACATGAATATTCATCTTTCGACGTTCAGCAATAGCTTTATCGGTGAATAAATTTTACCATTAGGAAAGCATTGTTCCATCCACGATCTGAATCATTGCATCTTATCCCGCGCGATTTTCGCTGGTTTTATCGACGGTGTAACGTAACGGAAAAATGTAGAAATGGCAGAGAGACGAGCAGGGTAGGACTATGCGAAGTAGGTCGATGGTTTCGCGTGCAATGCCAAGGCTTCTCTGTATATATATGTCAGGAGAAATAAATATAGTCAAAGAGAAAGAGAGAAATAGAGAGAAGCGCAGAGAAGTCAAATAATATAATACAGGCGGCTGACGTATCCGAAGGGAAAAGCCGAGAGCCATGTGTCTCGATTATTGTGGGATGCTTCTTGGCTGATGTCTGTTAACTTAGTTATATCACTTTGATCTCCTTATCCCTCGCGTCGGTTTCTTCCCTTCTCGCACCATCCCCTTCCTCGATGCTATCTTGTAACATGCCCGAAACCACAGTTTGGTTCGTAAATTCCACGACGATTCTGAGAACAAACTTCGTCAGAGTATTTGGCGTGATTCAGCGGTCTCTGGTGGAATCCATTCCCGTGAGAGCGACTAGAGCGACTAGACTTGTAGAATTCAACGCGTGTGCATCGAAAGAAAAATTTATGGTATTTGTGACTATAATTATATGTCACTATTTTATATGATTATTGCTATAGTGTTAGTAATTGTATATGTATAGTTCTATTAGCAAATAAAAATATATGCAATTAGCAAAAAATGACTGTATTATTACCAGGCTTGCGAAATAACGCGTTATTTTTAACTGTAGTTAAATTTTAATCCCTACAGCACAAAATTGCACTGCTACAACATTGCAGAGATTTTGCAGCGATATTGCTGCTGTATGGGAAGTGACTATTTTCATTATAAATGATATAATATTTTATGCGCCACTCTGTATATACGAGTATAATATGTATATTTGTTGATAGAATTATATAGTATATAATTATTATTATTAACATTATAACAATACTAATCGTAATTATGATAATATGTAACAATTAATCACAAATACCGAAAACACTTTTCTCTCAGTGTACTATTCCGACAACAGCATCGTATTCAGCGAGAAAAATATGCACTTCAGAAAAAAGATGATATTTTGTCAAACTATTTTATTTTTCCACTAATATATCTTTAATATTTCCTTTAGTTTCTCCCTTCTCTTCTTATACATCGTGTATTTGAGTGAACAGGTGTACTAGACTCATATCTTCATTATTTAAATAGAATATTGGAGATATTGTGTGCTTATATAAGTACATAGCTATTCAAATGTCGATATTAATATCGCATGATATATTAAGAGCTCAATATTATACATATATTATTCAATATATGTATAACAGAATCGAATTTCAATATTTCATTTTAAGTTAATACTGAAAAGGTAACGTCTCTATGCAAACATATTTATGTACGCAACAACACGATATTTACGTTACGTAAAAAAATAGAGAAAGAAAATAACATCGGTTCCGCAATATGTACTTATAATTACGTACCTATATAATACTTCAAATCGCATTATTTCCGCTTTTGCTGTTCTTTAACCTATTCAAAGAGTTTTCCATTCGCGTGGGAATACAATACGATATTTTGTCAGCAAAAGAGACATTGTAAAATTTTCTGTAATGCTGGACTGTATTAATTTCTATGAGTAGTCTGTATGAAAAAAAGTTCGTTTGTTTAATAAAAAAAAAGAAGTCCGGTTGGTACTTCCATAAAAGGATTTTCTGCTACGACAATCAAAGTAAAAGGATGGAATGAACAAGCGACAGAAAAGAGAGAAAGAGAGAGAGAGAGAGAGAAAGAAACGATAGAAATGTCACTTTTTCGTGGGCAAAAACGAGATAAGGAAAAATATATCGCGAATAAATACACGTGTCCTCGAACTACATTTCTTTGACGAACACTGCAACGCCACGAGAGAAAAACGTAAAGATATGATATCGCTGTCACGAAAAATGGAGTTCTCTTTCGGGAATATTTCCTGGCGATCTTATATAGAATCCCTTGCCCTCCCCCACGTAAAAAGCTTCAACGTTTCTAACACAGAGAAACAGATCTTCGATAAAGAACAAGTTGCCGTAAAAAATGTTTACTTAGTTTCCTATAATTCGAAATTATATGTCAAAGTCCAGTTAATTGACAGAAATAAAGGCATCCATCAAAATTAAATAACGAGTATTGCAGTTATCTGTACACGCAGATCTATGTTTACTGCATTCAAATATTCCGCGATCATTCAACATTTCTAGATTTACTCTCTCGCACGTGTCCTATACACGTTCGAGTAATTATGATCGAGTGTCATTTACACGCCTCTAAGCGTCCCGCTCGACACATATAGATTCACATGTAGCATGGGCGTGAAGCTAATTGGTGGACAAAGCGCCCGGTATTATTCCCAAAATCGATCCCGATATATAATCGGCGACAGAGTAAGAATTATATGATTCCGTAATGCTTCATGACGCGGTCATAAGCGAGATGGTCTCTCTCGACTGGGTAATGATAATCGTAATATTTCATTGATGGGGCTGTAACCGGCAGACTTGTGCGAACAAATGATGACCGTAAGACCATAAACCTTCTTTTCGCGATTGTCAATATCAGGTTGCTCGGTTGACGTCCTATCACGATGATTTATAAGCCTCATAAATTGCTTTAATAAAATTTCTTTTACAGCAAAAAATTTATAAAAGGTTTATAAAAGATCCTCCACATATCTCTTTATTTTATACCTTATTCTAGACTCGATGTTATATTCGTATCTTATTCCACTCATTTGATCCATATTCTTATCGTAATCTTAACATGTAATATTCGAATTTTACTATTAATAAAGAATTTCTTTAAATTATAGTAAATGAATCAATAACTAGTCTTTAACCCTTTAGAGAGAATGGAGGTCTATTTTTAAAAATCTTCTTCTGTCTCGAAATATGACACTGTAGTGGTTTTCCCATTTTGTAAAGGTTGATAAGCCTCTTATAAAGTGATTATAAAATCTTTATATACAGCTTTAAACTTTTATAACTTTATTGAGTCTACAAAACCAACTTAATTGGAAACATTTTTTCTTTTTTATTATCACTTATAGAGTAATTTGATAATGCTTTATTCGAATCTGAGGTCAAAAAATTAAAAAAATCAAAGTAGTAAATTCATATAATAGACAGAATTTTTAAAAAATAATTTGAATATCATAAAACTCGGTTTTAGGGGGCTTTTAATCGCAAAGTTTATTTTAAGTTCAATACTACTACAATAAAATATTACAGTTAATACTGAATTTGACATTTACTCTCTGATTATGAACTCAGCTGTGAGATTTATATCGTCCTTTATAAAGGTTATCCTTTTAAAATTTGATATTTTCTGCTTACATTCAAACTCAGAGATACCAAGAATTTTCTAAAACCGAGTTTCATGATAATCAGATTATTTTGTGAAATTTGATTTTTAGAATTCTAAGACCACAGAATTGAATTTACAGCGACCTCCGGAAACCTTTGGAAAGCAAGATCTTCCATAAGTTACTTTGTTAGAAAGCTTCGGTCCTCAAAGGACCGAAGCTTTCTAACAAATAGCGAATTCAGTTGGACACGCTCTAGTGCACACTAGTGCATGTTAAAGTCGTTGTACACTAATTTAATCTGAGTCCAAAAGTAAAATGAAATTATTTTGAATTATAAGATATATATTTAACTTAATAGCACAATAAAATGCATTAAGGATTTCATGATCTAATCCGTATTTCTGTGTATATTAAACACACATTTTTACGTTAATTTATGTACAACGGCTTTAATATGCAGTGCGCACTGAATGCGTCCAATCGAATTTGCTAGAAGTAAGGTTAACAATGCCATTTCAAGATATAGATTTAAGATATGTAAAAAATTAATGAAAAAGTTTTTTGCAAATACTGAAACTTTGCAATAAATACAACGACAGAACGTGGAAAATGATGAAATTTAAACATCTCAAAAATGAAGTAGCTCGTTGTCGCGACAAAAGCGATATATTTAGCTGTGCAAGAAAGCCGCGTAAGGAACTGGAGCGAGACACGAGCGTCGTGCCTGGAAAATACAAACTCCACTTTGTGCTTGCACGCGCGCCATTTGCCAAACGCTAGCAAATTTGGGACAATCTCGTGACAGGAATTAACGAGACCCGAACTTCCACGCTCGCCCACCAATGCTGATGGAATTTCGATACAATGATCCTCGCTTTCATTCTCCTGATTACATTATACACTATCGTGTTTCCTATTACAGTCTCTCTATATACGTCTATAATTTATGTACGTGTGAGTATGTGTTGTGTGTCTATCCAATATCAAATATTATCAATCTCTTAAATATCGAATATTCTCTACTTAAGAAATGCTGCAATGACTTAGAATTTATGTAATATTTGTGTCTGTTATGAATTAAATAACTAAAAAATTTAATTAATTATCATTAACCATCTATGATTATTTTACTAATTACGAATTTCCTCAATTAAGCTTTTAAAATGCTTTCTAAAAGAAGTACTTTATAAAAATAAAAAAAAAGAAGTGAGTAACCTTAATTTTATTTTCAACAATTAAGCTGGTAAAAATTAAGATTACTTATTAATTCATGCCTCCGTATAAATATTTTATTTCTAACATAATTAGCTCGATAAATGTGTTATCTTTTAAATATCAAATAATTGTCAACGTTTTAAACGTCAAATATTCTCTGCTTTGAAAATGTTGCAAATATATGCAATTTACATTTCTAATATTTGTTTCCACACTATAAAGTAAATAATTAAAGCTTCATTATTATTTAACTACCTATTTTTAATTCACCAATTAAGTATTTTATAAAAGTACAAATTTTTTCTGATGTAACTTTTCTGATTCAAAGGATGCTTCATTAACTTTATGATTGAACCTAGAATGATGCATTGCCACGAAAATAGAAACTGCAATTTACCCTTTGTGCATCTCAGCGGAAATTAATGGCGTGGATGCACTGACGATAATACCGGAGATGGTGTCTAGTGAAGACAGATCAGTTTACGTCGCCGGCAAGATAGCACTTCCCCGTAAAACAATACATGAAAATGCGCGTCTTTTACCTCGGAAAATACATGATATCGATGTTATCGTATTTCCGTGAAAGAGCACGTAACAGCTTTATCTCTTTTCTTCTCTTACGGAACACCATTTGAACGCATTCAGTGCAAAAGCGGAGCCTTCGAGCAAATGATTTCGCTTTCGCGATGCATTCGGAAACTATTCTTATTGATGATATCTATGTACGACATTTTAAAAAGAACAAAATTTCTTCGTGCAATATTATCGTACAAATTGTTTCCTCTGTAAAAATATTAATCGCAGTCTCTAAATGAGGTTTAATGGCAGTCCATTATTTGCAATTGAACTGACATGTAATTATGCACGCGTCGATGCGCAAGATCCCGTTCGGATCGCACTAGATACACTTCAACGACCAAAACGAGGATCTGGAAAATCAGACTAATGCATTAGCGGCATTAATTAAGAGCGATACGTTGCCTATCGTAATTTTTCTTCCACAGATGGCCTCTCGAAATTCGCAATCGACACAATTGTGTTCTGTTAAATATTCCGAGTGCGCGAATCACTTTTCACCATTTATTTCACTGTTTTTCACGAGCTTGAATAAAATAAAATTGTTATCTTCCATGAAATTTACCAGTTAAAATAAATTAAAGTAGCTGTGAGTACAATTTGTGATTTATATTTAGTGACTTGAAAAATGAGAAAAATATTCACGAGTGAAAAAAAAAGTCAAAGATTTAAAATTCAAGACATTGAAAACAAAGAATGAAAAACATTCATGAAGTCAGACTTGGGATATAATTTTATGAAAATAAAATATATCAAGCAATGCAATTTTCCTTGAATTCTTTATAACCTCGATTTCCCAATGTGGAAAATTTCGTTTAACACAGTCGGCATGAATTCGGTGGAATTACGAGCTCGTCTATTTACGTTTCGATTTCATAAATTCTATTTCCCGACGCTCGTAAATAAAGTTAAACAGGCGTGGGCGCATTTCGGCAAGACGACGACGGTGGCAGCTGAATTGAATTTCATATTTCAAACTTATGGCAATTACCGCACGATATAGTATTTTATCGAGTGGGCGGCGGCTGGCGATTATTGGCCATCGATTTACGTTCCAGTGGCATGTGTGCATTCAACCGTACGTGCGACATTGCGTGCTTCGACACATATTGCGTACACTTTGCCGTAAGATGAGTCGAATAAGAAGATTTACGTTACACGATAGATTGCTTCTTCAAGTCGATGTATATATTGCATAATGCGTTCATAAATCATGATCATCAATTTTCATTTTATATCGATAACGATGCAACAAATTTTGATCAACTTTTTGTTTTTAAACACGTAACAGGTGTTCTTTTAATGTAAGACTTTTTACATTAAAAAAGGATATGCTTTTTAAAAATTTCATTATTCTTCAATTTTTAAAAACTCTGCTGTAAATTTCTTATGTGATAATATAAATTTGTAAGATATGTAATATATAGCTATACTAAATTTTAAATCTTGTTTTGCAATATAAAAATAAACGTGATGATATAAAGCTTCTTTTATTGTTTATGTATTGTACAATTCTAAATAATATAAAATTTATTGGTCTTATTTAACCCTCTGCTGGTCAAGTCAAACTTTGAAAGCAGTATCAATATTTTAAAATTTTGAAAATTTCGGTAAAGAAATTTAAATACTGTAAAAAATAAGTAAAATACTATAAAAATAAAAACTTGTAGTCAAAATTGTTCAAGTATGCAAGAATTTTTCCTGATTTTTATACAGTTCGGAATAATAGAAAAACCTCCGTTAAAGCTCAAAGACTTAGACTGACGCAAGATGCAAAATTCTACATGGCCGACGAAAGGTTAATGAATTAAGACAACAACTTTGTACCATATTTAAGCGAGCAACAAATTTTTTATTGGTATTGGCATTGCATGAAATTTTTTCAATATTATTTATACTTATTTCACAAGTAACAGATTTGAAACTTGCGGATTAGATTAGCAATAAATTCCTACGTTATTTTTAAGTACAATTTCGTTATTACATACTTGTATTTTGCTCCGTTAACTTAATCTTCCTTTAGTATCATTAAAAAAAAAACTAACAGAGCAATAAATTTCTTTCTTTGGTAAGAACAACACTTGATAAAAATAATAGTTAAGTTTCAAATAATTTAAATATTAATTATTATTAACCAAGTTGTTTATGTAAAATGTAAATGGATGGTCATAACACCACCTTCTTCTCTAGTCTTCAGTCAATTTCCTTTCATTATTTCAAAAATACTAATGTTTTACTTTTCATCAACGCAGCGGTTTCATTTAGGATCTTTTTTATAATCTATATTTTTGCCTTCCTTAATTTTTAAAAATTTAGTAGAGATTAAAACTTTTATTCCAAAGCTTAATAACTTAGAACCCCTTGCGAAAACCGTAGCTCTCAAGATTAAGTTAGAGTTACATCTTACGAGTTCTCCGAAATTATCGAGGACAGCCGCGGATTATCGTTGGAAAGTTTGTCGGATCGAAAATAGCGGGCCAACAGAGAGAAAGAGAGAGAAAGAGAGAGAATGAGAGAGAGAAAGAGAGAGAGAGAGAGAGAAGAAAATTCAACGAAATTTAAATAATCGGCAATTACGAACGAGCGAAGCGTGAATTTCGCACGGAAGCGCAACCGCCCGCTTGAACGCGCCGACGCTATGTCGACGTTAATTTCCCGATGCATGGCCGCACTGAGGTTGACGTCGCAGCATCCGATCGGACGCTGCAACGAGCGTCAATCGAGTAACTGTGTGTCAACAAGACCCCCTCTGGTAGCCGCTGGACATGCACACATGGGTGGTCACTTATCTTGGCAAGGAACGCTCGTAAACCGCAGTTACTTTAATTTTCGTGAAACTTGGACTCGTGGAGCCAATTAGATCAATCACACTTTCAGAGATTTCAGATTCATTTGGAAATGGAATTTATCTCTTTCTCTCTCTTTCAAACAGCAGTTTCGGTTGAAAAGATTTCAATTCAATCATCTTGCCTCTCAACTGATTTAATTTAATTATTTTACATTATTTTATTACTTCAATTAGTCGTTTCTAAAGCATATATGTAAATAAAAAGCAAGAGAGAGATAATTGATCTACATAAACGATTTACAGAAATGTCTAAAAATTTCTCTTCGTAGTCCGCAGACAAAAGAGATAAAGTGTTCACTGCAGAATTCAATGATGCGTAACTGCGATGATTCTCCTTTTTAACTCAGTCACGATAAAACGCGAGGCATTTTTCGCTCAACGATGCGACGTTAAAAACGCTCCGATGATCGCATTATGTAATCCGTATGTAAACCGACGCGTGTTTACGGAACAAGCCGTAAGTAGAGGTGGTTGACGCATAAATTTCATCGCTCGGCAGATCAATCATGACTACATACATATAGGCATGTCAATGGTTAGACGAACACGTAAATCATGGGAGATGCCCCGCAAAATGGTTTACGTCAATCCATACCAGATAGTGTCTGATTTGCTTAATCGCGAACGGATAGAGTAAATGCATCTTTTTAGGATATCAATCGCATGTCGATGGCATCGATCACTTGGAATATGTGCTGCAGTACATTTTTATAGCGTATAAAATTGTAAATGTCGCTCATTTGTTACAATAATGACACAATTCAAAAAACAAAATTTTTTACAAAATAAATTTAGATGTTTTAAATTATTTATATATATATATAAAAAATTTGTGACATTAATTTAAAATGTAATTTTGATATAGAACTGATAGAATAGAAATAAATATATATTATAAAATAACAAAGTTTTTGTTTAAACATTGTTTCTAAAATTAATTTATGTGTTAAAGTTTATGTGATTCAATTTTTGCGACCGTTATGGCAAATTGTGGTAAATTGAAGTTTCATATATCAAAATGCTCTTATTTGTCTTATCATGAGACAACATGAAATTCTAAAATTCTCGGAAATGTACCGCTAAAACATCTCCGTACTATTTCGATTTTATCCGGAGCAACAATTTGTAGTCCCTCGACAGAAAAGTTTCCAATGTCACTCGATTCTCAATACGTCACAGTAAAATACGTGACGGACAGAGAATCGAAGATAGAAATTGGAAGTCCTCGCTCCTCGTGTCTTCGATGACGAGATGTAAACAGACTCGTTTTTGATGGCCTCATACTCTATTGTGTGCATTTCAACATTGCGCGGTTTGCGGTTTCCGTTTTTATTTAATCTCATTGTTTTGCCGCAGAAACGTACGTAACTTTCGGTGAAGTACAAATCGACGCGGAAGTAGACTATAAAATTGATATACAATCGAAAGACTCTGTAGAATTATTCACAGTCACAGCTATGTTTTAAGAAAATAACTACATCTTTTCACGTATGTACAAAACAATAAAAAAGTTCAACTATCAAAAGTATTTCCACATTTAGGAATTTATAATATCCGTATACTGAGAAAAAAAATGAACTAGTAATAGAGTAAATATTTAAACAGTGCCAACTAGAAACACTTACAGTAAATAAATATTTAATCGATAAAAAATAATGCTTAAATCAAATTAATTTTTCTTGTGTCACATATGCATATTTATATTTTTTATTTAGTAAATACATAATTAGTATTATTCAAATAAATGATTTATTAACATTTAGTATATTTTTTCAATGTATTTTTTACTGTTAATCTAATTCATTGAAATTAAATTATTATATTATATCATAAATTTATATATTAATTTTATCATTACTTTAAATTATATTATAGTGTAAATTAAATATAAATATGTAAAAGAATAAATCATATTAAATTTGTTTTTTAATTGTTTTTTGTTCAACATTATTTCACTCTCTTTCTCGATTCGTGTACACATTTGTGTAAAAATATAATAACGTCATAAATATAAAATACATTTTAATTTTAGAAGCTTTTTCTTGCAAGACTCCTAATCAATATTGACTTAAAACAGCTTCGCTGAAACGTAATATAGCTGCTTTCATCTTCCGCGATTTTTATAAATCGTCTTTCAAGGTTTATATGACACGAAAAACGAATCAATTTTTATAAATAGAATCTTGAATGAGTTTCATTTTGGACTTACTTAATAACCATAATGAAGAAAACCAATAGTAACAGTTCAACGTATACCTTTTTTCGGCAAATTGTTGATCAAAATGAACTTCAAAATTGAGATTAAGTCGAAAGTTTCGCGCCGCTCATTGCAGGTGTCATTCGCGAAACGAACTCTGACCTTTGATCGCCGTCACTGCCGAGCATTCGGAGCATTGCTTCACGTTCTACTGATCAAAGGACGCTGCTTCTCTCACTTGGTGCATTTGCATGCACACGTACATACATATGCCACGCGTGTATGCAGCATGTTCCTTCGGCCCGACGCAAAGTTGCTTGTTGGACTGTCGTCGTTTTCACAACTTCCGCTTTGCTAAAAGAGAATCAATCCTTTGCTGATAAGGGCACTTTTTGGCACAACTGCATTTAACATTCAACCGTTCTTTATTTAACTCTATGACTCTATAACAGTTACGTACAAGCGGTTCCTGTGATAAAATTTCCGAAATTTACGAAACCTTGTTCGGAGAAAAGCAACGCAAATCTTTATGCTAGCTTGAAGTTACCTACTCACTAATTTATCAAGATTAATTTACGACTTAGGATATTATCTTAATCGCATAATTTAGGTTACAAAGTATTTTCCTCCCTACATCAAAATCTAAAAGCAGTTCGCAATATACTATAAAAAGTGATTGCCAATTCTACACGACAAAATTGTAAAATTAAATATATTTCATATTTTTATAATATTTTTATATATTTACACAATGAATACACGAATTGAAAAAGAGAGTAAATTAATATATTTGAATAAAAAACAATTAGAAAATAAGTAATATCTAATATAATATAATTTATAAATTTGGAACCATTATTTTAATCACTCAATTTAAGTTATAATATATTTTCCATTCCATACTAAAACATAAAAGCAATTTGCGAATATAGATGCTGAATTCAAATGGAATATAAAGTTTTGATTGTATTTTAATATTTTAAAGCACAGTAAAAAATCAGTTCGCAAGAAAAATAATTTATTAATGTGTAAAATTTTCAATGAGAGAGCTGGAATAGAGAAAGACTTTAGGATAAAATCTACCTTTTCACTTGGCAGATTATATGAATTAATACTTTATCCTAATATTATATAATTTTCCTAATTCGGATATTTCCAAACAATCAAGGGTGTCTTAAATATTTGATAGATGTAGGATTTATCATCTTCAGTTAGTATTTTTTTTTAAATATTTAGATATCAACTTTAATGAATTAATGCATGTTTTATATATATATATATATATATATATTTGGCGTTTTAATATAATTATTATTAATATAATTATTTTCACTTTTATTAATTAATTTTTAAAAAAAAATGCATATCTGTATAATTAAATCTCATAATGCTAATTTTATTTATAATTTAATGATATTACTTTTTAGTCTAAAATATGATAATGACATGTTTCATATATTTGGCGTTTTAACATAATTATTAGTTCCACTTTTATCTTATATGGTAGTGAATTGTGAGTAGAGATTACCTATAAAACAGAAAGTACCTCGTTTAACTCTGTTATACATAAGATAGTAAATCTGATTAGTTTCGTGCGCGGATTGACACGCGGTAGTAGATAAAGGGAATAAAAGTATAAAGCTTCACTTTACTAGACGTCAGACAATCGGATCTATAGAAAGCTTTCGGCATTAAAAACACACGGGGATACTCCGTGGACATATATACACGCCTTCTCTCTGTCTCTCGTGTGCACTATCGATTCACCTCGCGGCCTTGTGCTTAATTGAATTAGTATCGGGCTAAAAAAGGGTGACCTTGAGTCAATTAACGACGAGACAAAATAAGACAGAGTGGCGCTTCTCACTACTTCTCGCTCGAGCAACAAAAAGAGAAAGTACCTCTTTAAGTCGTGATTATTCTTCATAATTGTAGCCCACGCACACACACCCAACGCCCATATTTCTCGAGCGTATCCGACGTTAAGTAACAGCCATTAATGTATAAACACTTGCAGAAAGATGAAGCTTGTGAGAGAAAAAATAATTTACACTCTTGCCAGTTCTTTGAGCGCACCAAACATTTCTTTTAAACAGAAACATACAGCCAGTTGATGTAGTTTTCAACTCCGTTATAAAAAAAAAAAAACTCTCTAATGAAAAAATTTAATTTTCTCTCCAATTTCAATTAAAAAATCTATGACTATGTATATATATATATACACATACACGAGTATAGTACTAGAAACCGCAAATTTTTACCTGCTATTACTGTTATATTTTAATTTCTATTTTCTATAAATATAGTAAATTTTTATTTTTACCAAGCATGCTATAATTGCATAAAGATGTATTACATATTTTTTAACAAAATAAAAAGAATTATAGATTTTTTTTATATTTAGAAATAATACAAAAAGTTTTTGTCAACAATTTAAATCTAAATTAAAAATAATTTTAATAAACACGTTTTTAAAAAAATAAAGATAAAATAAAACAATTTAAATTGTAAAATTATATTGTATTGTTAAATATAAATATTCATTTTATTGAAATGTTTTATATGTATAAAATAATAATTTTTCTATAGAAAAATATAAATTCCCAATTCCAGTCACTTTTTACAGAGACAATACACATCCTAACTCATATCACCAAAATATTTTTCCAGATACTTTTACTCTACTTTAAACTTTTATGATTAGAAAAAAATAGAAAATTTTGGACATATTTTGCGCGCGAGCGAGTTGAGCGGATCAAAGCGGAATCAAGGGGGTAATTTGAGGAGCAGGGGGGTATGCGATGATGCGTACCAGCTTGCGGACGTGCTGGCGAACCATCGGGCACGACGATCTTGATCTGCGACTTCGGCGTGCCCTCGCTCATGGTAGTTTCGACACGTCTTCGATTTTCTACCGACCGGGGGGTGGGAAACACGAGGCCCCCTCTTCCAACTGCCACCCAAAGCTCAGTGCCGTGCACGCTTTTCCGATACCCGTGCGAGCTGCAAGATCTTTATCGTCGAAGGATCCTCTTCTGGCAGGATGTTTTTTCCTCGTCGACTTTTTTTTGTTTATATCTCGATACAGGCTACTTTAGGTGAAACTGCACTTTTTTTACTTTGATTTACTCATAAGATTGGATGCTAGGACGTTGATGCTAGGACTCTGCAGAATCTCGATCGATGATCGTTCTTTTTGAATCCCGGTAGGCGAGATTAAAATTTCTTGATGGAGGAGAGGCGATCGGAACAATTTGTTGATCTATCCTCTTAATTCATCAAAAATGATGATTCATTTGAATTGCAGAATCGCAAGATCATCAGTGGGTGATCGTGGCAAGGGATCTAGACGGTTTGGGGGGATCTATATTTTCGAGTATTTCGCAATTGTACAGATTTTATTAATTATTGTAGTTGTTTCGACAGTAGCGATTCGACATGGAGATCTCGGATGACGGGTAGATCGGCAGCGATCTCAATATCGATCTCGGTTTCCGAAATCCCCGCGGGAACAGTTTTGATTGAAGAAAACGCGGAAAGTCATGAAGCGCGGCCAGGGGCGCTTCTTTCGCACGACGGTTCGCCAAACTCCGCGCGACTTACTTTCCGCCTCGATCCCTCTCGTCAACCCTCTCGCGATCTGGGAGGAGCCGACGTGCGCCGCGCGACACACGGGTGGTGAGATCGGCGTGCGACCGCGAGGCGGGCGTTCTCAGTCTCTCAGAGCGGGTGCATCTCTTCCTCCCTCCCCCCTCTTCTCTCGCAGGCGGTGTCACAAGGTCACGAGATCACTGGGTTCGGCTGGATTCACGCGCGCTGGCGTACGTACGTTCGATCGATCAGTCGGTCGGTCGGTCGGTCGGTCGTGGTTTCCCACCGACCGGGAAACACTTTGCCGATCGACGATCGCGCGACTGTGACCGCGGAGCACAATAAAACACACGTAGCACACAGAATATCGCACGCGATATCGTGTCACGTCTTTGAATTTTTCTTCGAGACTCGATATCAGGTTGCTTAAAAAGTTACGAGAGTCGCTGTGATTGAGTGGTTATACATAGAACAGTCGACACCGCGACGCGATCCTGCGACCAAGACGGCACCAGGCGAGAGACCAGACGGCGAGACGAGGACACACACACAGGGAAAAGCGGGAAGCGCAACGCGCGTCTGACTAGCGCGGAGCGTAGCTACTGCGCCGCGTCTGACTAAAGCGCGGACAGTCGCTACTGAGCTGAGCGCAGTGGTACAACCCGCGGTGTGTCGGACGTACTGGCTGCTTCCTTCTCCGGCGCGTTGCGGAGTCACGGGTCACCACCCTTGCGCGTCTCTCTTCCTGGACCAATCTCCCTCCGATCCTCCCTCACTCGTCGCGCGTTTCCAACCTCATTCCTCCCCTTTTCTTCTCTCTCTCTCTCTCTCTCTCTCTCTCCCCCTCTCTCTTTCTCTTTCTCGCTATCTCTATCTCCTTTTCTCGCCCCGCTCCTTTTCCTCTCACACGCTGATCGCCTCAACGTGCCGAGCGTGCAACGATCGCCCGATGCTGACTCTCGCACGACAACGGCTTTCCCTCGCAGAAAACGTCGACTGCCGCGCGCGCGCTACTGCGAGGACCCCCTCGGTGACGGCCGACAAAGCATTCTCCCCGGCTTTTCCAGGGGTTTCTCTCTCCTTTTCCCCCTCTTGCGCCCCTTCGTCGCGCGCGCACGCTTTTACGCCCTCTCCTCTCGATGATCTTCCTCTCTCTCCTCCTGTCTCCTCGTGGCTGCGATGCGTTTCCCGTCTCGCTTCATCTCTTGGCACGCGCCCTCTCGTCGCGGAGGACCGCGAGGTGTCCCGGGCGTAGTGAGCAGCTCTCACCCGCTTTTCCACCCTTGCACGGCGCCTGCGCGTCCCGGGGATGTCCCCCTCGCTCACCCCCGCGTGCTCTCCTTCTGCCTCCCTGACCATCCTGCGGATGCCCTCTCGGTCTCTCTTCGGTCCACGCCACCCTCCCTTCAGCCCTCCCATTCTCCTCTCGTCGCCGCTGCTCCGCAAGCAGCCTCCTCTCTCGTCTGTTACCCCGCTTTTCTTCTCTTTCCCTCTTTTCTATTAGATAGTTGGCTGCTTTTATCGGCTGTCCTTTTCCTCCCGACTATGTTATCTCGCCGGACCATGCATGCTCTTCGTTGAGACTGCCCTTCCGGAGGGCACCAAGTTTTTTGGACATACTTGCGACACCGATCGAATTTGAATGCGTGCGAGACGAGAAAGGGGGTCACGGTTTCGTTGCGAAAGAAAGATATGCCTGTAGACGGTGCGGCCGAGTGAAAACAGTTTTCGTCGGCGACCTGGTTCTTCCATATGAAACGGAGGAAACAAAACTGAGGAAAAAAAAAATAACGCTTGCAATTTATCTTTAAACTTCAATTTAAATTTAATTTCCACTGTGTTTTCAGCACTCCCATAAATTCGCAAACCGCCGCGCGACAAATTCATTTGTCTCTCGCGCGAGATGAGAATGGAATGAGAATGCACGACATAGACGAATTACCGGCACTAAAAGGGCGGAATTATCCCGTGTTGCATATCCGATATAATAAATCATTTTTGTACGAATAAAGACACTGACGCTCGATCGCGTGATTTTTTCGAATATTATTCAACGAACGCAAGGCACATGTCTTTCTTCTCTCCTTCTTTCTTTATCCCATAAATACACATGCACGCGAGAAAGAAAAACGCTCACAGCATCGGTTATTTATGTTCACACCTACGGGATGTGCACACAAACCGAGGCTTAAAGCCCGACTTTAAATCGAAACACCAGCTTTAAGCGGAGCTTTGCGATGCTAAAAAAGGAAAAGAGGCCCAGGTGATATCTCACAACCGTTCGTAATCGTTCCGTTATGCAAAACGTCGTTCGCGAACTTACGATGATTGCAGATATCGGTGAGAACGTGATGGTATGCCAAAGTTCGCGCATTTAAAGTAATCTCGGATCCCATATCTTCTACGTACAAATATTTTCCCTACGAACAAAATGTATAAAATTTGATTCAAGTACAGTAAAAAATATTTCATGTGTTAAAATCAGTCCTTG
>NW_017304461.1:876326-880828 GCF_001594115.1 Trachymyrmex septentrionalis | reverse complement strand
ACAAAATGTATAAAATTTGATTCAAGTACAGTAAAAAATATTTCATGTATTAAAATCAGTCCTTGTTTTTGTGTTAAATTTTTAACATATCCAAGTTTTAATTTAACATAATATGATTGTTATTTAAATATTTTGCGCGTTAAATTGATATTCCAAAGTTAAAAATCATAAATTATAAATTGTGTCAGTTGTTACATTTTTTGTGTTAATTTTTGCATAATATTTTTTACTAACATATTCATCTCATATCAATTTACACAAAAATTTATAGAGGAACCGTTTGTAGGGGATACGTGAAATATGTTAAATTTATCAACACTGTGTATTTAATATTTAATTTTATTATTTAATTTTCTTCAATAATATATTTTTCAAACATTTTCGCTTCAAGGAAAGATTTATTTCCTTTAGGTAAAGAAATTATATACACATAAATGTACATATATTTTCTAGAATGCAAAATTCATTATTCTCGCTATATTTTAATGTTGAATAAATAACGTTGCCTCACATAATGATGTATACAAGAGTACGGAGAATAATAAAAATTAATTCACTGAAATTAAAATATCTTGGATTAGTACATTATTACTATCAAATAATATAGCGACAATTTTATTATAATATAATTTTGTTATACTATTGGTATAGTAAGGAAGAGTTAATCACTCATAATTTCAATGTGATATGGTATCGTCTTTCTTTAGCCTTATCCATGGCCGTCGAAGTATGAATTTTAAAAGCAGTCCACTTTTTCTTCTTTCTCTCTCGCCGTTCGTAACCAGCAAGCCGAAGGATGAGATCCGGGAATCGAATATGAGAGCTCAGAAATAATTCCCTGGAGGCTCAGGCAAATTTGACTTGCATCGAAAAATGTTCATCAATGCCAACAAACTGGCGTAACTTTTTTTGCAAAACAATGGAGGACGATGAAGAATTAATCCGTTCGTGCGGATTCGATTACAGTCTGACTCTCGTGTGTTCGTTCCACTAGACGGAGGCTAATGCCAGAAATTATAGTCTAGAAATTATCGAGAAATTTGAGATGTTTAAAATTATAATAGAAAAATATGTAACATCCACTTAAGTTTCGAAATTCAAAGTGTAGCTTGTTCTTCTGTTATTCATTTTTGTTTATTATTATTGAGCCATTATAAGTTTATCTTTATTTAAAGTGTAGCTTTTTCTATGTTAACCCTTTTAAACGCCTTTTCTGTATATTCGATTTCTTTTTCCAATGCATTTTCTATTGCCACCAGTGTGTTGTCCTATAAGGGTGTAATATTATTTAATATTAAGTAATCCTTGAGATTACTAGAGATTGAGATTGAAATTAATCAGAATATAGAAAACTTAAAAAACCAATATCAAGTTTAGTAACTTTGCTCTGACTGGGTCAAATTCAATCTCAATCTCTAGTCTACCGGCGTAAGAGAAATCTGGGACATCTTATATATTATTAATACAAAGGAAAACCGACATAACGACTCGACATAATGCAGGCAGACTCTAGAACATCATTGTCGAATTCATAATGCAACAGTAATTTAACATTTCGTAAATCAGCGAATTTAACCCATGCACAACAACGTCGAGGCTCCACGTTAAAATTTGCACGGCGAATACATTCGAGTAAATTTGCGAGCGTGCAACCCAGTTGTGAAATTTCATGTTTGCAGGTTTAATTAAAGTAGTGTTATGTGTCGGTTCGTATACATACAATGATAAATAGCATGTTTTCGAAAGAAATACGAAAGAGATAAAGAAATCAAAAGAGAGAGCTCATAAAACCACCTACACGTACGTTTCGCTACGAGATGCAATCGTTAAAATGTTATTACCGATTTTTGCGAGTCTCTTACAACAAAGTCACTACATGATAAGAAAACATTCACTGGAGCAAGATGATAAATCCGATGGCAAAGTTTTGTTCACCAAAACTTCTCATGGAATTATCGTAAAGATAGTGAATCGCCTTGAAGTCGCATAAAGATTCGAGCCATCAAGTTGCATATTGTACCAAGCAATTCAAATAAAAGTTTCGGCTTCCTACTTCTGTACACAAGAAATATAGTGACTTAATAACTCAAGTAGAACTTTGGTTTCTATCTTTTATTTGCAAGTAAATTTCTATGTAAACTTATATTTACTTATAATTTCTGTATATCTGTAAAAAAATGTTGAGGTTTTCTTACATTTCACATACAACTTGACATTTTTATCTGTACGGAATTTTATCTTAAAAAAATTGTCCCAAGTCATAAAATTACAAAAAATAAAAAGAAAGATGTATTTATTATAACCTTTCATTTCTTACTTACAAAGAAATCTTGCAAAGTGTCAAATTTCAATTTTAAAGTAACTTTGTATATGTACACATATGTACGTATGTATAGAAATCTGGACTGAACTGACATCGAAATCAAAAATTGTTTCATAATACTTTTTTTTAGATAAATAGAAACTAAAATCAAATTTTAAATTTTATAATACTGAAATTATAATCAATGAAATTTTTACCATTTTTTTCGATTCTTTTTTCAGATCTATACAGATCCGTTCTTTGTAGCTAAACTAATTGCATTTTCGCGTTTAAAGTTCATCTTTTTCTCTCCATATTGGAAGAAGAAAGATAAATTCTGAATTCTAATACAGCTAGTAATGTATAGGTACATGAGAAATTGATTGAACTGATGAATACACGCTCTCTCTCTCTCTCTCTCTCTCTCTCTCTCCCCCCTCCCTCCCTCCCTCTCTCCTTCTCTTTCTCATTTGCTCGCTCACATTATCGTTGCAACTGTTGATTTGAATGTACACATGTAGTACACACATAAAATATTGTACTAAATAATAAACTTTTTAATTTTTATTTCTCTCTCCACATATACACAGTTGAATAAAAAAAGCCATTGTTAACTTCTCCCCAACCTTGTGAGGCTCACGAGTAACAATAAGTAACTGTGAAAAAACCGTAATTTTTACAGTTCTAGTTTTCTTCACTGGTCAAGAAACCGAAATTGAAACCGTTATACTTATCTAATGTTTTATTAAACCGTAATCGAAATCAAACTAAAAAACCTTTTAAACCGGATCTCTTCATACAGGTCACGTAAATGCATAGATAAATTTAGAAAATATCGGTGAAATCATTCCTTATCACTCCTTAATTAAAGCAATTTTTAGCTCTTTTCGTTATATCTCAACAACTACTCAAGATATTAAAAAACATTTTATATAAAAATATTTTATAAAGTTTTATAATGAGGTTACCTTGAGGATTATCTTTATTTGTTCATGTCCATAATATTTTTAAAAAAATAATTTAAAAAATTTGAAATTTGAAAATAATTATTTTTTTTAAATATTATTGACGTGGATAAATAATTTTTATAAAACTTTTGTATAAAATATTTTTTTCCTAATTTAAATTGTTTTCAAAATACAAAAACTAAAAAAATACTAAGGAATGATTTCTTCTCAGTTTTTCGATACTAACTAATATTTTTTAGATTCTTCTATTTTTTAATAATCTATAATATATATATATACACACAAAGTTCTATTAAAATCAGAATTTGATACTTGGCGAGATTTCCTTGTTAGATTTAAATCTTGCAATACAGCGCGTCGAGACTATTTATTAGCAATTGTGACAATTCAGAATATTATATAATATTAAATGATAAAAGGCACCAAAATGATATTGGAATCCCTATTGCAAATAGCCACAATTTTGCGGAATAGCGATGGTCGTTGCGATCGATACAACATGCGGTACACCTATATCGGGAAACGTTGACTGAGTTACAACGGACCTTCGTAATTTTCGACAGGAGTTTGCAGACACGTGGAGCGAACTAATTCGATTATGGACAATCTGACCGCGCCGAGGGAAAATTTAAAGTTCACTCGAGTAGCGAGCACGCGATGTTGTAATTGCCGATTCCGTTATTATTTCATTAGTGTAATGTGTGTAACAATGTAAATTACTAGCACGTAACATGAAACATCGCATAACACAGTGATTTACCACTAAATTACGAAAAATTGAATAATAGTGATGTATGACATTTTAATTACATATGCCGCGCGTGCGCGTATTATATATGTTTGCAACATAATTTAATAAAAGTGTCAATGTCAATTTTATCGTGTTAAATTCAAATCAATTTGGATAACTTGCAGTATTGGGCAGAATAATAACGTAAATTATATAAATTATACTCTACATCGGTAATATACACGTACAATGCTAAGTATATTTCACGAACACATTGCGCACACATACACAAATACACACACACACACACACACACACACACACACACCCACACACGCACGCACGCACGCACGCACGCATACACACACACACACACACACACCCACCCACCAGATCAGAGTTTATTTAATCTCAAGCTTGCATCCTGTTAATTTTCAATGGGTAATTTGCATTCCTAGGAGATTCCTGGAGACACACACACACACAGAGATAGAGAGAGAGA
>NW_017304461.1:859091-876050 GCF_001594115.1 Trachymyrmex septentrionalis | reverse complement strand
ACACACACACACACACACACACACACACACACAGAGAGAGAGAGAGATAAAGAGAGAGAGGGGGGGAAGAAGAAGAGAGAAGGGAGAGAAGGAGAGAGAAAAAGAGAGGCAAATCGATGGAGGAAATTTATGTGTACGCAGTAATTCTTGAGTAATTCCGCTAAGTGAAATTTCTCCTAGAAATTAATTCGTCAGTGAACTAAACTACAAATAGCTATTCAAAGTTTACTCCACTTAAATTGATGTTCAAACTGCATTTCATCATTATCTTTAAGCAACTAATAATTTACGACGCTTGAAACTGTCGTACAAAATGTTCAATTTGTAACAAAGTCATTAATAATAATCACACTCGGTAATTCCGTCTCGCATTGAAAAGAATAATTTAGAATATCATTAGGGAGAGAAAGAGTAAATTACTGAATTCTTGAAAAGGAAATAATAAGTTGAGTAATTACTGTCCAATTTTGGTCTTAGAGCGTTTTCCTTCCAGAACAAGGAAAAGCACGAAGTTATTTTCACAAGGACTAAGTGAGATTCTCTTGTAATAATAAATGTTCTGAGTAAGTTTATATTAAAACTAAAGAGAGGTAATATATATCGCTTATTTGCTACAACACAACTTAAAAAACAATGTTTCAGAAAATAAATTTCAAAGTTATAAATCATTAAAATATTGTGATATTAATTTTGTACTGCAATTTTGTAACAACATTATTTGTAGAGAAATAAAAGTATCTATATACTTTTAATAAAATATATTTTTATTTTTTTTTCTGTTCTTTTTTGCAAGCAACTAACAAAAGGGCAAATTCTAAATTATATCGTTGCAGCAAAAGAGCGATATATAATAAGTAAGAAACTAAATGAGAGAGTGGTTTAAAATTCTATTTTCGAGCTGCTTGCGAAAAATAATTGGCAGAAAGAGAAAGCTGGATATTACGGTTCTCTGCAAAAGAGATGGCTATAATTTAACCGTGAGAGGCGTTACCGCGTGCCACTCTTCACGATGCTTGTGTGTGAAGCCGCGATGCTGAAAAGTATTCGGAATAACGAGCAGAATGTAGGGCAGAAACTTTGGACGCGTTAGGAACAAGTCTACTCGAATTGTAGTGCCGGCTGTTCAATTTTTATCGACTGTGCTGACGAGGAGCGAATAACAGCGTCGATATTATACGTTAATGCACCAAGAAATCTCGTTAGCATATTAATGGAAAATAATTCCACAATTTTATTTAAATAAATAAATAAAGAAGCAAATGAAGAGAGATTTCTTCGCGGGACCAATTAGTGCAAATCAGTTCACAGATCCAACAAAAATTTACAGAGAAAATTGGACGCGAATAATTTGTATTCAAATACTTATTAATTTATTGCATTGTTTATTTTTCTACTTCAATTTTCCTTAATGGATTTTTCGATTTCGTTCTTAGTATTTTTGTTCCTTTTTATCACTTTTATCACTTAATTATTTTTCTTAAAACGATCGACAATCTGAAGTAAAGCAAACGTCAGAGATTAAAAAATCTTTCCTACAATAGACACAACGATGTCTTTCCTACAATCTTAAATAAACTTTCCTGCGGAACTTTAATTTCTCAGAATCAGAGAGTTAGTTACAAAGATATTTAAAGTTCAACATTGCCGGAGTAGACCGCGGCCGGAGAAATCCTCGTTAAAGAAATATCGTCTGCGAGTTATTGTCAAACGGATTTTAAATGAGAAGTAAACGAGAAGAGGTGCGATTAATTCTCAAGAATATTCCGCATCTCCTTGATTTCAACCTGGAGTCTTTTTCAGATGTATTCTCTATACGCGTGTTGCGAACAAGTCTCTCGTGATCCATAAGAAAGCTATAAAGTCCGCTTGATTTTCTTCAACGGGGAGGATCGTCTCATCCTTGGTGTCGTACGTCATTAGGTGTGGACAGGTAGAAGGGTGTGGAGAGCCGGCTATAGTGCGGCGAGTTTATGGTGGCTGGAAGCACCGGCGGCGAAAGATGCCGGGCAGCGGGGACCGTCGACGGCCTGGGAGTGACGTCATCCCCGGGTGAACGATGACGTAAAAGCCGGGGTAACGTTACGTTACGCAAGCGTGGGGGATGCGCGCTGCGCGCGCTCACCCACTGCCCTACTTTTCGCCTCGCGCGCGCATCGCCCTTCCTCTTCGACTCGGGGATGAACTCGACGCTCGGTGTTCACCTCTTCGCCCTCTTCACGTCTTTCGCCTACCCCGCTCGTCGCGGTGATGCGCGAACCGCATGTCGAGAGAGAAGAGTTAACTCTCATTTCGAAAGGCTTTCTGTGTAAGCCCTATTTATTTAAGCATTTAGCCGCACGGAAATGTGGAAAATCAAGAATTCTGTAACAAAAGTTTATATCGAGATAAAAGATCCTTCTCGATTCCTTTATTGCGTGTACTCGAGATCGCGAAACTTTCGTCTGGAACATTTTATCTTCGATAATATTCTTAAAATGTAAATATCTGATGTTAGCTTTAAAATACAGCACATTTCGGTATTACTCAATACAAGTTATATTTATTTTAGCATTTATACGGCATTTCAATAGAGACATTTAAAAAAAAGTTTTTCTTGGACTATATCGGAAGTTATTCAAGAGAATATTTTTTTATATTAATAATAATTCCGTTAGGTCAACATAAAATATTTGCAAATGATTCTTTACAATTTCTTTCTTTATTACGTTTCGTTTTAATATTGCACTTCGATATTTTTCAACGAGTTCTTTTATATCAAAATTTATATCAAAACTGGTATGACAAAAAAAACAATAAGTATTTGTTACATGAAAAGATATTTTTCAGATATTTTTGTTAATAAATTTAATTCATGCGGTAGATGGTAGAATGTTTGTGCAGTAAATCTTTTTAAATTTTTGATGGCTTTCAATATGGCTTCGAAGCGTAATGCTTTAATAAATCCGCGCGGCGTGTAAAGTAGGTACAGCTTCGACGCCACATTTTGTTTGAGATTTTAATAAAATACAAAGTTTGACATCCTCTCTCTCCCTCTTGTACGACATTTCTTTCCTATATGACATCAAGTAAGAATTAATGCAACGACTTTTGGATATATCGGCAAAATTGGCGAAAATTCCGGGAGATCGCCTCGAGCTCCGAGATCGTCTCTCTCATCTTTGCGTATTCAAGCTCCATTAAGCTCAACACCGTAGAAGGTGCCCTGTGGCTATGGACCTAGGATAAGAATCGCATCGACTTCCTCTTATCTGGGTCAAAGGTATGCACAGCATGTCAGACACGTGTGTCTGTGTAAGTCCTATGAGATGCAAGTGTGTATGCGTGCACATAGCATCCCAGCGGTAAACAACATTGACACTGACGGCTTGGCTCTCGATCTGCATCGTTAATACTATATATAATGTTCAAGCCATTGTTAATATACAACGTTCAAGCCACTTACGTGTACAAAGATACACAATATAATAACGGGATAAATGTCTTTGGAAACTTGAGAATTGACAACATCGAGAGATAATTGGAGATTAACATTGAAAGAAAAAATTACATGCGGCTTTTAAACGATTAAGAAGTATTTGCTTATCATCGAGATAAATTTCGCTTTATAGATTGTCCCAAGTAAGACGATGTTCAACTCGAAGAGATAGAGAAGCGTCCTTTAATTATTTCGAAGATCAGCGATTAGTGGTTGAAGGAAATTCCATTCCGGATTTGGCTGATTAAGAGACACTTCTCGAGCGTTACAACGGCTTGTTCATCCAATCTCTGAGACATGAGATTTCTGAGTTGATTAAATCTCTCTTTTAATATCGGTTGTCGAAGATTAAATGTTGAAAAAAATTAGATGGTTAAGATACACTTTAAGATTTTTGCAAAACTAAAAAAGTTTTCTCTACAAAAAATTATTTGAATTGAAATAATCTGTTAAACAGTTTTGTTAGTAAATTTAAAAATTGTAAAACGTTATAATTTGTATAAGAGATAAATATTCTTTAAAAAAATGACGCTTAACAGTTCTGAATTACCATAATGTGATGTTATTTGAATATCTTGAACATTTTGTATTAAATTGACGTTTAACATTTCTTAGTATTAAAATAACACAATTTATGAGTAAATAAAATTATGAGTAACATAAAAATAATGTATTTTAAAACGTAAATTTTAAGATAAATGAATAAAATATGTTAACTTGACATATCATAAATGTTAATTTTACTGAAAAAAAAAATGCTTTCACGACTTGCTATAAATCGTGTCGGTATTATCTTTTCCTTGTTAACTTTTTAATATAATCATGTTATTTTCGAACATATTCACCTTGTGTCAAATTAAAACACAAAAAATTGAGTGAACCGTTTCGAACACGTGAAATGTATTAAATTTGACACAAATTTTGCAATTGTTAAAAATAATATTCTAAGATAAATAAATAATAAAAAAAAATGTATGTGTTAAATATAACATATCATAAATGTTAATTTTACTGAAGAAATATGGTTTCACAATTTGTTTCCAAACTGTGTCAAAATGTTACATCTTTTGATTAATTTGTACATAACGTTTGTTTTATACTCTAGCATATTCATGTTATGTTAAATTTAATATAAATTTTCGAAAGCTGTCGCGAATACAAAACAGTTGCAAGATAAACGATGCCTGATAGAAAAGTAACCGAAAGGCCGAGCAGCAATTTCGATGCTAGTGACGAAAGGACAAATTATAAACCACCGGTCACTTCACCGCCGTATCTTTATACGGTTTATCGCATGTGTCGCTTAAATGTGCAAGGTCGATGATGAATTATCGACTGGAAATTGCGAGGGACGGATTATCGGGCACCGAGGTCCTTAATAAGCGTTCCCTCATGGCAATTTACACGGATAGTGTTGCATCATACGGGTGACATTAAAACGCGCAATTCGATGGCACACATTATGCACGATGTTCTATATCTAGAGAAACTGGAAGATATTCCGAAAGGATATTCCGAGATAAAACAAGTCACGGAATTACTCAACGATAAAATATTTATGAGTATTACGACGGATTCTCTGCACGAGACGAGCTTCAAAATCTGTCAGTCATGCCATTAAATTTTTCTTTCTAATTAATTTTAAACAAACTTTTACTTAGAATAAAACTGGAATAAAACTGAATATTTAATAATTCAAAAATTCAACAGAAGGTTGAAGGCTCCAAGAATAAATTAATAATAAAATTGCAACGCGAGCCCACGCAGTAATTGTTGCGCAAATCATAATAATAATTATATATATTATTATTAATTATATTATTAATAATTATGAAAATTACATAATTCTAAGATTTAATTCATATCCACTTACGAGCGGTTACAACAGCATGCGTTTTGACTCTGATTTGGGTCCTCTTCTGTTAGAAGATGAAATGTACAGTAATAATTGAAGTAAAATCAACCATACAGTTACATATGTCAAATAATAATGATGATAATAATTACTGTAATTATTATCAATTATTACTGTTCCATCTTCTACGTACTGATGAGGACTCAAACCTAGGAACGAAACATACGCTATTGTAACCGCCCGTAAGCGGATAATTGAATTTTAAGATTGATTATAATCATTGTAAGTATTAATAATATTATATATATAATAATTTGAGCAGCAATTAACGTGTGGATTTGCATTGGTATTTCTAAATACAGAATGTTTACATCAATTTGAGGATTTCCTTTATTCTTTTCGTCAAGGTTGTATATAAAAATAAAAGTTAGGTCACGTTTAATTTTATTGTAATAAGATAATCATTCGTTGCGACTTTTTAAAAATGAATGATTAAATAATAAAATTACAAATGCCAATGCAAGTATATATTAACAAAATATAAATTAAAAAAACAGTTACATTAAAAAATTATTAATTTTTATAATAAGTTTTTATATTTTGTTAGTTTTGCTCTGGATTTTATTATCGCTTTTTCCAAGGAAATACAATGAATTAAAGATGTTTTATAGCTTATGCTCAAGGCTGCGAATTATACTCGATGATGCATGATTTAAATTAACAGCATTGTTACGTGTCACGTAACAATGAAATCGTAATTAGCAACTACGTCGGTCAACCGCAAAACCGACATATCGTCGATAACGATCCTAATTGACCGATTAAATGAGATTAAACACCAATCACGATCTTGCACACAGCAAATCAAGATGCAGCGGGAAAAAATTTGGAGAACTCGAAGAATGCCCGGATTGAGATCGCGACTCGCGTCGTGATTGAAAAACGGAAACGCAATAACTGCATCGCAGAAATAATTCGGATGATATAAGAAAGGATAAGTACAAAAAAATATCATATCATAGGAATTAATATAATGCGATAAATCTGGAAGCGTCTTAAAATATTTAAAAGCTCCTTATTCATTAAAATATTACAAGTGTAAAACAATAACAAATCGGCACCCTAAACTCTTAGAGTAATTGTACGTTCAATTTAAGTCCAATTAGTTGCTAATTAATTCACCTCAAGTTTTGCTTTTGGTTTCAAAAAAGTAGATCGGGGAAATTCAGAGAAAATGTCTGATGTACGATAAAGTTGTAGTTTTCCGAAGCGGGGCTGTTCTCTAGGGTTGCGGCCCACTTTGCACATACGGTTAAGGTATCTATCGGATAAATCGCTGTCAAATAACTCGTTCGAAGGATTCATCTGGTGGAGCAAATAGTTCGATCCGCCGTCCGTACGCGCCGGTGACAAGCTCGCCCGCTGTTCTCGTCTCTGTTCCGAGCGGCAGATCGATACAGCGGAGTCTGCGTCTCCAATCCGCGTGTATATATACTTTATTATCACGCGGTGCACCCGGTACATACCCCGAGTACAGGGTGGCCCCCGCGACTACAACGCGAGTCGCGTTTCAGATTATCTCTGTAAAAGAGGTTTATCGCCAGTTCCCGGCTTGCCTGATGCTCTTCGACTAAAATAAAAAGGGACATCGGAAGACTTCATCAGGCAGCCACTTACTTTCCACCCGAGTTAACTCGCGAGTATTACGTATATACCAGTATATTTAATCCGAGAATCCACGTTTGGATTCTGGGATTAAATGTATATTGTGTACTAACAATATAATCTCATTCAAAACTCTTAAGCTTTAGCTTAATAAAAGACAATCTTATTCAAGAATGTATATTTATTAGGCAATTTTACTTTATAAGCCTTCCGGGAAAAAATATTAACATTTAACTATCGTATAAAAATATACATCAAGTAGTCATAAATGCACTTTTAATTTGTCAATAGTCATTATAAAATTACTCCATTTTCTGAATTGTGAATTTAAAAAAATTTAAATCGATAAAAATTTTACATTTCTTCCTACAAATTTTATCATATATTTCTTGTCATAACAAATGCACTTCCTTAGTTTTATCAAATTTAGAAATAGAGAAATATCGATATGCTACAACTAGCAATTTGTCACTTCCTGCCAATATATTTTGAATATAAAAAAATTCTCGTATGATTCTATGTTTTGATGAAATATGTGTCAATGCACAACACGTTTCTATTTGATTCCTTTTCCCTTCCCGTCTCTCTCTCTCTCTCTCTCTCTCTCTCTCTCTCTCTCTCTCATCCTTCGTTTTATTTTTTTGCTTTTATATCATTTTAGCTTATATTTTTATATTTGTATTATTTTTGTTGTACTATTTTTATTATTTGTATAGTTTTGTTCTTTTAATTTTCTTTTTACTTACTTTCATGTTCATGTCCTAAAATAGTAATAATACTATATATATATATATATATCGCTCCTTAATTAATATGCTTCCCAAAATTAGGATTGCGTTCTTTTCACTTGTTAATAATCACCTCTGTCAAAAGGATCTTATCAAAAAATGACATTCATGATTATTCGGGAAAACGTGCTTTGATGCATTATACTTAGCATTAACACTGACAGTAAACAGTTGCAAATGATCGATAGAACGAGTTAATTACATTTCGTACTTGTATATGTCACGTAATTCTCTGGCAGATCCAGCTTATAATTTACGTCCTTGTAGATATATTGTTTTCAGATCAATGAGATGATAATAAAATAAAAATAAGCGATTGTAATTCAGGAATTAACGTGAAAGTGTTTCGCGTGCACGATTAAAATTTCAAAACGAGAAGAGAACACGTCAGAAAATTAGACGGACGAGACGACACCCTTGAAACGTATTATCCCGAACTATTATTCATCTCAAATTACCCACAACAGCGCTGTAGTTAAGCGAGCGTACGGGATATAAGCATATATTGTTAATCTTATTTAAAGAGAAGAGGAAATAACTTTGTTATCTTAATTAACACGCATAGAAATGTCTCAAAATGTTAAATTATGCTGATCGCGGAATTGCCATTTAAGGGAATTTCGCGTATCTCTCAGTGCAATATATGTAAAAATGATATGATATTTCCCTCTCAGCTTCTCGATTACGCGATTTTTCGAAATGTCGTACGTGCGAAGGCTTATCCAGCAAATCTAGATTTAGTATGGAACTCAACATTCCAATTACACGAAACCGGACTTACTGCCGAGTGAAAACTTAATTGCAATCGCGTAATGCCGCGGGATGAGGCGAAAGGAGACGAATAGGATTAAAGTTATTGCTCAACATGAGATCTAATCCCCATCGTATCTCTGCTCTTCGGCAGCGGAAATAACACTAATCGCGTGGGAGAAAATCGGCGTCGGAAAAATCCATATGTATATATATATATATATAGCTACGGAAGAATTTACTGAATTGAGGAAATGTTACCTAATCGCTCTTGAATAAAAAAAGAAATAATACATACGCTTTTTTATAATCAATGATTGGAACAAAATTTGTTAAACAAATCTTTTATTAAGTTCATTTCATATTATTAAATTTATTTTAGTAAGTTCTGTATATCGATTTTATAACAAAATAATAAGAAGAACAATAAATATTTATACAAATGCATTTAGTCAGTTTGTCTTGCCAATTGAATTTATAATTAATTCAGTGTACCATCGTGGAGTTAAAGGAGAATGCAATTACGATAAAGGCCGAAGCTGTTTTGAATAATTCAATAAAGAGATACAAGGACAGACGTTTCCCCTGCTCGGTACGTTTTCCAAACGTGGAAAAAGATGGAACGTTTTCGCGTAATATTAAATTGATAGAAACGCAATAGAGACGCTCGTAAATCAGTGGCATTTAATCTTTCATGCATATAACAAATTCCATGGCTGTTCCAAGAATGTCACAAAACTCGGTGGAAGATATGCTGTCTTCTCTCTCGACAGGGCTAAATATTTGACGGATCAAGCGTGAGGACTCGTCCAACGAGATTTAATATTGTATACCCTTTGATGAACGTCGATAATATCCATCTGGCCATGAAACGTTTTTAGCTAACTCCAGTGAGGAAACTGTCGAAAAATGAAGGTATCGTTTCGCGAATACGACGGTATGATCGAAAGAAAATGAAAACATTGTCTCCTTCGGAATCTCATATTCTACTTTCGAATGTATATCCGCAGGATATAGGAACTAGTGTGCCTATACTACAAAATGTACATAATAAATTAACATAGCAAATTATAATATAGAATGAGTAATAATTAGTAATTCAAGTAGAATTCTGTATACTGTTAATTGTAAATTATTAACATTTGTAATTTAATATTTGTAACTTATATTTATAATTTATAATATTTATATTTATATTTATATTATTATAATAAAAAATAAATTTTGAAAGAAAAATTGTGTCAGATACGTTTTTTTTTAATATGATCGTGGAAATTTTAGTTTTCTGTATAGCATATGTACAGTCAATTAATCGATCATGATCGGTAGTCTTTAAAGAAATCTCGGTTCACAACAATACAATAAATATTGACCGACGCGTATTCTTCGAATGCAACTGGGGACCAATGAGTATTTTACTGCGACGTAAACCTACGATCGTGTTTATCGATTCTCGCTTATCGACTTTCGTCAACTTTCGCTTCAACGTGTGAGACCCGACTACCGCTTCCTGTTTTTATTTTCGCACATTAATCGTACAGCGATCGAAGCTCCGCTGATCTAAATAGAACACCGGTGATAATTTTACGCGCTGTTAATTATTTCGAGCGTGTTTACTCAAGTCACGTCACTGCGGCGTATAGAAAACAGCTTCAAGTAGACGGATCGTGTCTTAAGCCTACGAGAAGCCTCTAATAAACTTTTTCCTGCTGGATTGCTTGTTTTAAATCTGGAAATTCTGCATTCTGTGTGCTGCAATTCTAGTGATTTAAAACGCAAACAATCCAACAAGAAAAAATATATATCGTATGCTGTAGGCTTTATATGACAATACGATTAATTGAGAGAAAAGTAAACAATTCAGAATTTCTCATATTATATTTCTGACATATATCTATGGGAACTATATAAATATAGAATACAGTAATAAATTAATTTTTTAGCTACAATTTTAAATAATGATTAACTAATATTTTTGATCAAGTTTGTATACGTACGTGTAATATTCTTTGTCGTTAATTCTTCATCTTATTTTGAAAAAAATAAACGCTAATCTATAAATACAAATCTATACACAAAATGGCGAGTCATGTGGAACATATCTCGAGTTTGAATGAGTTTCAAATAATGAGAAATCGAGATCCGGTTAGCTGAATGAAAATTTGACATTTATGAAAGGAAGCCCCGAACCTTTGATATTTCATGTACGCGATTCGGGAAAAAATAGTGAACGCAGTTTTGACATAATCCCATGAACTAAAATAGAAGTGCACGAAATCATTTTGCGCCAACAAACAAAGGCCAGAAAAGGCGTGACGTGAGCTGTAGGATGACGATTGTTCACCCTTTCCATTTTCTCACGTACGCATCAAACGTTTTATATCAATATCTGTAATCGCTTTGCATCAATACCTGCAACGCTCGCAGGGATAGTCGACGGGAATAAACGGTCAATCGAACGGGACAGGACAGCGGGTCGCTGAATGATAGAACAGGGAAAAACAATAGTATGGGATGAGCCTGGAGAGAATTGGAGCGTGCAAAGAGGGAGATCAGTGAAGAAGAGTTTCCTGAAATTAAGGTCTTACATGAGAAAATCTTCCGAACAAACACCTTTTTTCAAAATCCTACAATTTTTGAGATGTTATTTTCAATCATGTATGTACATTAGATATATATTCACATCATATATATTTGCTAATTGTTCAAAAATTATTATTGTGATTATAAATATAAAATAAAGATTAATGTATTAACCATTTTTCTTCATTTTTTTCAATTTTTTCCTGAGATTCTTATGCGGTATATTTAATAAATCCATTTTATTGTTAAATTTTATCTATTTCTCTTTCTTTTTTCCTTTTTTTATTTTATTTTTATAGTAAAAGAGAATTAGATGAAGAAATTATCAACTATGGATCTGATTACAATTTCAAATGTTGTATTTTCAGACTGTTTGATTTGTTCAGTATTAGAAAATCATATTATCATCAAACATTGACATCGGCGATGGATCACGTTACGGCGATAACTCGTAAATCCTCTGGCATCATATTACCATCATATTAATAGTAGATATTATAACGAAAAATGTGAGAAACGATATAATGATTAGAGTCTGACGGCCTTTTAGAATCGAGAATAAATTTCTCCTCGACATAAATTGTTAAGTTCGCACGCCAAGAATATGACTTAATATATAGATGGCAAAACCGTAAAATATTACTATAATACTATAATAAATATTACTATAAAGCTATAAAACTAACGTTCAATTATAAACTAATTCAAACAAATCATTACTTTATTTCATAGAGACAATAAATCTTATAAAAATGCTTATAAGCACATTCTAATATCTAAGCAAGACATTTTAATAACATCTTATTGACGTATGTTAAAGACGTCATTAAGACGTTATGTGATGTCACTGTGAATGTATTCGTGAATACCTTCTAAATACTTTACTAATTCGCGTATCGTTCGTTTGAGTTCCGTGTCGTCAAAATGAATGAATTAAATAAAATATTTCAGAGCGCGAGAAAATTCGATGCCGAGGTTACTTCGCAATCGATTGCATATGCAATGAGTGTCGGAAAGTCAACGAAAATAACCGCGACATTGAATGGACAATGGAAAATCTGAATGGCGTAAGAAAAAAGAAAAATTAAAGCGACGGGATAAATGCCAGAAGGGCGTTGTTGATTTATTTGGAACATTGCACTACAATCCCGTTTATCTAAAAAAGATTGCTTCCGTAACAGCGTTATATATCGATATCAGTGTTACGTATCTAACACATGTTAAAGCGTCTAAGATATATCAGCCTATAAAGGTGAAGAATTCACGCACAAG
Source organism: Trachymyrmex septentrionalis (assembly GCF_001594115.1). Classification (NCBI taxonomy): domain Eukaryota; kingdom Metazoa; phylum Arthropoda; class Insecta; order Hymenoptera; family Formicidae; genus Trachymyrmex; species Trachymyrmex septentrionalis. The sequence goes on along the minus strand of NW_017304461.1, from coordinate 863,662 downwards.
CAAGCAGGCTAAGAAAAGCACTAAAACTATTACTACAATAGATTCACTGAGAGAAAAGTTTTCGATATCAGTGACTATAATTACGCATTGCAATAATTATAGTTATTACTGTTATAATATTAGTATAATAATAACTAAATGTATAGTTTTATTAGCAACAAATAAATGTATATAGTTGATACCCCCCGAAAATAATTACCAATTATAATTATTATTGACATCCATAACATGACTGCCCCAAAAAAATGATTAAATTATAATAAAGTTATAATAATTGCAACAATTTTTATGATAATAACTATATTAATTTATAGCCATTTTTGATACCATTGTATAAACTAGTTGGAATAACTATACATATTGTTATTATTATTAACATTATAACAATAATAACTATAATAATAATTACAGTCATAAATATCAAAAATTTGTTTCTCAGTATTGGATTAGTAACATTCTACATATATGCTATTATAAATTAATATTTGTAAAACATTATAATATAAAATAAATTTTTATATAATTTATAAAACATTGTGTCTTCTGGAAAGAAAGATTTGTATGTGTCATATAATATATTCTCTCCTCTCTTATTTCAATAATTTATTTACAAACTAACTTCTTCGGTCTTACTTCTTCTAAAAAACAAAGTTTTTGTTTTAATCTTTTTCTTCTTTCGTCTTAGAAACTACGCTTCAAGTGCCTATTGAAAAATTTCTGATTTCGTTGGAGATAGTTTCAAATGTTTTGCCTGTTCGAAAATTCGAAAAGAGCAATTCAAGTCACCGAAGTATTATATATGTACAGTGCATCGTTGCGCATAAATCTTGAAAGATGCGGTCGAGTGCCGATATATTTCATATTTCTTGAGAAATGTCGGAAAAACTGGCTCGAGGTCGGTAGAGATTTTCGATGAAAATTTGCCGGTACATGTCTCTCTTCCCCCTCGCATCTTCTACTCTGCCTGCTCCATTATCCCAGCAATATCCGGCGCAGTATGCGCTTCTGAAAATCGGGTCGGCGCCAGGACCGATCCCGAGCCCCTCATCGAGGGAGCAAATTGACAAATTGGGCCAATCAGGTAAGAATATACCGCTAATCATGGTAAATAGCGATATATTTTTTGCTGCCCTTTGTGCACTTTGTCTTCCACCCACATTGTCTCCCGGGAATACCATATAATGATTCGCAAGCACTAATGGTAATAATAATCATAACCCCGGATTTGTTTAATTTTGCGATATGCGATGATTAAGAGACGTAAATTATGAGCAGTTACAGATTACAAAAGCTTCTCTGCTATTAATTACGTTCTAAAATATTCCATTTCTCTCAGAATTTAATTCGCAAAATAAACGTTAAATTAATGTTATAATATTTATAACATTGAACAGCAATATTTATAACATTAAAATGTTAAATTTATGAAAAAAAAAAGAATTATTTTTCTAAAAATTTTTTTCAAGGAAATGATGACTTTCCTGAGTTTTGTAGAAAATGCATATCTATTATTGAAATACAGTCAAAGTTTCATTTTGAAAGTTGGATCAAAGAATGGCTACGATTTACATTTGTATGCGAAACGACGTCAAATAATGTTTACGTTGCAAATTTTCAGAATTTTTCTGTCCATATAAAATTTTCAAAGCCTACAACTTAGAAAATACACGTTTGCGAACTTGCGAAAGAACAGAAGAGTTCTTTGCATGACATCAGCTGCGCTCAGCAAAAAAAGCAGCTTTGCAATTATTGTACTATTCTTTTATATGATTGGTTTATACATTTAGATCCAATGATGAACTGAGGACAAGAACAATAATTGGTTTTTACCCTTAGTTCCTCATTGAATTTAAATGTACAAACCAATCATATTAAAAAATCGCATAATTGTAAAGCTGCTTTTTATGTTGAACGCAGCTATTGTTTTCATCGATACGATTAGCAAAGTTATGTTGGTGATAGTTTGAACTGAATGTTTCATGAATAACGTTTGCCATTCGCGTGCATATAATTATCATAACAGACTATAAAAGAGAAGTGGTGCTTTTTATCATTGGCTTTTAATGCCATGCGGCGATAAGCGATATGCAATAAGAATGTCACCACCGACTGTGCCACGGTAGCTATCATTCCGCGGCATCGTTACCGAGTTGTCTGCGCTGTATCGATTTCTCTCGACCTTGTGCCACGCGACGAAGACATGAATTACACTTGATACACTCTTTCGCCCATTCGTCTGTCTCTTTCTCTTCGTTTCCTTCCGTACGAATATCCAGCGCACAGGTATCACGATGGATCTGCGCTTTCCATTAATTTTCTGCTGTCGCTTCTCCCGGTAATATCTTTTATCTAACAGAGACAGTTGTCACAGAGTTTAAATCGGTGAATAAATCGCCGTTGATTTTAACAACCGATCGCTGTCAATCGAAAGTCATTAACAGTTAAAAAAGAGAACGTGCTTTTCACGTTTGAAACTACTTTGATATTCATATAAGCTTTTTTAAATAATTTATTTATATTATTTAGAAAATTATATGTAAATATTTTATATGCATGTGAATGAGATCATTAAATGCTATGCCTTTAGTGATCATTAAGAGACTCAACCACTATGCTAAAAGTTAGAACAAGCTAGAGACGTTCTAATTAGAAACTGACCATAACAGTATGTCATACATTTTCTGGCAAAATCCTGTGCAAAAATTGGAAACAATTTTGTGTCATTATATATTTTATTAATAAATATTATAAAGAGATATTAAATTATATACTTCATATTATTTCAAGATTAAATTTGATAGTGTACTTCTTCCTTTTGAATTAATAATTAAGTTATTTGTATTTCTAAAAGTCTAAATTATAAATATTTTATTAATATTATTTGACTAAAATAATTGCATGGTCAAATAATTATGCTTAGAAACGCTATTTTTATAATTATTATTGCTACAATAGACCTGATATACTACACTGTCAATATTGAAAATCTATAGGATACTTACGTATAACGTGAACTAATTATTAAAGCTCCAGTACTGGCAGAGTATATATCAGAATACGGCTAACGTTAATAATAATAATTATATTTCACATACATATACACACATACATATTATCTGACCCTTAGTTTCTTTATATAGCCAAGCTATTTCTTTCGTTCCGCGAATGAGCCCTACTTGAAATTGCGGTATAACGAGGTCGGGGTCTTGAGTGTCACGAGCAAACCCGTTCATTAACGTTTTCCTCTCATTTTCGTTCTAGTTCATTTCAAATTGCGATCGTATGTATCCTGTGCCCTGATCCTACGACTCGAAGAAATCTCGCTTAGAGATTAATGTTCAGAAAGTCGTGATTTTCGCGAAAGCTCTGATTAAGCTGATCCTCAAGCAGGAGTTATGTAGAGCAAATCGGTGAGAAAATCGAATTGCAACGAGGACGTTCGAGAACTCGTCTTTTAAAGTTGCGCGTAGAATGCGACGATTCGTTTAACGATTGAACGCCTCGAAATGGCATCGTTAATTGCTGACTTCGTTGAATATTACTATCAATGGTAAAGAGTGATCAAAAAAAGAACTGGAACACTTTATAGAAATATATTCGCCGTGTATTTCCGTCATCATTTTTACGAAGCGAGGAGGAAATATATTGCTACGGAAATATGTTCATTTTCGCTTGCAAAAAAAAACATAAAATTCAAAAATGTTCCGAGGAGCGTCCAATAATTTCATCGCTAGTTTCGTTCTACTATATCATTATTTCTTCACTTTGCTGTCAACCAAAAAGAATAGCGTACAGTGATTTATAAGTTCCACTAGCATGTAAAATAATGTAATATCATTTATCTAAATTCAACCTTTATTAATGCCCACATTTATTTCAACACGTTCTATACGTCTTCGTACTTGTTTTTCTGACATTCACTCCTTTCTATTCATTGGTATTTACGGTGCAAAAAACCAAGAATGTACGACTGCATTCCACAAGAAAACATCGCTTATATTAGCGATAATATAATTGATCTTTGCCTGTCGAATTTCGTAATCGCATTTGCGAACTGTCAGAATTACTTCAGCGTCATGTAATTATCTTCACCGCATTGCTGTTGTCAGAAAATGCGCAAAGAGACAAACTGCATAGCCTTTCCTCTCACGCGCGTCTTTTGAGAAATGCTAAATTTAGAAAACCTTGGCAGAAAGAAAACGAAGCGTTCTTGGTGGTAATGCATGTCGCTGCCAGACCATCGTGTTCTTTTCTTTTCCTTCTCATTTCTCTTATTCTGTTTCTTTTTCAAATTACAATTGTTAAGTGATCATAAATTTAGGTATTGCAATGATACGTCTTTAGTTTTGGAATAATTGATTAAAAAAAAAAGAAATTCTGATGGATCATGCTTTTACATGATAGGTACAATTCTTTAGAATCCAGAGACGAATGTTGTATATTCGTAACTCAAAATTAAATTCGGAATAAAGTTGGAATAAATTCGAGACCAGTGCAGATAAATTATAATATATTTTAGTATTGAAGATGTAATAATTAGCGCTATTATAATATTAAATTGATAATCAATT
>NW_017304461.1:847394-858991 GCF_001594115.1 Trachymyrmex septentrionalis | reverse complement strand
TTCGGAATAAAGTTGGAATAAATTCGAGACCAGTGCAGATAAATTATATTTTAGTATTGAAGATGTAATAATTAGCGCTATTATTAAATTGACAATCAATGTAATTTATGAATAATTGATTTTTACCTTCAGATTTTACCTTCAGATTTTACCTTATGATTGCGTTTTAAGTCCGACAAAATTAACACGCAGTTTATAAGACTAAAAAATATATTAAAAATTTGCGAATGAATATTCAAAATTCGCTTTGGTAAAAAATAGAAATGTTTCTCTTATTTAATTTATTATCAGTCTAAATTTTATTTATAATTAATATTGAAGATAGAAATATATGTACATAGTATTAAACAGTGAAATGTAGTATCTACTTTTAATATAAAAGCTATAAATCGGTATAAATTTCGATATATCTCGAGAGAGAATTTATCGATAAATTCTTCACTCACAAAATATTTTTGACTAAAATCAGTAAGAAAAATTGTTTTTTTAATGACAAGATGTTGCTTCTATATAAAGAGTCAATAAAGACCTAATTTTTTTCAAATAATTTCCAGTAATTCATGATTAAAACGAGAACTGTTTACACATCGCGACGATGACAGCAACTATTGTGGCGAATGAGTTTTAGAGAGTAACTGTTGTATCGTTTAACATCTATTGTCGCACCTACGTTGGATCGCAAGTAGTATAGTCAGTGAGTAGTGAGACACTGCCGACTATGAGAATCAGGAATAGGATAAGACACGTTTACGACTAGCTCGATTGACTCTTCGCGTTTATGCTCGTTACTTGTTGTTGAAATATTGACGTGCCGTTCAGCAGTACTTTATTGCTCTACCAAATGGCTACAAATTTAAGTTAACTCTCTAAACATGTTTCAAGCACAGATTGATAAAGGATAATAGAAAAACTTTAAGAAATGCCAAAAAATATAAAAAATTATAAATCATTTAAAAATTAATAAATTTATAATTATATAATATTTATAATATTATAATATTTAAAATTTATAATTATGTAATATTATATAATTATATTAATATTTAATACTTCAATTTTTAGTACATAATTTATATAAACTTTTAAAAATCATGGACATCTTTCAAGAAATGTTTTAATAAAAAAATGTACAAAAATAGACAAAAATAATAAACACTTGAGAAATATATCGACTTGTTTTATCTATTAGTTTTATTAATAAAAAGCTGGTGTACTATTTGCTTTTAATACATATTCTATTCTTGTTGGAATAGTCATATGCTTGAATAATGTAATAACAACAATGCAATTTTATATCATTCTTCTAGCTGAATCATTTCTAATTGCTAAGAAAAAATTTCACTCTGTCATTCAAAACTATAAACAATTCAACGATATTTAAATTATATAATTGCATTGACCAGAAAAAATATCAAAGTTTTAAAGGACAGAGGTCACACACAATTTTGGAAAATGAAATGAAAGCTCTCCTCTAATATTATTTATATAAGCAATTAAAAGATGCTCTACTAAAAGAATAACACAATATTCCATTGACAATTATTCAATCATTGTATAAAAGATTTTATTCCAAGAAGGAATAGAATGTATATCAAAAGCAAAAACAATGGACCAACGTCTTATTAACTCTCTAAGATGACATCCTTTAAAAAACAATTTTTTATTGCTTTTGCTGAAAAAAAATTGACTTTTAAAAAATCTTTCGATATTTTCGGATAGAATTACATTTCCGTATTTAATGCTACATATTATACATTTCCATCTTTGATTCTAAAGTATAATTAATTTGCATAAATCTCGAATTTATTCCAAATATAATTTTAAAGTAAATGTTGCATTTGCCTCTAGCAGAGTTGGCATTATTTTATCCACCCCCTGAGTTTTATTGGATTTCATTGGAATTTTGTATAAGAAAAATAAATTTTTTAATCGGTAACACATAAAAGAAACGTATTTATAAATATTTGATGAATATAGATATATTAAACTAATTAGACTGATACAATGTTAACATATTATACCAATTTTAATATATACGGGGTGTACAAAAAGTCCCGGACTTTTAAAATTTAAATATCTTGAAAAGTACACATTTTCAAAAAAATTGTTTCAGAAAAAAAGTGTAGGGTTTAAAAAGTTCTACTAATTCGTCTGACCTTGGCAAAATTAAAAATGTTTTTAAACAAAAATTTGTTTAAGCGCTAATTTTAAGTATTAAATTATCCAAATATAGTATTAATATAGTTTTTAATAGTAGTATCATTATTTATTTTTTTATCTTCACTATAGATCCTTGGTAGTCTAAAAATTTAGAATCTCGCACGGAATGTTAAAGATCCGGGTACAACTCCTAGCCGAGATAATATTTTTCACAATAAATAGATTTATTTATTAATTTCCAGCATATTAAGAGCTTACTATTATTGAGCATTAAAATTCAATTGTGATATTTATTTCGGTAGTTTAGCTGCGTTTTTAAGTCCGATAAAATTTCGGCGTGCAGTTCAAATGACTACAAGTATGATATTATTTAAAAAAGCCCCTAAAAAATCCAAAAAACCCCCAAAAAATCCCAATAAAACCACCATAAAACCCAGTGGGTTGCGTTTTTTTTAAAAAGCCCGGGTTTTTTCCAAACCCTGGCCTCTAGAGAGTTAATAAAAGAAGTAGAATAAAATAAACAGCGTATTTTTCAGACGTATATATTATTTTATATATTCCCTATATATAAAGAACAGGAAAGAAAAAGAAAAAAGAAAGGATAAATATATTCGGCATACATTACATGTTTGATAAATATACCGAATATTAAAGTATTTAGAAAAGTATATACTCTGTCAAAGCTCAAATAACGTTAGATAAGCGATTATCTGTTTAAACACGAAATTTGCTTACGTCAAAACTGAATAATTTATCAAATAATTAAATGATTGATCGTTGTTTTAAATTTTATAGATCGATAGAAAATCGAGATATAAAAAATTTCAATAAAAACTAATTAAATAGTTAAAAGTAATATAATAGTATAGATAACATGACATCAAACTTGCGCGAAAGAAGAATCGATCATAGATTCGTAGAAGGATCGATTCATCGTTAAAACTTGAGCGGCAGAAGTGGGTCGCACCACTTGTATGGATCTCAATATTCGAGCCAGCAGCTTTGTATATCTGTTCATAGTTTTTAGTATTTTTACTAAGCTTCGGAGAGACTCCTTACTAAAGGGTCCAAGGGATTAATCGGGATTAACAGTGAGTGCAATTGAAAATTCAACGTGCGGACGAAGCATTCCAGTGCTCGTTCCGCGCGAGAGATCGCAGGACGAAAAGTTACTTCGGGATAGGACTAATCCATAGAGATTCTATGCCATTGTTCCCAGTGGCCCGCATTTACATATCGTATTGCACGTACAACGCCAACTCCGAACAGAATGCAGACAGAACGTAAGGGAGTAAGCTTTACACTGCACTCGCGATAACAGAAATTATCGAGGAACCCGCTCATCCTTGAACTTAATACTTTTAAAACAGAAACTATAATGTTGGACCTATTTATTGTATATGGAATAAAATTCTGTAGAAATATTAAAAAATTTAGCTAGATACAGATTTAAAAATAATTTTATTGGAGAACACTCCATAATTTTGCAGAACACTCAAACAGGTTACTAAAATGTCAAAACTTTTTGCAGCGTTACTCATCATGCTTAAACACTACATAAATTACTTTGATGGTTCATTCAAATTACACTTGTCTGCAATGAAATATTGTATTTAATAATTTTACCTGTTTTTAATGTATTTTGTCTGCTGTATATAAACACAAAACCATTTTTTAAAATTTGGCTCTCACATAACAATTTTTTTAAAAATGGCATGAAAAAGGTAAAAAAACGACAATTTTGATGGTTGTCACAACGTTGTAGCAAACAAAATATAGGAAAAAATTTACTATCGATATTACAACGGCATAAAAATCCTCAAAATTGTCTTTTTTTTTTTTAATGTTATTTTTTTCAAAATTGTGATAAGCTAAAGCAATTAATAAACAGCATCATATTCAATATACTTAAACATTATAGGAAACAATTAAATTTGTTTAGACAATGATCCCAAAATGTAAATTCGCAAGCTAGTGTTATTTTCAAATCTATACTTAGCTATAGACGACAAAACCGTCTACGTGCAATTAAATTGTCATTGCTGTACTAAATCAGGTGTATGAATTTAATATGCGAAATTTGTATATTATAAAATAATTAGGAAACCCGTTTCTCTTGAATCTTGAATTACAACCAAATTCACCGGCTATTTTAACAAAATTACCTACAAATGAAATCAATTTCTCAGAATTTGTAACAGTGAAATTTGACACAATGATGAATCTGTTCGGTTCTGCAACCGAATGGTTACTACATTTATAGGATCGGCGAGTTAAAATTATAAAGAACATTTAAATCTTTCCACGTGGAGTCTTCGTTCACATATTGGATATTAAATAGATCGACAGTTAAATTAATCAGCATGCAAGTGATATTATCGAGAAAAGCCCGTGCTAAAGTTATTATTATTTTCATCATATGATTTTACTAGAGGAAACAGTATACGTATTTCTTCCTTCATTAGCCCGCTTATCCGCGATCATTGATATTTATCTTTGAATCCGCTTCTCTTTCTCTCTCTCTCTCTCTCTCTCTCTCTCTCTCTCTCTCTCTCTTTGGAATCACGTGCGCGTGCAAAAGTCGAGAAATCCAAGTGGGCAAGAATAGCCGCAATCATCGTGAGCGAGCGGAAATTTTCCGCTGCAGGTGTGCAATAAAGATGCAACGCGAAACGACTTGCACGTGCCAAAATCACATTCGGAGCCGCGCGAAAAATAATGGAAAAAGAAGACACATCATTCAGCGATTCAATTAATGGCGAGCTGATTACGGCGCCTCGTTTTCACGCGCCATCAATGTCGTAGATCGATTAATTCGTTGATCGCATCGATCAACACGTAAAGCAATTAAGAGATTCCTCCGTGTCGCGGTGTCGTTCGATCTTTGTTAATTTACGAGATTCTATCCCGCGATCACGCAATTTCACGGGGAAGATCTCCTTTAAGATTTTTTACTAATCCTGTGAAATATGTTTCTAGTTTCAGGTTTCTAGTTTAAGGAACGATTAATCATTTTCTTCTCTTTCTCACGATACTTTGAGAGAGAAATTATTATAAAAGAGGAATTATTATGGAGGAGAGATCTCCAAGCGTTATGCAATTTAGATTGATGTTTCTTCAGCATGCAATTTCTTCGTGCTTAATTGATTCAGCTGCTTTTTCTGCGATATATTTTAAGCAGTGGTTAACGTATCAGCACGGCTCATTGATCATTTCTACAAACATTTTGCGAATATCATTTAAACATACTTATATCTATATAGTGTTAAATCTATTTAAAGAACGTCTATTTTCCTCTTAGGTCACGTGTCTATTATACCGTATTTCACACTGCATTATGCGGAATTTGCATTGTACGTTAAATATGCGAGAGCGTAATAATAACCGTATTTTCTTAGAATTATCTAATCGTTAGCTTCAGGATTACGTTATTATCGCGCATCACCGACCAATAAGCTGCATAAAAAAAAGGAAAAAAGAAGGAAAAAATTACAGCATCGATACACAAATGCCTTTCGGATTTGCGTCAATATTTATTAATACTTTCACCGCATTCGCTTATTATAATAAATTAGTGAACTTTGGACGATATTATCAATTACGGACGTTCCAACGAAATTAATTTTAATAAATAAATAAATGATTAAAGCCAATAAATTGTACAACGCGATACATATGTGCCCTTTAGACCTGAGTAAATATCGCCATTATTCTCGCTTATAATAAATTTCTAGAGAATAAATGACTTTATTGAGATAAAAGAAAAAAAAACGAGCATAGGTACTTGCCTTCGATGATCACCTCCTTCTTCGCTAGGATCAAGGGAATTGCGCCGGAAGCACTCATGATGTCTGCTGCAGCTCACGTAGATTGTACTTCACACGCGTGCACACGCACAACGAGAAAGCGACAATACTATAGCAATGACATCCACAGTTCATCCACAGTCTTCTCAGTCTCGGCGGTGCGCGGGATCGATTTATCGAATGACAGTTTCTATTTTTGTGCCGACGCGGATTTCGCGCGCGAAAAAAGGTGGAAAAAGGGAATCTCGTTCGAAGAATAAGACTCGCTCTTTTAGCCAGAAAAAAAGTTGCCGGTAAACTCGCAGCGGTAGATATTCGATAATCCGCGAAAAAATTGTTCAGATTGGATTGGACGCGCGGTTAATTCTGAAAGCATTTTAGTGTCTCAATGATTCAGTAGAAAGTGTAACAAAAAAATTCTGTTTGGTAAGCTTTGTCAACAGAAGAGACAAATATTACAGAGAAATTACAAATTTTTAAGAAAATGACCAGACACACTAACAAAAATGTTGTTTCCATTAATTAGAATTGATAATCAAGAAAACCAACAAAAATGCCATTCTGATGAGACCAAACAGAATTTCTGCTTAAATGATAACTAAAAATTCTGTTTGATCCTATCATGCCCAAAATGCCATTCTTATTGATACTGTTTTGTTGGTACGATTAAATTATTGGTTATCAATTCTAATTAATCAAAACGTTTTTCACAGCGTTATCATTTTTTTAAACTTGTAATTTCTTTGCAATCTCTCTCTCTCTCTCCCTCTCTCTCTCTCTCTCTCTCTCTTCTGTTGGCATATTTCATACATAATAAAAATATTTTGCTATGACAACATTGTATGATTAATTTCAATTACGTTTATATTTCCTTTTAAAAAAATATAGTATTATAGTATTATAATTATTTAGCAAAATGTAATTATAAATTTATTGGCAATTATACCAATAATGACTATATAATAACGCACAAATTAGAAGAACTAAATTAATTATTTATGTGGCGAGATTTGCGGTTAATGGAAAATATATTGAAAGATCACGGACGTTGTTTCTTATAGAATATCTAAAAATGTAAATAAGACTTCGATCGATCGTTACTAAATTGGCTTTTAATTCGCTAATGCTTCATGAAAACAACTAAGCGCTCATGGCCCAACGTTTCGTTTCTTGCAACGTTAATAAATATGCCGCAAAGCCTGAAAAGTCAGATCAAAGTGACAATTCATGTGGGAAAATAAAGAACTTTATGCGGGATAAAAAAAATATCTAAAAAGAGAACTAGACACAATCACGGAATAAAAACAAAAAAGCAGTCAATAAAAATAGTAAGAAAAACTAACGAAATTAATCGGTTAAAATAAATCAGATGCATGCTTATGTGTCACGCTTATAGGCTGCTATTCATTCGTTCAATTTTTATCTTTTACCGTTTTATCTGCTTGATTAGAAGAGCGTGATACCGGTTTACGTTGCATCCGTTGTGAGCGATGCAACATCACAGGTAGGAGAGAAATAAAAAAAGTGTTAACGCACTTCTCTGCTATTTCTATTACACGTCAGCGGTCGATAAAACGTAACGCTCATCCAGCATGTATCACGTCATGTAAACAGACACTCACGAACAACAAGTGTTTGTGACATCGTCGTGACTTTCGACTTGGAAATACACGAAAGTCGTCCGACTTAATTAGCGGCAATTGTAACTCGCGATGAGATCGCAAGATAAATGAAAGTATCGCGTAAAGTATCGTGTCTATTAGACGCTAAACTTTATTCATCAGATATTTTCACGAGTCCTTAAGTTCCTTCACCCGCGTAATGGAGTGACACATTCCCTTTTACACGCCTCGCATCACGAACGAAAATAAAATTTTCCTTCGTCCCGGCACGTTCATGCGATTTTTCGGATTAATTAATTTGTATACGTGAGGCAATCTGATATGTTTCATCGCCACGCGAAATTTACAATGCTGTACGCATAACATCACGCTATGAAACTGCTATTACAAGACCGCATGCGATATAAATCGCATAGACAAAGTCAATGTCGAAGGTTATTTCGGTTAATGCTGATCGTTATGTTTCATTCGTTTACACGGTACATCGATCCCGCATGTGACATTGCGCATTAACGTACAAACGATCTTTCAGATGTGCGCCTTCTACTTTTCTCTCTCTCTCTCTCTCTCTCTTGCCTCTAGATTTCCGAACGAGGTCGAAGGGAAAAACGTTGCCGCACGAATCGAAAAAGTCTCCTGCTACTGAAAATTGACAGCGACACACCTCCCTCTCGGATGATAAATGATAGATAAAACGATCCGTGAGTTCGAAAAGACCGAAAGCAGGATCGTTTTGCCGTCACGCGGTGAATTATGATCCCCGGAGAAACGTGTCTCATCGTTTGTTTGCAAAAATACTGCACGATCCCATTAACATAAAGTAATAATAACATTCGTAATTTAACTTGTATGGACAAGATCGATAAATATTACAATCAGTACAAATGACAATGCCGGTGAAAGCAATAAAAGAAAAAGGTAACAATGACGAAAATAAACTGCACAACGGAGAAGTAATATCTTTAGCAATAATATCGAAAGTATAGACGGTGATAATGAATGCAACGGCTAAAGAAATAAAGACCCAAGATAATAGGAATTCGTAAAGATATAGGAAAATTAATAAATTTTAATACAATCGCACATGCAACAAGTCGTTCTAGCACGTCGCGTTGTGTTACATTTGTTACAAGCCGTAACTACACTAACGATTGCCGATCGGAATGCGACTGTCATTGGTGATTATTTTTCAATTAATCAAAGCAAAGCAGTCACCAATTTGCTTTGACTGGTTGAAAAGTAATCGCTAAGCACAATCGACAAATGTTAGTGTGATTTCGGCTTTATGAACGTAACATCTATGAAGATGAATCGCTACCGATATAAATGAATTATCCCGAGTCGTGATTAATTAACCGAACAAAACGTGAGCTAATGTGTATTCCTTCTATTTTCGTTGATCTCATTGATATCATTGATCTCAGTGTTGCGTCAATTGTATCAAGAAGATCCAAATAACTTTATAGATTATTATATTTTCGTATATTGTCTTCCTTTCCTTCCTCTCAGCGATTGTTGCTGTTTAAAAATGTATTTATCAATTCATCTTCAAATATTATTTACTCAGAATATTAATATTCATCAATTCTGTATCAAAAAATCTTTACAATTAATCATTTTTAGTGTTTTTCGTTTTCACTAACAAATAAAATGCATCTTCTATCATTATTAGTATACTATTTCTAGATTAAGATAATCGCTTTTAAAACTTTGATAATAATATTATCTTTAATAATAATTTTAATAATACTATTATTCTCTCTCGAGAACACAAAGATAATTGTTTTTATTTATTAATATCCCGTCACTTTCCGCATATAATTCTCTTGCGACTACATACAATAAGATTAGTGTAATCCGTTGTATTTTTTTCATTCTTTTTAACGTGACATTAATTGCAAATGTACAATTTTTTTATTCTGTCCTAAAATTTTAATTGCTGCGCTTTTAAAAGATTCACTTATATACTTAAATAGTTAATACTTTAAATAATAATGTTTCTTTTAAAATAATAAAAAAATTCAAGATCTTTTTGCGTTTCTTAAAAAACTATCGCGCTAGAGTTCTAGATCATTTTCCTATCACAAACGATCTTTCTCGTAAAAAAGTTTATGGACTCATCTGATGGCCGTACTCGAGACTTCCAAAACTCCTTTTCAGGATCTACAAACAAATCGTCCATCGAGGATCCTGGAAAGGCGGCCTAGTTACACCCGGATAGGCTCAGAATGGGAATGGATCGATGAAGCAGCTGCCTTTTCTGCTATCGATGTCACGTGATCTTCCAAGAATCGGTTTGACAATTTACTTGGACCGTTTGATTTAAATAGTTTCGATTCAAATAGTTCCTCTTTCAAAAATATCCAAGGTGAAATTTACGAAACTTTTGTCGCGTGATGTTCTCGCGAATATTACAATGTAGATTTTCAGAATACTTTTCAAACTAAAAGTTACAAAAATTACAAGAATTGTGATGTTATTTTTATCATATCGTTCAAGAATTTTTACAGACATGATTACACCAAAAAATTACTCTATCTTAAATTGAAATCACTCTAACAGATTTTTTTATATAAAAACGATATTATAATCTATCACTCATATCTATAATTATATCTACATAATTCAACATCGATATTAAAATTTATCACGAAGACGTGTGTCGATGATCCTGATGAGAAAGAAAATCGTTGTAAAAAGGCATTAAATTAGAATTCGTTTGTTTCAAGTAATTTGCTTTGTAAAAAACCATTAACAATGATGTAAAAATCGATTGATGTAAAACATTATATGTGTGAGTGCCTTCTTACGATCAAATACACACTGAAAGTACAAAATGATGTAAAAGCCAATATATTTTTCACATTTTCGTAATTTTCATGTTTTTTTAATTTTTTCGTTTTTTTTTCATTTAATTTTATTCGCTTTTTTTATTATTTATTCTAATATTTTTTATGCTATTAATGTTTTTTCTGCTTTTCATGTAACATGTAAAATGTATTTACTTTTAGAATTAACTTGTTTTTCTTCTATATTTTTACAGGGCTGTAATAGAATTTATATAATACATATTTATATACATCGTAAATATATTTTCTAACCTATGAAAAGTGTTTTAAGTTTATTAAAGGCTATCTCTTCGACACTTACATCATTTTGTATTCCAGTTTATATTCTTTCCTCACAGGATGTTCGACTCACCAGTAACATTTCTTCAGTGGATTTTTTTCAGAGAATAGAATCAAGGAACCACTTGCGCGCCACGAATCAGGAAAAACCGAACATTAGTGTCATTTTTCAAAGTCGTATTCTGAGTTCTCGCGATCAGTTCAAACGAACCCTCTTCTCCCCTCACCGTCGCCGTCGTCGACGCTTTACACTCTGCACGACGATCTATGTCCGACCACAACCAACGTAGATCACTTACGATCGATCTGGAATGTCGCCCTCGGGCGAGACACTGTGAGACCGTTCCGGATGACCCGGCGGGAAAGACGGAAATAGAAAGAGACGGAGAAACAGACAGAGAGAGAGAGAGAGAGAGAGAGAGAGAGAGGGACCAAGACAGCGTAGTACTATAGACAAGAGAAAGAGAGGAGGTGTTACCTCTCTCGTAAGAAATGTCAAGTCGCGCGACGACAATGAGGATCGTACGAACAATGAGGATCAGGATAAACTATCGGAGCAACGGGAGACGACGCGACAGCCAGGATCGACACACGCACAAGTGGTTTTTCGCGTTTCGCGTCGGGTGTCTCGGGGGTTGGCCTCTGCCCCACTCACCTGGTAGCCGTGTAGGGTGCGCACCTACTACTACCCGACTAGAGATAGGCTACCCACCCGCCAGGCGACCGACCCATCCGCACACCACCTAACCACCACCCACTCCGCCACCCCACTGCTCGACTCGCTAACGACGAGTTAGGAGCTCTCTCTCTCCAACCGTAGATATGTTATGTACACATACCTGTACGTATGTGTATATGTTTGTGGGTATATTGACGCGTTA
>NW_017304461.1:838184-847294 GCF_001594115.1 Trachymyrmex septentrionalis | reverse complement strand
ATGTACACATACCTGTACGTATGTGTATATGTTTGTGGGTATATTGACTATCATACGCGTACGTGCCAGATGCGGCCTGTGGGTTGTTAACGCGTTCCGCTGCCATTTGGCAAGGCAAACCATCATCGTTTCGCCAAATCCGATCGGGATGGCTCACCTGTTAACCACCGGAAACTCGAGGTTACGTTTTTAGTGATACTGGAGGAAAAATGGTTTTAACGATAGTAGCGGTTCATCAGCCAGAGAAAAAAGAAGTAACCGCGATAACGATTATCTCTTTTCACGTCTATTATAGCGAAATATATACATGGATTATCCTGATGTAGGATATTCATTTATCAGCGAGTTTTGTGTAAAGAGGACGCGCCTTCTTGAAAACTAAAATAATTTGTTCCCTATGAAAAGTTAATTAAATATCGATTTATGATTTTATTCATTATTTTAAAGATAATAATAATTATGTTAAGATAACAAGATGAACATGTACCTATACTTTTTAAAGTTCTTAATAAAGAGACTGTCAATGGAATAAAATATGCTATTGGCCCTTTAAAAACTCAAACATACACTCAGAAAAAAACATAGTGGTAGCAACTATAGTGATAACTATTTTATATTAACTATGTAAAATTAATAAACATATGGTTAAATAGGCTATTTATTAGTTGCAATAACTATATAAAAAACTTTATTCAACTATATACTTAATTCTGTATATAAAACTTGTACAGTTCTATATGTAGTAACTTGTTACCTATATAGTTGCCATTGCTATTGGCTCACTCGTACTGGATACGGAAACGCTTGCCACGTGGCAAGATGCAACGCGATAACCAATGAACATGTTAGGAGTTGTAAGTTTATTGGCTACCGTGTCACATTTTGTTGTCTGGCAAGTGCTTCCGCGTTTAGTGTGCAGAAATCATACGTCTTTTTCTCTGAATGTATATAGAGTAACATGTGGACATAACTTTGGGAATAAATTCAGGAAAATAACAGAAAGAGTTCATACAAACATTTGATCTATTAATACTATTATTAACTATTAATAAGACAGAAATATGTGGAGGTGCTACACAAATTCAGTATGTAACAAGAATTAATAAAGTACAAAAATGTCTGTAACTTGGAAACAAGATCAGATAGATCAATCTTTCTTTGTGAAGATATGCTCACATGTTATGAAATACCCTATTCGTAATATCGGCGTCAAAATATTATTAAATACCATAAGATACATGGTGCTTTCTTCTATCATAGTTGATGTTTCTTGAATATCATGTTACTATCTAATTGATTATCTTCGAAAGGAGAAAATATCATTTTAAAACGAAATTGTAATAAAATTAATGGAGCATTAATGGAACATCAACAGATTCGTCCTGAAGGGAGTGGAATTCAATATCTCGACGCGAGTGCGGCATTCCCTCCGAGGAATATATATATATGTCGGTCTCGGCATGTCTGACATATATGTACTCGTTATGCGTATATCGCAGGTCACAGTCCTTAGGACTCTTAATTTAAAAGAGAAATGGAAAAAGGAAAGGGGTATCGCACTACCGTATCCGTACCCAGCTGCTGATTGTAACCTAGGTTTCCTTTCAGTTAACGACGTGCTGTATCCTGCGCGAAGATTGCGACTTGCACTCGCCGCCATTAATGGGTTGCCCCACAGGACTCCGCTCGTCTGATCGCAATCATACCTATTTCACTTCGTAATCGAACTTCGTGCGCCAAACGACCAGTTTGACAGGCGCAAGTAACAACCAAAGTGTTCTCCCTCTCGGGACAATCAGAAATTGCAGAAGTAATATTCGCATTTCTCAATTTAGAATCAATACAGACTTATTTCTGTGTCTGTTTATTGTTTCGAGATACAAGTGCGCCAAACTGCATTCAATTTAGTTGAGCTTTTCAATTTCAATTTTCAAATGAGAAAAGATCGATTTATCTGAATCTAATAGACGTGCAAGAAATGTCAAGTTTACTTCTACAATTGACGTAACATCTACATAAACGACAGAAATATTTATCAGCGTAAAAACTGTGACGTTTCGATTCAATTTGATTGTAAATTGATAAAAGCAAAAGTACGAAAGTAACAACCGTTATAAATTAATTAATATCGGCAGACCGATAATTTGTACCGCGTGGTCTCCATCGAGCTTCCGATAATTTCGTACGTTCGTTTAATTTCTAGCTATTCTTCGCGTTACCGCTACTTGATAGAATTGGTAATTATACGCGATTGATAACTCAAAATTAACGACAAAATTCAATTAATATAAAGTATTCTCGTGATTTCCAGCGCGCTCGTTTACATCAATCGTTCTTTATTTTCGTCTATTCGAAGCTTTCATCTATGAAATTATCTTTTATATGCAACGAAACATAATTTTTCTAAACAATATGTCATAAGATAACAATGAATATACAATAAGTAAAATAAAGTCTTTATTGGTCCAATCTGGATCTTAATGCTTTAAATATAAATTAACTGAATATATATGTAAATTTTAATTAAGTCTTAAATAATCTTTCGGGATGTAAAATTTATATATGTATAAAGAGCATTGATAAAAAAAATATTAATTCAATCAATAATTTTTTATCCAAATACGTAAACCTATTTAGATAGTAAACCGATTTAAATAATCTGCGTAAAACTCTTTCATAATTTTTCTATTATTTTGAAATATGTATTATATGATACACTATCAAATTCATAATGTCAAATTATATCCAATTTAAGTTATTTTTAATCATTTCTATAGGTCGGTACTGCTTCTACTCATTATGTTTAATTTAACTAATTTAACTAAAAAAAATGTATTAAATTTGATTCAAATTTAGTTTATTATTTATTAACATAAGTGCATACGTTAATGTATAGACGCTATTTACTTTAAAAATAACTACAAAAATAAATTGATTTACATTTTAACATACATGAAAGTTAAAAGTAACAAAGTATTTAACTCAAGGGAGTAAATTGTCATTGCTTCTTCGATATCCAACAGTGTACATCTTTAAACCGAACTGAGGTATAGTAATATCACAAATTAAATTACCGAACAATTTAGTTAGTGATATAATAATGTTGATGCTAATAAGTATCCCCCCAAAAAGCTGTAAACAATTTAATACATTTTCTACATATTTGCTCGCATATTATATGAAGTGTTATAAGAGAGAAACCGAAGATCGTTTGAATTATATTCGGAATTAACAAACATCTGATTTTGATTTAATTAATATTGACAGATATAATCACAATTGGGAAATTAATTTTAATAATTAATATCATACGCAAAGGACAAGCTTTGCGAAATATTGATCCCTGCTAATATGAAATTAATTTACTCTCGTGTTTTCACTACTACTAATAGATATGGTTCGAAAGAGAGTAATTTTTTGACTTCCACTCGAAAAAAAAATTGGCTCTATGTGGTGTCACGCGATCAAGATCAAGGTTTTTTTGGAAGACTCTCAACCGTTTTATGAGACTCAAATCTCGGCGCTCTCGACGAGGGAAGAAAGACGTAGGTGGATCGCATGCCAGCCGCCAGTTAACAATCGAGGCCTCTTTGCATTTACGGATAAAACTGCGAGAGCAGGCGTGCAGTAAGGTCACAGACAATGAACCTCGTTTCCAGTTCAGGGTCTGACTTGGTCGAAGATGACGACAACGACGGTCGTGATGGACTACTAGCGTCACGTCCCTCGTGACCCCGCGATCGAAAAGGAAAACGATCGATTGCGGCGAGATTAAACCGTACGATTATACTTCGTCATTTACATCTCGCGACGTATAGACGTCCCACGTCCGTTTTGCTATATACACTAAAAAAAATGATTGCAATTACCACAATCTAACTGTTTGCAGCCATTTACAACCATTTTTTATGCCAACTGTGTATTTGTTTGGTAGAACTATAAATATAATTATTGTTACTGACATTAGAGTAGTAATATAATCAATGGTACAAGAATGTCAGCAAAAAAATTTACTATTAAAAATTATATTTATTAAAAATTATTTATTAAAAATTAAAGTCATTTTAAAAGCACATTACATGTATTACAATACATTTATTTCATATGGCATCATCATTATTAGATATTGATTATAGCTATCAATGAAACATGCTTTGCATAAGATTTTTGACCAGAATTTTAGATAAGAACTTCCAAATCTTCAAATGCGCCAAAATAACTGCTTCAAAAAATAAACATTCGTTTTTCTCAAAGTTTCACCTTTATGACTGACCACATATTTTCAATTAGAAATATCCAAAAATTAGGAAGGTCAATTATTGTAAAAATTTTGTGAAAAAAGCATGACAAGTTGTAATCAATAATTAATTGTAAATATAGGTCATATTAAATAAATACATTTTGTAGGTCAAGTAGGTACTTTTAAAATTTAATACTTATTAATTTAATTTTTAATATACATATTAGGTTAAGGAAAAAGTCATCGCGTTTTTTTAAAAGACATCTATCAGTAAAAACCGCAATTACTTTCTTACCAACAATATAAATATATCTTAATAGAGTAAAGTTTCAGCTTTAAAAATTTCTTTTTTAAATTATACGATACGACAATTTTTAATGGAGTTATGAGCAATTAAAGTCAAAATAATTCTTTTATTTAATCCGCGATAACTCAGTAATCAAAAGTCGTAGGAATATTTTTAGAAAATTTTTCGTCTTTTTCAGCTCGTAGTTTTTGGTATGTAAAAATTATCAAACTCATATAAACTTAAAAAATGTGATAAGCTTTTAAAAGTAGAGATTTCAAGCTTTAAAACCCTTTTTTTAAATTTGAATTTCATTCATTATTGACGAAGATATTGTATATATACAACTTTGAGCTAAAAAATACGCGATGACTTTTTACTCAACCTAATACATTCGGCTTTTTCAAAGAATTGCTGACGATACTCTTGTGCCACTAACCGTAAGATAAAAATGAAGCTCTTAATCACTAATTATTGCATATCATGCAATTATAATTAAAAATATCAAACATTTTCACTCAGTATACAATTAAATCTTAAGTCTCTCGCGACCAATGGGGCACTACGATGAACGCATAAGAAGTGAATAAATTTCTTATTCAAATCTTTGAACTTTCCCATTGGGAATAGAAAAATCCTTAAGTTTCCTAAAGACTTAGATCTAATTTTGGTCGCAAGGAAAAATTTATAACAGAGTTCAATTAAGTTCTTTCGAACTAGACGAAGAGAGTTTAAAAGTTCGTGATGTTCAAGAGTCGACGAATAGTTAGTTTTTCATACGCGGAATCGACTTGTATGTATATATTACATGTGCATGTAATATACACATAAACATGATGGTATTAAAAATTTACTCTTCTACTATAAATTCTATCCTAAATAAATAATAAATAATAGATAATAAGAGAAAATAGTCTTTCAGAAACACCACATAAACCACACAAACAGTAACACCATCAAACAAGTAAACCTGATAATAAATCGCGCAGAAATAAATGCCGTCGCGTGACATGTCGCGTAGAATTAACTCCCGGTGTTGGATTTGAATATTGCATCGCGCTCGCGAGAATCACGTTCGGCGAGATTCACGCCTACGGATTTTCGAGCGATAACATAAGAGACCTCGTCGTGTCAAACCTCACGAAGGTCTAGGATAGAAATTGCGTGTCGTAATCCAGTTAACCGACCGAGGCCTACATTCGTAAACGCGAGAGATCGTCTACACCCCGCACTCAAATAAGGTCGAAGACAATGAACTTCGTCGGTTACCTTCGAGCTACATGAGCGAGACAAGATAACGCGGCGAATCACTTACTACTGTTCGTGATCGAAAAAGTAACAATAATTGGAAATATCCCTCGTCCTCGCTTCGTGCACGATATTCCGAGAGACACGCAAAAGGTAGAAAATGCCAAATTATTAATATTACAGGCGCTAACACCTCGACATTTTCACTTTATTACTTTTATTTTTCCGAAACATTCTAATATCGCTAATAGGTTTTGCTTTAAATACATATTATATAATAGGGGTATACATACACAAGAGGTATGAATCATTGATAAGGAGTGATAGAGGAGAGATAAAAGAGAGAGAGAAAGAACAAAAAAGAAAACTTGGCAAAGACTTAACACCTTAGAATCTATATTTTCTGAATTTTTCGCTTTATTTTAATCTGCAATCTAATTACATATTTTAGCAACTCTACAGATTTTTCTTTTTATTATAATATAATTTCAAGAGAATTTTTTAAATCTTGAGATTTAGGATTAACATTTACGTACGTGCTGACAGTGTTAATTGGATTAATTCGCGCGGCATCTATTTACGTAAGAAAACGTGATTAAATGCATTTTACATGTCATAACGCAAATGGATTAAAAAACTAATAAGAGTTCCATTCTGTGAGTTTTTTCATAAAACTTGAAGAATCGGGCAAAGCCGGGCAAAACACAATAAACCAACAAGAAGAAACAAAGTGAAAGCAATGAAAAGGAAACAAAACGTAGAAAAGAAATCGTGTATGCTATACGGTTTCGTTTATTTTTCTTCTGGAAATAAAAATATTTCATCTTGCAGCAGGATATTAAACATCGAAAAAACTCAAGTATCATCTCATGGTAAACACACTTGCGTACATTATTGAAAAACCTCTCCTTTATACGAAGAAAAATGTACAATATGCAATATGCAATTATTAATCTCGTGAGTTTTCCCAAAAATTAAGCGATTCTCCGAACAACGATGGAATTATTCTTCTCAAAATCACATTTCCTCGTTTGATTTTTTCATTATAGAAAGTCACGGGTATATATTAAATTTTACAAAATAACAAACAACTCCACATGATTCTAAGTAAGAGAGCAAACAAACGTTTTAGAACTACACGTCTATTTATTTATGGTAGCTTTCATTTTTATTGTATACACACATATTCGACAGTTTTGTGTTGCAATGTATAGCGCAACATTTATTGTCACACACATTAGATATTAAAGGAGCAATAGTAATCTAAGTTAAACAACATTTTGTTATTTTTAACTTCCATGTGTTAAAATATAAATTAATCCATTTCTGGTTAAAATTTCAACATAAATAACATATTACACTTAACACACACTTAGTAAATAACAAACAAAATTTAAATCAAATTGAATAAATTTTTCAAGTTAAATTGTTTAACTCATTATTTTAATTAAATTAAGGACATTTTGTAAAAGGAGCAATGACGATCTACAGAAATAATTAAAAATAATTCAAACTGGATATAATTCAATATTACAAATTTAATAGTGCATTTCTATGTAATAATATCGCGTTCGTTATAATGTTATGTAAAAATGATTACGTTATAATTAATTGAAAAATAATTATATTAATTCCTATTCATTATAAAATAATTAGAATATAATTTCTTTCATACACAAAGTTTTCAATTAGTACTATAAACATTATATCGAGGATCGAAATCAATGCTATTCTCATCCATGACTGCAATTTCACGAGAATTAGTATTCCTTTAATCTTTCAAAAGCAATTCGAAAACGAACGATCGTAATTAATTGTCGAATATACATGTATCACATCGTTTCAATGAAACGATGCGCGTGCACAATAATGAAACTCATCGATCAGTTAAACCAGTAACAAATTCGCATTGTTATGGCTTAGTGCTAAAACATTGAGGGCTTCACTCGGAATTATCTATCGAACTAAGCCTATTATCGAATTAACTGTATCAAATCTCATGGAATGCATTCGATGGTACATTTAGAGAGATGCGTCGGATGATGTTTGTTGTTTTACATATCCGTAGAACATACAACGTTTCAAAATATGTCATGGAATGCATTTGATTGAACGATTGGAGAGATATATCGTGGATCATATTTACCATTTTGCACGTCCGAAAAAGATTTAAAAATGTCATTACTATAATAAACAATAACATACACATGGCTAAACTCATTTACACGTAAATCGCAATTCACAGAAATATAGTAAGGGAAAGTTGTATTTAGACATGTGTTATTATTTTTCAATTAGTTTTCCATTTTTTTTTAATAATTTATTCTTTTTTATTCACGTTTATCATGCAATTCCATAATTCCACGTATTCAACAAAGTTATTCTTACCCTTATTACTTTTGCATATTTATTGAAGTTGGTTAAGACTTAATTAATACCATTAAATTTTCATCACGTCTAACTATTCGATCCTCTTAAAGATATTTTCTTGCAAACATCTATTATGAGAAACTCATCGTATCACGATTGCGCGGAATTTATAATCATGACATATTTATCAAGAAATAGCATGAAATATCATTTTCTTACTTCAATAGTGTCACACGGTAATAGCATAAAAAAAATGTAATTTTTTAATTATTATAATTTATGTTAAGTAAACATTATCCTATTAAACTAATTTAATTTCATTAAAAATCTTCCAAATTGTCAGAATTTAAAAAAGGTGATTTTAAAAAAAATTTCAAAATCACAATTTAAAACAAATGACTTTTAGGGATTGTGAAAATGATAAAAATAATATTTATTAAGAATATATTCTTTCTGCGGCAATTATTTGATTAAAATTAATAATTTTTTATCAAGTAATCGAAATAGTTCTTCCCCTTTTCTGGAAAATTTAATTTTATAAAGTTGTATTGCTTTTAAAGCAAGAGAACGATATGCGTTGTGCGAGACCTATTTAGGATGAACCTGTAGTATCGCGATCGTTTGGTCAGACAAGCAGACAAGACTGCGACAATCAGTGGATTATATATCAACCTTGACTGTCCAGCTATTACAAAGTGCAATAATTATTCGTACCATACGTTCACAAATACGTAATTAAAACGACAAGTTGCCACTAATTATGTTTTCTTAAATAGGTTACGCGATTCGTATTGCATGACAACGAATAATTTTTTCCTCTTTACATTCTTGTTCATTTCTATTTTTCCATGTTTTTCTGTATATCCTTCAGGCATAATTACATTTTAAACGTGTGTTCGTCGAGACTGTACCTACATAATTCATTTTTTTTACTTTACAACTGATATTAATGTTTTCTTTTATTTT
>NW_017304461.1:834807-838084 GCF_001594115.1 Trachymyrmex septentrionalis | reverse complement strand
ATATATATATATATATATATATATATATATATATACCAATAGTAAAATTTAATTTTAATTTTTATAAGATTTCAAAATTATATAATAACGCATTTATAACAAGAATTGTATAATTGAATAGGAATTATATATCACTTAACTTTTATCTTTTATCTTTACCTGAGACTATAATTAAAATAACTGTTATTAAAATTCTCTCTTTCTCTCTCTCTCTCTCTCTCTCTCTCTCTCTCTCTCAAAGAATTGTTATTAACATTAAAAAATTGTTACATTTCAGCACATACCGTATCGCACTTTTCTTCTTTAGCAAACTTTATGCTCAATATGTCATGACGCCTACTACACATTTTATATACTCGCCGATTTTCGTTGCACCGCTTCAATCGACTTCCGGGTGGGCGCAATACAGAGCCCGGTTCTGACCCGAATCGTCGATTGTTGTTCGGCCGCGAGCAATAAATTCGCGAGTAGAGGCGAAACGGGGACTGTCTCCTCGACCTAGTTCGAAGCAGCGCCGATTACACGCATGGGTTTTATAAGCGTTTCACATCGGGAGGCGCACTTTTCCGAGCGCGTATTTTTTTTTTTTTTTTACGATGCGAACGAGGAGACGACACGTCGACTTATGCCGAATTAGCAACGTTATCTTTTTTTGAGTCACTGTTGCTTAACAGCTTCGATAGGTAGAGGAACATGAGGCACGCGATTGGATATGTACGAACAATTAGACCTTCCCATTTACATGATAAAAATTACAAAATAACCAGCAAATTATCACCATTTTAAGCATTATTGCAGTTCACCTTGAAGATGTTTATATTATTCTATACTTCTTTTAAGATATTTTTACTACGCGTGTTTAATGTACAATACTATTATGATTGTAGGATTATTAAACAATAAAATTGAGAATATGGCTGCTTTGAAATATACTCTCAAGAAGGGATTAATTGTATTCTAACTGTATTACTTTGCTTTTCCTCTGAGTTATCATTACAAAGTAATCAATAAATTTTCATCTTTTTAAGCATTATTGCAGCTCACTTGGAGATATGTTACCTGTATTATTCTACACAATTCTTTTAAGATATTTTTAATATGTTTAATGTACAATACTGTTATGAATCATTAAACAGAAAAATTAAGAATATATGGTCCGTACTGAAAGATACTCTCAAGCGAATTAATTTGTATCCTAATTGTATTACTTTGTAATACTTTCCCTTGAATTATTAAGTTCGTTCATATATAGTAAGACAACGAATATCCGGATTTTTCTATTTTCTGTCGATATATGTTTGAAATTAAGATAGGCAATTGATATATCTTCTAATTAAAATGACTGTGTCTTATTTTTGTTCATCTTCATTTTTGAACGGCCTTCAAAGATCCAAATAATTGAAGCCTTTCTTCGCATTCGTCTTACGCTTATTGCACGTAAAACTTTAATGCGATTATTGTTAAATGCTGCGGATTACTTACACGCGCTTGTAGATACCAGATGTTCCAACTGCGTACCATTCAGCTGCTGGTCTGTAAACAGAAAAAATAAATATACCATTAATTAATTACTTACAAAGAAACATAGCATCTCTAATAAAAGCTACTAACAAACAGTATTAAATTTCAATTGATGAATACTTAATTTCCTAAAGAAAAAGAAAACTTTTGGATTCATTACCGTCTATTAATATTTCATCAATATTTATTATATAAATAATTATTATTCATTAGTTTTAGAAATTCACAATAATACAAATTAATTATTGAGAATATAGGCATTATTTTTAATGGAAACATTCAATAGCATTCGAAACACGTTAATTTGTAATTATAATTTTCTGCTCCGACAGAGGTTTCCACACATGTACATTATATTTCATTATAATTATTAAATATTAATTATTATTATTGTTATCAATAATATAATAATATCTTATAACTATTTTATATACTAGTCAATAATGCAATATTATATTAAGTTTCTTTATACTACGCGTTTAGTAAATAACTATCAAACTTCAATCTTTATATTTAGAAATCAATGTGATTCCATTAATTTTCATGTCAAAAGAGAGTGACGATGTGATTAGTAAATTCAACGCTTCCTTCGTCAATGATCTAATGTATCCCAACATGGGGTATAGAATTCTTTTTCAAGACGAATAAAAATTTCACCCGATAAGTAAAGATTAAAAAAATATAAAAAAATATCTTCTCTGTCAAATTTATTTTCAGATATAATTCAAAATTTTAATAAACTATATAACTAATAAGACAACTATAAAGCTATAAAACAACTAAATAATCTCATTGAAATATTTGTGTTTGAGTTGCCATTGGTGTGGATTACAAGTTTTATTTCCTCTTCCTAAATTAATTGTAAGTTTCTTCCACTTACGTCTATTTTTATTAAATTTAAGATAATATGACTAACATTTAAGTTAGTACGTTATCAATTTAACTCACTTTACTAAAAATACTCTGTCTTCTTACATATATTTCTATATCCCCTGATAAAAGACTAACACGAGAGTCTGTGAAATATATGTCAAATCGATGACAACTTTCGGCTCGCCTTGACACTTTTCAAGAAAACATGGAACGGATACAACTTTATTTTGACGTTTTTCTTGTAACTCAGACGTTAAGGCTTCAGCGAAGAATGAATGCTGGCTTTGTTTCTGACAGAGAAAATTGATTTTGAAGAAAATTGAAAGTTAACAAATTTACTGTGTATGTTTATGATTCAAGGAATGTGCTAATTGATTCATGTGTTCTGGAACTCATTCAGAAACTTCACTCGAGTGCATCTATATATCATGCTATTCTTATTTAACTCTTAAGTAGGCATACAAAATCACACAGTGATTGTTACAAAGTTGTCCTGAAACTTTCTCCTGAGGGGACTGAATACTAGATTGTTTGATTCATCTTTTTACTTGTAATATATACAATGACCCGTTTTAAACAAATTGGAAATTGATAGGACATAGGAACAAAAATGGAGAAAAAACTGACTATAACTTTATGCGCATACTTAAGGATTAACATTTGGTGAATAAGAAGAATAAAATGAAAAATTATAATAAAAAAGAATAGGTTTTTTTTGTAACAATTTCAGTGAGTAAAAAATACCCAGTTTTGTACTTTCACAAATAAAAGTAAGATCTTTCCTTGCGTTTAAAAGGAAGAAAATCTTAGATATTTTAGATATATATATGTGTATACATACATATATGTGCGCGCGCGTATGTATGGGTTTTGTGTGTGTGTG
>NW_017304461.1:822313-834707 GCF_001594115.1 Trachymyrmex septentrionalis | reverse complement strand
GTGTGTGTGTGTGTGTGTGTGTGTGTGTGTGTGTGTGTGTGTGTGTGTGTGTGTGTGTGTGTGGAATAATTAATTTTATAAATGTTTATTTTCAAATAAAATCCGTTGTGGCACCGGAGAAGTTAAGGAATACATATACATAGAAGCATACAAGCAGCCGCATGTAAAAGCTGCTATTGAAAATGTCGGAACCTCAGCATGGGTATATGGAAGCAACAAATGATGCCTATTAAAGAGATGACGGATGTATTACGAGTAGTTAAAGAACAGACGGGTTTAAAAGCTAAACAATGGGTCCGTTTAAAACGAGGCATTTATAAAGATATAGCTCAAGTTGATTATGTGGACTTAGCACAAAATCAAGTTCACTTGAAATAGATTCCAATGATATGCCAGAAAGTGGAATATTTGAAAAAAAAAGTCAACTTTATTCCTTCAGTAATGGAGATAATGTAATAGTATGCGAAGGTGAACTTATAAATCTACAGGGAAAAATCATTTCTATAGATGGTAACACAATTATGGTTATGCCCAAACATGAAGAACTTAACGAAGCTTTGGAATTACAAGCTTCAGAATTACGAAAATATTTTGTGCAAGGCGACCACGTGAAGATAAATTTAGCGCGTTAAAAAACTATACTATAGATGTTAAACTCAAATAAAAACACGTGTGTGTTGACGTTTTCACATTTTGCAAATTTTAATTTGATAAATTATTTCCACATATGTATATATTCCATATGTGTATTTTTCTAAGAGAAATAATTTTGGTATCCTTTCGTAAAAACCATGTTTTTACAAAACCAATTTTAAATTTATATTTCTTTTATTATTACTCTATAAAAGAATGTAAGCTATTATTTCTAATAAATATATAAGTATATAATATCGAATTATTCGTTCAATATATATAATTCATTCAATTTGATTTATTTTAAGATGGATTTGTGTATTCAATGCACATAAGTTTCCTAACAAAACTTCTTGATGTCAGATTCTTTTTCTCCTTTCTTTTTCTCTTTTTCAGAAACCTCAAAAAAATCATGCATTAATGCGTAAACCCAATTGTAAACACGTTTTACACTCGGGTCGAAGAAGGTGAAGTTAAAATTGGATTATTCCGGCATTGGCAATGCCAATATTTATTTTGTCATGGAACACTGTACGCAAAAATAGAGATACGTAGCAGAATTAAAGGATATTGGATGAGCGCAATGATTAAATGATACTCACACGATAATGCACATACGACACGATAAATATTTAGTTTGCGAATCACATCGATATTCTGTTGAAAACGTTTTTATTAACCGTATGATGCAATAACTGTCGTTAATCAAACACATAACAAAAATACTTTTTTTGCACAATAACTATAATTATACTTTTTACATGCATATAATAACAAGTCAAAAAAATGTTTAATTGAAACATAAAAGGGAAAGAAATGAGACTTGAAGTTCATCTTTTTCAAATTTTTCCAAGTTTACCGACAAAAGACGAACCGATAAGACCACTTTTCGCAATCCTGCTGCGTTTCTTAGTCGGAGCAGATGAAATCAGAGACGCGATGCAAATCCTTTCGACGCGTTTAATCCGCGAAAGCTGCATCGCTTCGCAATGAAATCGAGCGTTTGATCCTACGAGTTGGTTCCATGCACCGACGCTTCTTGATGAACATAAAATGTCACGTATAAGTACAGCGCAAACAACGTGGGCAAACAACATCAGTCCTGTAATCTTGACAATCAAAGGGACTCGACGAATAATGTCCAGGATGGCTGCATCTCGTGGATGATTCTCACGTACGAAAGAACCTCTCGCTTCCTTCTCATAAATAAAGCACCTTGTAATCTCGCTCATATCAAGGCCGAGGATTCACACATCGCGCATGTGAGAGGATGCACAGGCATTGAAATTATTTTTTTAGAAAATATTATTTCTACCGAGCGCAAAATGCATTTACCAAAGCGAAAATACGTTCGAACAAGAACAATAATTTCTCGAGAAGCACTACTTCGCGTTATCTTTAAAAATAATAGGAGCTTATAAACTCTTAAACGCGTGTCGTATTCTCGATCACATTTTGCTCTACGTATCAATTGTAAATGTAATTTCAAACATACGTTCCCTATAATCTAAAAGATTTTTAAATCTTGTAACAATATGTATATATTGTATACACTGAAAGAAAAGTATTTGGTATTCGTGATACTACAATTGCACGGTAAAATAATTATGGTGTTTTATCGTTATAGTTATTAACATTTTATAGTTTACTATAATAACATTATCACTATAATATTAATTACATTTATAATTCTATATACAAAAAAATATGTATAATTGGTACCGAAAATGACTATAATATATAACTATATTATATATATATATTTATTATATATATTTATACTAACATATAGTAGTAACAATTATAAAAGTGGAGCTGCTAACTATAATTATTTTACCATGCAATTATAAGACTAAGTCAGAAAGACTAAGTTTTTCCTTAACATAAGTACATTTGTACAAATTTTCCTCGCTGTCTTATATATTTTACGCAACGCTTTACTTATATTTATATTGCATTTTATATTTTTCTTGCTATTACGTTTAATGTAAAAGAGAAGAGAAGATAAACCGTTAAATATATCTGTTTGATCACCAAAATAACGTTTAAATGTAAAGTGTCTTAATATACATTTGTTTGTTAACAAATACACGCTCTCCCCGCCTGTAGCCTGTTAATAGCGACATAATATAGCCAAGGGATGTGCGTGCTCTCAGAGCGGACGGATATAGACGACCATAATCGTGTCCGGTAAATGCAAGAGAGGGACAGAGCCGCCTACGATTAAAATATTTAATGTCAAAAGGCACTTACGTGTCGTTTCGCGGAATGATATCACGTGCGAGGACAGCGAGGAGGACAAAGTATTAAAGTCCAGCTTAAGAACAAGCCGGTGGTGAGTACGCGTGCGTTGCATAATACATTTCTATCGGAGATAGAGTTTAAGGTGGGGTTCACAGGGGGTTTCATCGACCGATCCCGAGCTACGGGGTGGAGCTTAAACCAGATGACAACGTCAGCACCTTCTTTTCGCGAGAGGAACCTCCGTTCCTCTTATCTATGCCCCATTTAAAAATGTTTCAATTACCACTTATTCAATGCTTACTGAAAGTATATCTTGTATATTAGTCATCGAAGGCAAATTTTCCGATAAGAATTTGTCTTTTTTTAAGAAAATTCCATTTGCGTGCCTTTCTCTCTTTTATTTTCAATAACCACGGGATATCTAATCTAAATTGAAATCGTACCAGTTAAATGTAATCTACATGCACAGAATATAACCGAGATACGTAGAACTGTGTTATTTGCATCAAAGTGACCAAAGTTATTGATTTTTTGATCCTGTGCATACAATTATGCCTTAACCTTCCTTCTAATATTTCTATAAAATTTGCATTTTAGAGAAAAAAAAGTGCGGAGAATTATTTTCATCATAAATAAGAGATCACCCTGTATATAATGGCTAGCTTTATCAAGGCCTTTGTTGATTGGAATCAGCGATACCAGAGCACTCTGCGCCCGATAAATCGCCGACATCGTATCGACTGTCGGAAGTCCGGAAAACCAGGAGACTGTTTCGAGTTTCGAGCCAGCAAATTTCGACCTCCGAGAAACCCTAATATTACCGTTGTTCCCTTCCGACATTTTACAACATTTTAATTAGTAAGTACATAAATTGCCAACATCTTTTCGTTCAAAAAGCATACTGAGAAAAGTGTCTTGTTGAATTAATTAAAATTCTGGTTAAAAATGAACAAATCAAAATTTTCTAAATCTACCAGATTTTTAGTGATAACCGAAATTCTGATAATCATTTTTCTTAGTGCAGAATATCAAAAAAGAAATCAAACTATTATTAGTAATTATTAGTCCCCATCCACACAGTGTGATCTAATACAGTATATAGTAAATTAATTCCTAAAAACTTTTAAATGATACAAAATCCACTTAGTGGATTAGTTATTATTAAAGTTGTTTTGTTAACCGTATTGGTTTGAACAAGAATTACCGTGCTTGACTTCTATTGCCCTGTTATATCCAACCATTTTTTAATACAGTAAAATAATCAGATTTAAAACGAAGAATATTAAGATTTCTAAGATAAAAGAAATCTACTAAAATAATAATAAATTTTCCTTTTAACAAATTTAATAAACAAAAAAATTATTAAAAGATTAAACTCTCAGAATTTCTCGAATATCCCTGCATGAAAAAATTTTCTTAGCGGTTTAATTTCGAAATTTTCTACAACGATAAACCGCGATTGCATAAGACACGTGTCTCACGTTAATAAGGCTGACATCTTCCGCGTTTGAATGCACACAAAGACGCGATGCAGAGAGAAAGAAAAAGAGAGGCGGACAGACATACACGCGACATAACTCCCAAGTCTAATCATTATTTTATTATTGGACCAATTACAGCGTTATTGTTTCCACACGAGCGACGACGAGCCGGTTAAAGCTCTCGCGTCACTTTATAACTTCCCGACTACCAGTCATGTTTTCAGAATGATTCAATCGCTGGCTGAATTTTTTGTCTCCACATTCCGCCTGCCTGATACGCCGGATTACGGCGTTTTAACCCTTTAATCCCGACTGAATTCCTCATTGTCAGTCAGCCCCGCTGTAATTGTTGAAAATTGGAATGCTACTTCAGAGATAGAAATTTTTATTTCTTACGTGATACGCTTTTTATTTGATACGCACTTGAGTAGAACTCCATAATAAAAGAAGTAAAATTTATATTTAGTTTTTGCGTACTTGCACGTATTAATAATCTTACAATCAATTATCAATTAAATTAAATTTCTTTTTAATTCTATTTCTTCGTTCATTTTTAACTTTATCTATATATCAATTTTAAAATTTCTTTAAATTAAAATGTTCAAAAAAGTTGTAGTTGCATGTACACTCTAAAAAATATGGTCTGGATTTAATACCATGCAATTAATGTTAACATCAATATAGTGCATTTACTAATTCCACGCTGTGTTAATATTAGCATCAATACGGAGAATTATATAGACACTGCATGACGTTAAAATACCTATATTAAGGCAGATTTCAAAACTATGCGTTTCGCGAGTTATCTTCGTGTCCAAATTCATTATTAGAATGCCAACGTTTCGTGAACACTGCAGTTCACTTCATCAAAGCGAGGAGAAGTCTGATACCACACCCATACTTTTCAGAATGGTAATCGACAAAGAGACCGAGACAACGAGAATAAGCCCCCAGTTTCATTTACTTGCCACATAACAATGGATGCGCAGTCGTTAATTAAGCTTTCACAGAGTTCGTGGCACGAACTTCATGCCAAAACTCGTGCCGCGTTTAATGTGTTAACATTGTATTTTTAGAATACCGCAGAATAAATGCTGTTGATTTCTATCTCTTTTCTTCTCTCTTTCACCAGCCTCGCCTATTGTGCATTGTGATGGGAATTCATGACGTATCACCCAGAATAAATGTCAATTGACACGCGGGTTCTCGTTCTCTCTCACAGCCACTGCCGCAGCGCGGCATTCTTTGCGTCGAAATACGCCTCGCGTTCCGCGATCAAAACGAGAAGATCCCGTCTCATGAATGAAAGATTACCGCTTTTCATGAGACGGGGAACATGTCGCGGAATTGGCTGTGAGATCAAACCAGTACGATCCGCTTAAAGCTGTTCCGCGCGCGTTACGTAAAAGTCGCGCGTTACAATCAACGGCGAGATGACTCTTCCTGCGCAATCCAATATCCGGATTTTGAGATCATTCTCACGTCTGAATCGCGGAAGGAAATATCGACGTTCAATAAGGATAACATAGGAATTCTACGCGGAAGATATACAGATCCGGAATGCAGATTAGAGCTTTCGTATTTATATGCCTGTTTTGCGGATGCTAGGTTTCATTTCTGTTTTTCTCACACATGAGCGAACATGTCGCTTCCGTTGACGAAGGGAGCGAGTGTTTAGCATAATTTCGGTGAGTGTTTAGCAACATCCCCCTCCTGGCAATGCGCCAAAATGGCGAAATGCCGGTATACACATATCGAGTTTCATCGGCGACATATCGTTTCCTATGTAGAAATACACGTCTTTTGTGGCACAAGTCATCTTGACATTTCTCGGTCTTACATATATTTCATGAAACAACGCTACTTGCAGAAAATATGATTATTTTTCGAATATGTTGGTCGCATCTAGTTACTTTTTGGAGTCTTCTAGCAAAAAAAAAATATTTTTTGCTGCAACCAATTTGTTATATTTGACTATATTGAGTTGTTAATTGAAATGCCAGTTCACTTTTCATTTCCTATAAAGCAATTGAAGGGCTTGATACAATAGTACCCCATATTTTGTAAAAACAAAGAATAAATGTATTTTTCTAACTTTAATTGTAGAGTTTACTTTTTCCGTTTTCACAAAATGTGAGTTAGGTCGCTGTTGCAGTTAATCCTTTTTTTCAATTAGCAAAAGATAAATTTATTACATATACAGAGCGGTGTACAAAATATACCATTTAGTTTGTACAATACATTTATTTTTAATCAAATTGATGTAGAAATAGTTTAAAATTAATTACTAAAATCTGAAAATTAGATAATTAAATGCCACTTCGTGCGACATTAATTATTAAAAAGAAAATTAGTAGATATTATTTTATCTCATATCGTTTATAAAATATATTCTCTATGTATATATATATGTATATATAGTCTTATTACTTCCTAATAAAAAATAAATCCATAAAATTTATTTTAGAAAAAAAATTAATTAAGATTCTACAATTGGAGCCAAAACTTATAAAATCATCTATAGAGAATTATACTACAATTAATTATAATATCAGTACACTATACTCTACTCTGCTGAGTACTGTCTTCTACTGTTAATCTAATTTTTTAAATAAAAGCTTACAAAATATACGAGAATATACATGAATATATGCGAATATATATGCCATATTTATTGGTAACTGATGGTTACACCTTGGTGGATAGGTCAACACCTTGCATTGCCAAGAAAAAATAATTTAAAAAAATATTTTCAGAAAAAGATAGAATTTAAATTAAAAAATAAAATTCCAAAAATTTCGCATCTCAACAAAATTCTATGAAAATCTTTGATTTTAAGGGATAAAAAGAAATTTCCTGAAAATTTTAGGTATTCCAGAATTTTCCAGGTAGTAAACACTTTCCTGTTTTTTTAATATTTTTACAATATTTTCCACATAAAAATTATCCCTTATTGGATGAACGAGTAGGTAAGAAAGTTTCTAACTAGCAGTTGCATCCTCTAGCTTCCATTGCTCGAGGGCGCCACGTGCTTTGCATGACACGCACGTTGCAATGGAACTGTAAAGTATAATACAACAAGAATAAGTCTGGTCAAGAAATTTAATAAGCTAAGAATTAAAACTCCTGTTTATTTCAGAGAAATCCTAAAAACAATGAAACCCAAAGAAATTGAAATCATTACTGATTTCTTTAACAAATGCAAGTTGAATATTTAGTAAACAATCTTTCAATCGCTCTTCAATCTAATTAGGTTTTACAAAATTAAAAAAAAAAGAAGAAGTAAATGTACAGTTACATTTAGCTGTTATTATTTATTCGTATATATTATTTCTTTTCTTAAAGTTCTATTATAGTCTATTATAGTTATGCGTCTTTGTCTGTCAACTCCTCTTCTTAATACTCTGTCCAGGTTTAGAACAGATTAAGCATTCATATATCTCTGAATACCAATTCGACTCATAAGGACCTTTGTATTTTTTTTTGTAATTAGAGTAAGTTCCTTAGCGCAATCTTCATGTATTATCTTATATGTAACTACTGTATCTTATATGTAAAATGGCTGTATTTACCTCATGTGTCAAGCCAATAAACCAAATTATCTATCTATCCACGTTGCAATTTTTCTTAAGTTTGTTTTCTGTTTCCTGCACGAGAATTGCACTAGAACTGACTGAATTTAACTAGGTCAAGCCAGAATTAACGAGTGTAAACGTGCAGATAAGAAATAAAAAACGTTCTAATGCAAGATAAAAATGTCATCCCATATTGTTTACGTATATAGACGTGTACACGTGTGCATAGAAACAAACGTATGCACGTATTTTTATTTTGTGCTAAATATAACCAGCTGATTCCGAGTTTCATTAGTCTAATATAAAGATCGGTTTCAATGCTAACATGAGACGAAACAAGATCGGTTGTATTTAATGCCAAATGCACAGTATGAATAATATACAAATAATAGTCGTACATTATAATTTAATATTAATATTAAAATAAAAAACTACAATTGGAACATATATAAAAGATATAAAAAGACTTAATATGACATATGTAACTAAATAAACTAATTTTCCCGCATAGTAGTTAATATTTATTATTTAATTTAATTAGATGATAATAAAATCCAAAAGTAGATTTTGCAATCAAGATCAAATCAATTCATGTACAATAAATTTTCATAATTTCCAGTACTTTCTATTGGATGAATATAAAAGTTTGTGTCAAAAAAAAATTTTTATATAAGTTTAGGACACAATATTTTATTCAAATTTTGGCAATTATACCATTATACTTTGATAAAGCTTTAAGAATCTGTTTTTTTAATTGGAAAATGATTTTTGACGGAGTTATGAGCGATCAAAGTGACAATGTTGTTTTCATTTAATCCGCGATAACTGGTTAGTAACAAAAAAACTTAAGCAAATTTTTAAAAAAGATTTTGTAGACAGAACTTTAAGTTTTCACATTAGAGAGAAAGTAAAAAATTTTTACAATTTTTTTTGGCAGACACAAAGTGAAAAGAAAATTTCTCATTTTACCCAACTCGTAGTTTTATATATGTAAAAATTACCAAACTCACAGAAACTAAAAACAATTTTAAACTTTAAAATCCCTTTTTCTAAATTTAAATTTCATTTATTTTTAATAAAGTTTCAGCTTGAATTTTAAATGATAAATCGGACATGAATGTTTACACCAACTTCTAACATAAATAATTTTTCGTATTTCAAATATATCTATGGAGTGACGTTATCTTGTTTTATTAATCTTTCTTCATATATCTATATATCCAAACAAAACTTGCAATTCCACGAACGATTTAACAAACTCGCGCTAGTTTCGCAAAAATGAGCGTTTCAAGGCTTGTCCTTTTTAGCTGATCTTCTCGCACGGTTTGGAGAAAAAAAAAGAGAAAAAAATCAACCTAACAAGTAGTTCAGCTAGAGAAACAGGTATCCAATAGAAGGAAAGAAACGGAAGCAAATAAAGGCAGATAGAGAAAGAAAGATTACAAGAGCGACACGTGCAAGGTGGGGCCGCGCAATTATCGATCACTATCATTTATGCTTTTATATAACAGAATAGAAATGCAGCTGCAGATTCTCCCCTTCGAGCAAACCCTGTCACATCCTGTCAGGACGAGATTTTTCGTCCAAGTCCGGCCTTTCTGGCTTTTCACAAGCGTTTCTCACGAAGGTTACAAGCCAAAGGTCAAACTTTTTTTTTAGTGAATTCGTAACTTAACCGGTCGGATTAAACTCGTGAAATCAATTGAAATTCATCGCTATATGTATAGTACATATACTTATTCAAGAAGACGCGCCACTGCGGCTGCAGCTGCAGTCACGGAATGTCGAACGACGCGCGGCGGCCTTCTTCCCGCAAATGTTTATCGCGTATCAAATTAAACGATCTTTACGGAGAATCAGTCGACCGAGGCGTAGGCGAAATGCAGATCACGTATTCTAATCCTGGATCATCGCGTTTCGACCTTCTGCATGAAGCTTCCATGGATTGAATGATTCATTTGCTCATTTTTCAGGAATTTGATTTACAGGTGCGTGTGCGAAATATGTGTTAAAGAAATATTTATATTTTAAAAAATTCAAAAAAATCTTTTATATAGAATAATCGATAGAACAATTAAATTTCTAAAACAATAAAGTGAGATATGAGATAAGTCTTAGTAATTGTCTTAAACACTTTTCAAAAAGTTTTCAATTTTCATAATTTTTATTTAAAAAATTGGAAAATTTAAAAATATTATTATTATTATTATTATTATTATTATTATCATCATCATCCTCATCATCATCATCATATACTACGTAATTATAAATATTTGAAAGTTTCATGAATCATCGTCGCTAGCAAACAGTGACGGCACACTAAATATTGATATCCGTTCCAACTGTGATCGTGTGTCAAATGATAAAATTTATATGCCAACAGTCGCATGAGTGGAACATACAAATTTAGATACGTCTTAACACACCCAAATATGTTTTTAAGTATCTCACTGAATTATATATTTTTCGCTAAAATACATATTTTTCTCTTACATATATTAAATAATAGAAAATAATAAAAGTAACGAGGAAAAAATAAATATTTCTCAATTACTCTTCTAAGATATTTTTAAGTTCTTATTTTTTACTAAATTATTGCATTATTTGGATATGCAAAATTTCTCTGACATAAAGTTAACTGAACCTTTCTATTCAAATGTTGTCGCCATATAATAGTAAGGTCGAGATGATATTGAGAGAATATTCAAAATTTTTATTGATTCTAAAGGAAAGTTTGGATTATATGTTTTCAGACGCTACAGCACACAATAATCCCGGTTATTGTCACGGCGATAATTACCGTTTGACATGTTGGTGCACTGCATTAATTCGCGTTAAATGATTTCGCTCGCGACATGACATGGCGAGTGT
Organism: Trachymyrmex septentrionalis; assembly: GCF_001594115.1. Classification (NCBI taxonomy): domain Eukaryota; kingdom Metazoa; phylum Arthropoda; class Insecta; order Hymenoptera; family Formicidae; genus Trachymyrmex; species Trachymyrmex septentrionalis. The sequence continues at coordinate 823,903 of NW_017304461.1, read as the reverse complement.
TTATCTCATTGCAGTTCGCTGCGCTTCGCCACGTCGATTAATCTACAAGAACGAGCGCAGTTTTCTCGATACAAATAATGTAACCGATACACCGCAGCCTTTCTCCTTTTGCGACTGTTGTTACAGAAAAGACAATGTTTACACAATGAGAAAAAAAGTGTTCAATATTTGTAACGTAAATATATGTCATAAATACCAAATATCACCTTGAATCTCGCAAAAATAATGTATCGATATCTTACAGAATATCTTGTGTCGATCTAAATGGCAAAATCATTTTTAAGATAATATCGCGGAATAAATATAAATGATAATCAATTGCAATCAAAGGCAAGACCTCTCATAACGATTACAATACCAAATAACGGAATATCTGTCTCTTTGATTAGCGTTTGATTATTCATTATGTCTCATATGTAACTGATATATTATTAAATTATTGTTAATATCAAATTATATTCAATTTAAATTATTTTTAATCATCTTTATAGGTCACCACTTTTACCTAATATATCGTTGATTTAACTAAACAATGGAGTTAAATAATTTAACTCAAGAAAATGCATTAAATATGATTGAATTATAATGACTCAAATTTTTAATCAAATTTTTTATAAAGAGCTAAATTTATATTGAAAGTAAACACAAATTAAGCTGTATCACTGCACACTTGATGAAAATAAATTTCGAGCTTACTTTCTCAGTTCATCGAGGAATATGTCTTCAAAGTCTGACATACAGGAACTGCTTATGAAGCATTCCGTATTGATCGCAGTTACTTCGAGCTTTTAACACAATCGGTCTTAATCTCCGTTGTGACAGTAATCGATCGATCGACCTTACAACAAAAGTTTCTCCCGTTAAGACATTACCCTTTAAGCACAGTTTACGTTATTTTGGCAATAAAACAAATTAGGCTGCATTCCGTTGCATGCATAATGTGCATGATGTATCACTTTATTTTTGTTTAACACTCTGCCAACAATAAGAATAAAATGATATCTCTGCACATTATGCATGCAACGAAACGCAACATTAGACACGAGTTCTTCTTAAAATGTGAGTCTCGATGAAAAATGCATACATGACGAGGATAAACTATCGGCTAGCGATAGAACATTACACTTATTCTGTTCTACACTATGCAGACAACACGCGTGTTTAAAAATTGTCTCAAAGGTCATCATCATTAAAAGACTTTATTGAAAAAAGTTTTTTTAACGTACTCAAGATTTTCTAAAAAAATACATCCGAAAGTTATCTTTTATAAAACATTTTTTTGAGCATGTCTAGCTACTGGTATTATCGACTGCAACATTTATTGATTGGATACATATGATATGGCTAATCTGTATGCAAGATATGCCCACAACATGCATATCTAAAAGACATTATAAAGACATCATAAAGACATCTTCCAGATATTACGTATTATCTGAAATAGGTCATAAAAATATTTACTGTTTATTAAAAATCTCCAATGTTTTTTATAATTTTTTTTCATTTTAAACTATGCTATAGCAATGTGATAAGGTAAAATTTTTCAGAAACGTATTAACAAAGAACGCAAAGGTAATTTGGAATTGCTTG
>NW_017304461.1:805223-822213 GCF_001594115.1 Trachymyrmex septentrionalis | reverse complement strand
AACAAAGTTTTGCAAATATTGAACCGTTGATATGTTAATTTATGAAACAATTCTAATTCTTCTTTCGTGTTTTTCTTTATTGCGTTTTTGCGTAATTGTACTGCACATATCTAAAAATAAAACTCTCTTACGTATGTATAAGACTTTGTAAAAACATCTTAAAACAGAATCTAAAAGCATCATGTAAATCGAAGTGTAATAAAACAATTATAAAACAAAATAAAATAAAATAATTATAATTATTATAACATAAATAAAATAAATATTATAATTATTATAATTCTATATCTTAGTATTATATAATTATTACAATTCTAAATTTTATTTAAAATAAAAATAATTTTATGACTCTATACCCAAATTTTAAAACGTAAATTCTGTAGATTCTTAAACGTTCTCCATACATCACCCCCCAGCAATACGGAATGAAAATAATTGAGTGTAATTGTTTATGCAAATGCATGTGAATGATGTGGCAAGGTTAATGTTATTCATATCGCGAACGTTTGTGCGAACATTCTTTATCAATTTGCGCTTGATCGGCTTCGCTATTATATCTATTGTCTAGCCAAATGTTTTGTTCTGCAACAACGTGAATCAATTTTTCTCTACTTTGATTTTCTATGATTAATTCCCGCCGTCACGACATATTTTTAAGATTTCTCGGAAAAGATATTTCCTTAACGCGACGATCGTCAACGATTATTAAAATTCATTCATCGATTCGCTCTATTTCGCAAGAAATTACTCCTTATCTGAACATCGATATCTACTCAAGTGGAATAAGAAATCGTCATTAAAATGGTGTCAAAATGGTTTCCAGAATGATTATCATTAATCATCCGGAGCAGACGGTAGGTCTATTAGGTCTACTAAGCAATGATTGTTTGAAGTAAAGATTCTAATAACAGATAAGAATAAAAATGATACAGCTGTCTTTGTGAACTAACGTTAAAATAAAAAATAAAAATTATTATATTTGTGAATTTACTATTAGTTTTTAATTCTATCTGTTACTGTAGTAACTGCTATTTTACATAAATGTCAAACAATTTAATTTTCTTTATGTTATATCTGTAAATTTGAATCATTAAAAAACTTGTATTTATTCTTTTTTATACAAGTCATTTTGTTATGTCATTTTAGTTCTTTGAAATTAATTTAATCAACATGTATATTAAATAGATCTCACAGATCCAATGCGACCCAAGTCTGTAATTGTAATATAGATTTTGGCGTCAGCTCCGAATAAAGTTACCATATCTGAATCGCAAGAAAGAGTATACATATGTATATGTACAATACTTTACATATATAAGGAAAATCCTTCGGTCACCTCAGTGAAGCAGTTCAGTTTCAAGCTCTGCTCTTTGCCTTAAAAGTGAACTGCAACGTTATCGAAATGTTGGCATTTCAAAAATAAATATGGAGATAATCCACATAGCTTGTACTTTTTAAAGAAAAATAATCCAAAGGCGAAGTATGATTTTTTTACGTATTAAATTTTGATATTTAATAAAATATATGAAATTTCTAATTTCATTATTAGATTGATGATTACTATTAATATAATTTTAATTTAAAATTTTAATGACTAGAAGAGAGAGAGAGTTTTTATCATAAAAAGTATATATGTACTCTTGAAAGATAGCTAGTAATTCTAGCTCCGAAGGATTAAAAGTAGGGCTGTTACTTTTGACAACTTCAAAGATTCAAAGCTTCAAAGCACTTTAAACTTCAAAGATTCAATTAACTTTGTAAATTCAACTCCTTTTAAAGCTTCGAATTGTTAAAATTGTCAAAAGTAACAGCTCTAATTAAAAGTCACTTTTTGATCGCGTGATTCATCTTAACATTACTTTGATATTATCGCGACCTTATTTCTGCTTGAATAATCTGGACTCCAAGTTCTTCAAAAAAATATCCGATTATTGCTCGGGACAAACAGCTGTTCGTCCCGACACTCAAAGGCTGTCTCTACATGAAAACGTATGCCTATTTTCCATTCCAATCGCTCTTTTTCTAAACGCTCAAAGAGATCACGTGGTGCTGGGGTTTCGACCTGCGACAAACATGCGCCGTGTCGTCGACGCTCCGAGAAAGCGACGCGAAGCCAGCTGCGAGCGGCGGTCGCGCGCAACATGGTGGGTTGCATTTTCATGTAAAAACACATATCGCACGCGCGCGAGCGCGGATGCTTCCCGCAGAGAGCACGTGGAGTATCTCCTTCTCTTTCCTTCGCGCACAGAAATAACAAATGCACGATGTTGTGTGCAGTACAACGTACGTTCTTTCATACTCATTCCGAGAAAACAAAGCAAACTCACCATAATCGCGTACCGGCTGTGGACTGTAGCTCGCGGTGTTGCTCGCCGGCGTCACGCGAAACCTCTCCATGCCTCTTCTTCTGCCCGCTGTCACTGCTCTGTCACTGTTCTTTTCTTCGCTTCTTCCTGGAGTCGAGGGGCGGTGCGGAGATGAGCGACGGGAAGCTAAATTCGCTGTTCGATCACTCGCGACGCGCGACACACAGGACAACGATGACACTCGATGTGTAAGAATCGGCACATTCGCGCGCGATCACTCGCGTCCGCACTCCTCATTCACCAACGCGAAATTACGGAACGCTACTGTGCGCGTCGCCGGCTGAACGCCGCCGCGAGCCGCAACCGGCTCGGCGTTATCTTCACGCGGAATGGTGCGGAGTGGGGATAAGGGCACTGACTGGGGGGGCAGCAGGAGCGACGCGATAGTTACGCGGGGGAGGGTGGAAGGGAGGGTAACGTGGAATATCGAAGGGGGAGAATTGGAGTCCATTGTCCTGGGAAAAGAAATAATGAACATTATTCAGAGACCGCGCTTTTATTTCAAGACCGTCTTAAGTAATGTCTTAAGATGCTAATACAGCCCTCTGATTGGCTTGTAACATCTTAAGATTGCATACTTAATCTCAAACATAAACATGTACATAAGAATTGATTATAGGCCAATAGATCTGTTTTGATCTTTTCGTGCTTTTACTTGCGTTCCCTATAAGAGTTGATGTTTCTATCAGCTTACAAATATCGAAATTAAGATAACCAATTATTTCAAATTAGGAGGGACAGTTTGAAATTTTAATTCTTCATTCCATTTTATAAAACGTTCCAATTTTTGTCCCAAATTAAGGACATGATTACGAATTGTTCCTCTTTTAAGCGTGAAAATAATTAATGTGACATAAATTGTCAACCGACGTGTGAAGACTTTTTATTTAAGCACTCAAATTATTCATAAAATACATTCAGAAAAATATAATTTTAAAAAATGAAATTGAATTTTATTTCTAGCTAAATTGGATTGAATTTTTGGCGTGCTAATGACTGCGAAATAGAAAAGAGAAATAAAGAAATAAAAATTTTAAAAAGACAACGGACGTAAAAGGGACAACAAAGCCAAGAACGAAAACAAAGAAATAAAGACGAGCGACTCACGTGAAAAGTGCAAGGAGACTCGAGGATAGGACTTACTCACAATCAGCAATCAAGGGAGTGGACATTAAATTGGCAACAAAGAGAACCGTCCATGACTCGACATATTCCTACATTCTCTTTTCCGTAATCGTGCATCCACATATAGGGTGTGTCCAGTTCGCCCTCTCGCGGGTTGCCCACCACCCATTGCGGGCGTGGGTGCGCAGTGACGTAACTAGCAAGTTCATAACTATCGTGTGGACCGAGATGATTTCAGACACAATGTTTCCGACGAAACTAACCGATTCTTGTATGATTACTTCTAACAAATATTTATATCTATGGGCATATCCAGAATTTTTTCGAAAGATTTATCAATTCTGTTAAATAAACAATAATTTTTGCATTAATAAATTGCTTTTTTCAATATCTTAAAGCTTAAAATATCTTCTTTTCATTTGTATGTGAAATATTAGGTTTTGTAAAAATCATAACTTTTTTTTTCTCCTGAAGACAGTACGTATATTAGCAAAATGTAGTAGGATAGAATTTTTAGGAGAAGAAATGTGAGGCTCAACCCAAATTTTGTGGACATGTCACCCTTTGTGAATATATCCATGTTTATACTCACTTAGTGAATGCAAGATTATTAATGGAAGAGAGATTTTTTATTAAAAAAGTTTTAGTTATAGAACTTATAGAAAATAAATTAACAATTAAATTAACATTAATTAACAATTTTTTAATAAGTGCCGAATCTAAAAAAAAAAGAAGTCCTTCATAGAATTTATTTTTAGTTTGGAGTAAAAAAAGATGAAGGACAACATCACACAGTGTTCCTAAGCGGTCACCCATCTAAGTACTAACCATGCTCAACGTCACTTGACTTCAGTGATCAGACGAGAACTGGTACTTTTGAACGTGATTTGGAAGTTGTCCGAGTATGAGAATTATTTGGCAACAGATAAATGATCACTTTAGATTAACATACATATAATAAAAAAATGTATGTACATATATATATGTACATAATGTTTCAAACTCGAACATCATCTGCAATAGCAATTTCCTAAAATAATTTTATGATAAGAATTTAATACATATAATGTCCAAACTAAATATTTTTTCTACATAATAAATATGAATAATTAGAAATATCAGTAATTTTATCTTTGCCTAAGTAATATTTATATCGATATGTATTAATAAAAAGCAATTTGTACCACATCTGAATGCGCAAATTTTAAATATAATTTGCTAATTTCAAATTATTATAATTCAAAAATTATACCCTTGAAACTATACCTAATGATGATACATTTTGTCATTAAAATTTTCGTCTCAAAATGACTTTAAGAATATTTGCCATTAACAGATGATGCGTCGAGTCTAAAACACTCTTATAAAATAAAATCATTAATCTCTAAACATCAATCTTCTTTAATCTATACTTTGGACGATAATTGAAAAAAACATGGACATAACAGATTTTTTGCTTCCCACCGAGTAAATAAAGTTTACATATTAAAATTGATCGGAACTGTCGAAAGGCAGGTGCAGTTTTTGAAAAAGAAGCGATAATTTCAGGGTTATGTGACGTGATGCGATATCACCGTTACGCAAAATCGAGTAATCGCAAAAAAGCCTTCTTTCCCACTCGTGTTTCTTTTTCAAGGTAGAAATCGTGTAACTTATTCTCTAGGACAAGATCATTGCCCCGACAACGCCATCGTTCAGACGACAAACTGCATAGATAAACCGCAATGTTTTTATTTCTATCAGAAAATCATCATTTTCTGTCTGCATCTCGTTCGAGACATAATGCATAAAACATTATTGATTATGCGCGAGTACTAGTCCTCGCCGTTTGTTCGTGAGTTGTTGCATGCAGAAATAAAAATTACAAAAAAAAAAAATAAAAAATAAAAACTTGAGGTTTTAAAATTCAGTAGAAAACTGGTTCAATAATTTAATAATAAATAAATAATATAAAAGGGTTACGAACCAAACTAAATGTTTTGTGCTAATAACTTTTTACTAATTTTTTACTTCGCCCTAAAAGTCTTTTACTTAAATATGTATTTTCTATAGACATTTAATGATATATTTTGTTGATTTATAATTCACATGGAATTTTTCCATTCATTCAGGCACGTTACTGACAATGAGAATGCTTTGCGTGTCGTGGATTGGCCACCCCTGCTAAACAATGAAATTGTAGTGCAATGACTCACAATAAGTGACGGCAGCTACTTATTGTCAGAGCCAGTTTCGAAAAGGCGTTATCAACCCATTAGACTTTACAACAAAGCAAAAACGTTTTCTCGATATTTTTAACGATGAATATCAAAAAGAATAAAAATTCTATTACCAATATATTTTCTTTATTACACTCTGAAAACATATTTGTGTGGATTTAACCACACGCGGTGTTTATGTAATTCTAACACCATGTTAGTATTAATATTAACATGATGTGAATTTATAACACCATAATGATGTGATATTAAATTAAGGGTTTCAAATTTACACCTTAATGGTGTTGATAATAAACTATAGATTTTAAATTCACTCCATGATGGTATTAATATAACAATTCAAATCCACATCATGATAATGTTGATATAACACGGTAAGAATTATACATTTATCTAAATATCGTATAATGTTAAACGGATATTTTTAGTGTAAATTTTTTGCTAAAAAATAATGCTTTAATTTTTAACTATAAAGTCTCGATTTTCTACTCGGATTTCACTCCAAAGTAAAAAAAAACTAGTTTTTCATCTCTAATTACGCGTGGACATCGACGTGACTTTCTTTACTTTGTCTCTAGAAACCGGAGTGACTTCGCGAAAGCACTCAATGTCAAATCCAGTGTCATTTTACTTTACTCCATGATGCTGCGCGACACCCATCTGCGGAGATAATCTAAAATTACACGTCGCGCCGAAGGTGAAGATCGAGGGGAGAAAAAATTTTATTTTTACCGACCCATATCATCTCGATGCGTCTGTCATCGTATAACCATCTTTTATTATCTCGCGTTCCACGGACGGTGATTTCACAGAAGGGCGCGAGGTGCGATTGCGAAAGTTCAGTTGGGAACGGCGCGGGAGTGCGTGCGGTATTCCTCTCCTTTTGTGTTACTCTTTCCTTCTTTCCATTTTTTTTCTTGCCAGTCGCAACCCGCAGGAACGCGCGAGCGGCGTTTCCCCGTCTTTCTCATTTTCTCTTTCTCTCTCGCTTCCTCTCGCACCGTCTGGCGTTTCGAGCGCGAAACAGCTGATAGAGCCGTCCCTTTAATCGCGTATCGCGTCGCCGAGTCGTCGCTCGTCGCGCGAGGTGAGTCGCTGGCCGACCACCGGGAGGATCTTGTCGTCTACGTGTCGCACGATCAGCGCAGGTGAGTATCTTGTCGTGGCATCCGATAGCGTCGCTCGCCGGCACGCGAGCTACCTTTTGTAGGTTAGGGAAGGTTTTCCGCCCGTCCGTCAAGCGTACGACGGACGCGGTACGGACAGACGAACGCTCGTAAACTCACAATGGTCGCCATCTTCGAAACGCAAAGTCGACTTTCGCGTGAGTAACTTAACCGGGTGTACTTTTGTAACGCTTTCTCGTTCTCGATATCGAGAGTACGAGACGACCTCATCGTCGAGATCGAAAGCGAAGATATCTCGTCGGAGTGAGGATTCCAGATGAAACGTATACATCAAGATCCTTTCTCTCCATCTTCCTTTGTCTGTTATTCTCTCTCGCTCTTTTCGCGATGGAACGCTCAAGTTGCCGGGAATCTCATCGACGCGAAGTATCCTTGGTAAAAAAATCCTTGGTAAAACTATCATAATGTCTCATAATATTTTTAAGAATTTGTCGTATTTTAAGTTTATGAAGATTTCTTAAAAAAGTGTCTTAAACTTTTTCAGAGTTTGCAAGTTTTCTTTGGAAATTATAGAGTGACGACTCTTAAAATATTTTGGAATTTATATGTATGAGAAAAGATTTTTAGACTTTCTCAGTATTTTAATTTGTATAAAAAATTATAAAATTATATAGAAATTTTTAAAAATTTTGTAAAACTATATGAATTTTAAGAAAAATTGTTACCACTCTGATGAAAAAAATTCTCATACTTCATGATTTTCAAAACTATTACATTTTAGATTTATAAAGATTTCTCAAAAAAATATCTTCAACTTTTTCAGAGTTTACAAGTTTTTTCAGAAATCACAGAATAAAAAAACCTAGAATAGATCTAGAAATCTTAGAATATTTCAAAATTCACATATATGAAGAATTCTAGAAAAAATTTAAACTTTTTGAGCAAACTTTCTGAAAAGTTTATTTTGTATATAAAATCTGAGAAATTTTCTTAGAAAAACTTATAAAATTGTATAAAAATTCTAAAAAATTCTGAAATTTACGTAAAAATACTGAAACATGAAGAATTTTGAGAAAAATTTTCATCAAGAATATTTTCATCGTTCGCTTTGCCAAAATTAAATTGATTTTCGTCGCGAATTTTCAGTCAATATAACCTTTTTTTATTTGTAAATTTAAATGCGATATCTCCAGTGTGTATGATATCTAAATTCTTGATGAGAAAGTCAGATATAGAACGTAGAACGCCATTCGAAATATTCAAATAACGCGCGCGATGCGCCGCCATGACGGCGAGTCGGAACGAGGAGAACGGCGGAACGATGGAACGGCGGAACAGTGAACGTGACATCATCAATGGCCGCCGCCGCGCGTGTTGTCTGTATACGCAACGAAGCGCGGCACTCTCGTAGGCTGTTGTAATAACTCACGCAAAGGACGCCGATATTTGATTTCGAAATACGGACCTGCGGTTGGACGTGTTCGAGACATGGGCTCAAAGAAGCACAAAAAGCACAAGCGCGAGAGGCACGAAGGTGAGGAACGAGTGGTAACGACGTGCCGCGACTTTCTCCAGTTGATTGAGATTCCCGGTTGTATCTCGCGACTTCGACGGTTTGCGATAATTTTCTTCTAGTTTCAAACTTCGAAACTTTTTTCTTTTCTAACGCCCGTTTAATCCGTCAATTATCGTCCGATAAAAAACTCTGTCGCCGGCCGTTCGTCTCGTTTCGACAAATAAACAGCCTGTATCACCAACGCAATGTCAAAATCTGTGTCAAATGGTGTATGCTCGTTTCTAGAGATCCTATATCAGAAACTGGCCACGAGTGATTTTGTCAAAAAGCTTTGCGAGAGAGAAAGGTATATATAATTTCTTTTTGTGTGTGTGTATATATACTATCTCGCTCCATGATCTTAAAGTAGTGAGTGAAACACAGTATAAGTTAGAATGAGACACATTGGCTGTGTTCAGCAGAAAAAGCAGCTTTGCAACTGTTGTAAAATTCTTTAATATAATTGATTTATATATTTAGATTCAGTAAGGAACTAAGGACAAAACCAATTATATTAAAGAATACATTTACACTTGCAAAGGTGCTTTTTCTGCTGAACGCAGTCATTGTATATACAGGGAGAAATTATATACTTTTTTTGGTAGAATTTTGACAAAATTATTTGTGGCCAGACTCTGTTATAAGGTCTCTAATTTCCAATGTAGATTAACTTTCAGTTCAACTTACTCTTCATCTTTTTTTCTAATTCTTATGTTCATTTTTAGCAATGTACTAGCTAATCTAAAAAGAAAAAGATATCGGTGTGGATTTAGTAACATAAGGTGTCCATGTAATTCCCACTAAATTAGTGTTAATATAACGAGATATAAGTTAATTTCGGTTTACTTTTTATCTTTAGTGCTTTCCTTTTAGGAAACACGATACAAGTTTTATCTTTGTTATGTAAACGAAATTTGTGCCGACTATGTCTCCTAAAAGGAAAGCAGCTTATCTCCAGGAAAAAGATAAATTATAGATTAAAGTTAATCTACATTAATAGATATGGACATAGAATAGAACGAAGAGTAAGTTGAATCGAAATTAAAATTAATCTACATGGAAACAAGCGTGATGAGGAAGCTCCATAGTGTAGCTTCCTCCATGCATAGAAATAGAATTAGACTTATAAGAATGTATGTTACTGCGGCATCATTACATCGCACCAAGCTAAGCTGTGTACTTTTATGTCAATCATCATTTAAAAAAAGGATTCGAATGAAAAGTGAGAATGCTTTGGGGCGATGGACCGTCAGTCTTTGCGTCTCAATTTGTAAGACGGTCCACACTCTTTCCAATTTTCATTGGGATCCTTCTCATACTCATAGTTTAATGATGCACAGGAATGTTGACTTCGTTTTCACCACGGACAAACTGAGAGTGAGGTTGGAGTAGAAGCGAGGTGGATACGAAAGTATAAACCGAGCGTTCCGCAGCAACAGGCGCGACGTGGAAGTAAGTGACGTGTAACAACGGACATGGACTGGTCGCACGACAGAAGCTAGCTGTGCTTCGAAAATTATCAAATGCCCCAAACCCTTTCTTTTTTTGTCTGTTGAACCCGTTGAAGTGCAACAAGATTCTACGATAAGAATTCCTCCTTGTGGCAAGGAAGTAGTATATGTTTAGATTACACACAAACACACAGACAAACCTGTTGCACTTCAATCGTATAATTCCCTTGGCTGTTATGTATCGTGGCATTAAGAGCCACATATGCTTCGCTTGACCTCCTAGCGAGGTATTTTCAATTTTAATGATTGCTCTCCCTGGTTATTCCCGCCGATTATTCGATTTGATATAATGATGAAGATTATTTTATAGCGTATATTAAGATTTGTTTGATTTATAAGTCGAGTTACTTCCATCTCGCTTCCAGTTTGTTGAATGTGAAAACAAGGTCATATGTCCTGTTAATAAAATCATTTTTACATCATCGTTGATACAATTCCTATCCTATGTGTTCTCCTTAATGACCATAGATTTTATATCTGTTCATCATTTGCACCTCCTTTCGGTATCTTCATGTCATGCAACATTTTCGACGTCATGTTTTTTTTTGTGTTACTATGTTGTATTTCGTCCTGCATAATCTTTCCGCAAAATGTCCTGATTGCTGCATGTGGCATATTTTTCAACGGATCATATATTTGGCTTTTAGAACAACAATTTTAGTACACTGCTTAAAAAGATATCATTTTAAATACTCAAAACGATAGCTAACTATATCTTTTTCTTTGACAGAAGGTCAATACACAACGACGGATAAGCCGCCTAGTCTGAAGTTAATCTTAAAGGTAGGAGGTAGTACTGGAACACCCGAGCACGGCAGCGAGTCGCCAAGTCAAACCACAATGCTTTCGCAACATTATCAACAACAATTGGGTCTTAACTATTCCGTTAGCCAAGGAGACGCAGAATATGACAGATATGTTGGTCACAAAAAACTCAAAAAGAAGAAGAAAAAGAAAGATAAACGACACAAACATCATCACAAAGACAAGAAAAGACGGAGAGAGGAATCAAGTCAAGAATCAGTTGGTGACGCCGATGAGAATCTGGTCGAGCCTGTACCTAAGAAGGCTTGTACCAATCACAATCAGTTGTTGCCACCCAGGCCGCCATCGGGTGGCGAATTGAGGATCGGTGTTGGTAACGTAAGCTCTCTATCGCCACATCGCGAGCCTAGAACATGCGTCCTCAGAAAGATAGCAGAACGCACGCCTCTCCAGAGGTTATTGGAGCATTTGTTGAGATCTATGGAAAAGCGGGATCCACAGCAATTTTTCGCCTGGCCAGTCACAGACAGCATCGCGCCTGGTTACTCTCAAATAATTACGAATCCGATGGATTTCAGCACAATAAAGCAAAAGATAGACGACAATAACTATCAGAATTTGCAAGAGTTCGTGGATGATTTCAAGCTCATGTGCGACAACGCCATGACGTATAATCATCCCGATACCATCTACTACAAGGCAGCAAAGAAATTGTTGCACGTTGGTTTGAAGATGGTCACTCCAGAGAAATTACGACAACTTAGGCCAGTCCTGATGTATATGAATGATATTACAAAGGAGGAGCTTGGATTTGAATTGGGCACCGAAGACCTTAATAATCCGAATGCTCCTGTGACAGAGGAACAAATAGAGCAGGAACGCGAACAGGAGGAACGTAATGAGGAGGCAGAAGAGCTTAGGAAAGAAAATCAAAGAAAAATGAGACTGGCTAGTTTAGGAAAGTTCGAGGCGATACCGGACGACTTAACGCCAGAAGAGATACTGAAACAGGCTAGAGGTGCGGCCAAAGCTGCGGCGGAGAAACTCAGTTTGAAGAGGGTCAACTCGAAAATGGGTTTCCTGCGGCAGAAGAAGGACGGTACCACCAGTCTGCAAATTATTGTACCCGGAGACGGGATTATTCCTGGGACCAATCAAAGACCTGTATCCCTAGGACAGTTGATAGGCAAATTGAATCATGGTACCGGAGCATTGGCTGGATTCCGGGAGGATCGAAGGAACATGTCAAAGCCAGTGAAACCTCTCTACTATGGTGCGTTCGGTTCATACGCACCTAGCTATGATTCGACGTTTGCGAATCTTACCAAGGAGGAAACCGACCTAGTCTATCAAACATATGGTGACGAGACTGCCGTGCAATACGCTGAATCTATCCTAGACTTTGCCAAGGACTGTGATTACACATTGACCATGGTTGATGACCTGTTGGACATTCTCACGGGTGGTGATCATCGGAAGACGAAGAAATTCATCGAGGAAAAGCGAAGACTGAGGGAAGAGGAGGAAAAGATCAAGAATTTATTGGAAAAACCGATGCAGGACGTGAATCGTAACATTCCCTTGCTGGATAAGGTCAAGGTTGATGTCGAACAACTGAAGACACTATCGGATCTCGGTATCGACATAAACTTCTTAGAAAATTTAGGTAATTATGATAGTAACGATGAAAATGATTGGTTTAGCATTATTTTAAGTAATTGAAAATATTATCGTTTCCTTATTCTTATCTCAAAATGTATCAAAAAAATATTTTGTTTCATAACGTTGTCGATTATAATTCAATAATTTCGAGATTAAAATTACTTCTCTTTCGTTATATAATTACTCGTTTTTTTCTATTTACAGAAGAGGATTTTAAATATAGCGAGGAACGTGCCGCTCTACAAAGTCGTCTTGACGACACATCGCAGATGCTGGGTCGGCTGAAGCAGGTTCAACACGAGCGTTTGTCAGCACCGCCACCAGCCCATCTCTCCAATGTTCCTAAGGCAGCGGACACGGAGGTGATGCTTGCCGAGAAGATCACAGACAATCTCACCGATATAGCAAAGAAACTGCCACCGTCAGGGATCGCGCCGGTCGACGGATTGCGTAGAGCTATGGGCATAGCACCTTTGGGCGGACCAGAGCCCATGGAAGTCGAGCCGATCACGCACAACCCCACTATAGTCACTGACGGTTCGTTACTGCCGAATCCGAGCAATGGCAGCAATCAGGTGCTGTCAAATCTATTGCCGACCCCCTCGCCAATTCAAAACGCGAATCTACTGAGTCCGACCGGCCAGCAAAATCAAAATATCAGTATTGTGGGCGCGAATCAGCCGCCATCGTCAATTCAGATGCAAATCGGTATGACGCACAGCAGTCAGACGCCGTCGTCTTTACTGAGCGCGTCAGAACCATCTGGCGTGGTGGCTGACCTCGAGTCTGAACTGCGCGAATTCCTCGAGAGCGATCCTACGCTAGGACACTCGCCTCTCCATGATGATAAAACTCTGGAAGACATTCTGTCTGAGTCTTAGTGCGAGCGCGGAATTCCGCAACTCCCCATAATTTATAAATAGGTAATAATTATAAATTTAATAAATAGATATAAATTATAAATATATTCTGAATCAGAATTCTGTAAATTTTATTATTGATACGCTACTTTTCGCATGTATGATTAATAAATCGGATCATATAGTTCTGTGTCTGATTTTAATCACTTTACTTTATTTCAAACCTATTCCACATTATCTTCAGTAAAAAATGCGAGAGAAACGTTTAAAGTGAAAGACACAAATGATGTTAAAGAGAATTTCACAATAAATGAAGTATTTCATGAATATATTAGTGATAATATCGCATATATCGTTCATTTGCTACAACAAAGCTCAAAAACAAGGCTTTCTAGAAAATAAA
Source organism: Trachymyrmex septentrionalis (assembly GCF_001594115.1). Taxonomy (NCBI): domain Eukaryota; kingdom Metazoa; phylum Arthropoda; class Insecta; order Hymenoptera; family Formicidae; genus Trachymyrmex; species Trachymyrmex septentrionalis. Next base: position 808,620 of record NW_017304461.1, on the reverse strand, counting down.
TTTGAACATTTTGAATTACAAAAATTTGTAATATTAATTTTAGTGTGATAATTGATTGCAGAGGAATTTTCATTACGTTTCCATTTTTTTGTAAGCAAAAATAGAAAGTGACAATTTTTTAATTATGTCATAGAGATATACTTTTGATATGAGAGATAAAAGAACAAAAAAAATACTTAACGGAAAATATGTATAGATAATTTTTGATAACACTATATCATATTCTGTAAAGTATAAAATAATATAGTTTCATTTATCTTCATAGAGGTATATCTAAATATTATTCCGCGCACAGTAAGTTGCATTTGTTACGCGATGCTCGTAACATTGGAATGTAATTTACATATATCGATACTCGATACGAGGTACCACATTATCAAAACACAATGCCGGTCTCGTATACAGTATATATCGAAAGGCACATAAAGAAAATGCACAATGATGCTATCGATTACTGATAAGTGTATAGCCACTATCGCGTATTCTGTGTTCCAAAGCGTAATGGGAAGACGAGCGGCTATCGCAATGAGTTTTACTCGCGGTCGAAAATAAAATCAATCACGGCGTGCTCGAGGAAGCGGATAATGTTATGAAACATCTACGTTATATACCATGCAATAATGTACACATGACTACTCATATTCCGCGAACGTTTCAAGTTTCAAAGAGATTAATGCGCAAGTCAATTCGCAAGTCTCGAATTCCAAGCTTAGAAATTACAACCAGAAATACAGAAATATAGAAACTCTGAGACTTCCGTGAGGATCGAAGAGATTATAAGTTAAAATCATAACGGAGAACTTTCGCCCATGGGCTCCGTTCATTTTTATAGAAAAATATTTATTAAAAAAGCACGTGTCTTTGCATTTTCTTTAGTTTTAAACCCAGATGTCAATTTTAACCTTCCAAAACTGATACCAAAATCTACAGCATAATTATTGACGCTGGATCTGTTCTATTATAAATCCATTCAATTTATGATAATTCCTCACGAATTAATCTCAAGCAATCAAATTTAAATGACATGACTCACATGAAAAAAAGTAAATACTATTTTTAAAAAATATTTCAAATTTGCAGGTGACAAAATATTAATTTACGTATAACAAAAAAATTGAATTGTTTGACATGTTTAACGAGAGATTTTCTTGAATAGGTTCAATAGATCCCACTGTCATTAATGAACTCTGTTTCGAAGAGTTAATAAAAAAGCGTGACTTAGCATTTTTTTTCAGTTTTAAATGCTTTTTTCAAATGATAGATCTTAATTTTAATAGCACTAAATAAATAGCACATGATTGTATATAATTTTCTCTATTCTAATTTTAAAGTAAAAAAGATATTTTATTTCAACTACTTTGGAGAATAATCTGTAAAAGCACAAAAGACGAAACAGACTATATATGTATATGATAGCAATTGCAGTAATCCGTTTATATCAGACAATATCGTTTTAGCTGTTGTAGCCGACAATGCAATCACGTGCGTTTGCGTTTACGAGAAATGTGTAATTCCTTTCCCATAATCGTATTTCTGTACCGCGTGCTTGGTGAGTTGATTCTGATAGCGGGATTACGCAAATGCTAGAGTTTATTTTCGGAAATCAGGCAGAGCCCTTTGCGCCACGTGCTCTTTGAACTGAGTTTAATGACAAAAATAGCTTGCCGTGAAAGAGGCGTAATCACACCGACATCGCTGTCGGTATACCGCTGTCAAAGATAAATTGCAATGAATATTAATTAACCGTAAAACATTTCATACCACGTTCGCTGTATAAAGTGCAGATTTATATTTATCCTTTTCATATGGAAAGCGAGGAAGGAAGTGTTCGTTCTCTACGATCTGCAAATAATAATCGTCCAATTTTTAGTCAAAATCACAGTTTTATACGTATCTTTTCTTAAACGGAAAAAATAATGATCGATTTAGGGATCGAAGTCACTATAAATGCTTCGAAGCATTTGATTTACTAATTAAAAAAAAATATTTCGCTAATTAATCAATCAAAAAATGCTTCATAGTATTTGTAGCATCCAGAAATCGGTGGAATGCTGATGCGACTTATTTAAAATAAAAAATAGATTCCAGAAACTTCTTTCAAATATAAAATAAAAGATATGTATTTTATTTAATTTTTAGATAGTTAATAAGAAGGATAAAAAGTTATTTTAAATTTATTATTTTAAATAACTTCATCTGATCTGTTTCTTAACTATTAGTACACACTACACACCTTAGTTTTTAGCAACCTTACTACTTGGTTACCCTCGAAATTAATGCGACACTCGGAGCGATTCGTAAAACACGTCTATCTTGCTCCAAGGCCACCGAACAAATGCTTGCGAAAAACAAATGCCGAAGTGCTGACGTCAGCCGCGTCTCCCCTTTGCTGTTCGAGCTCCCCCTCGCATTTCACTGGTTGTCGTCGCGCCGTTCAGGTGTCTAATTATCGTGTATGAAAAATATTTAATTTATTCAATTTATTCTTTCTCTTATTTTACATTATTTTGATAAATAATTATCATTGTACATTTTACGCTTTTTCTTTGTAGCATTTCTGGCATTTATTCAATCGTATATTACTTGAGCGATTCTTTTAAACGTAATTAGTAATTATTTGCATGAGATATTTTTTCGATATTCCAACATTATTCTTTTTAATGATTCATACTTAAATGAAGGTTGATAAATATTCTATATATCCTTTTTCTATAAAGGATATATAGAATATTATCAACTTTCATTTACATGCAAATTTTCTTAAATCAGCAAAACTATTCGTGTAGATAAATAATTTATTTCAAATATAAAATCAGAGATATGTATTCCATTAAATTTTTAGATAGTTAAATCAGCAAATTCTATTCTTTTCGATGGGACCGCGAAATGAAGCGTAAAATGTGCGACCGATATTTCTGAAATTCTGTAATACCTACTGAAAGAAACGAATTACATCAGCTTGTTTTAATTAGAATACGTCGAATATCATGTAGCGACGGTTAGCCAACATATTTAATTTCGCACGACGTCGCAGTGCGTTATTGTAAACACGCGCGACCTTGTTTGAAAATTGAGACTCGAGCCGGCGGGCAACGGTCGAGCTACGTCTTTCGTGAAGTGCGTCACATATTATTATCCTGCGGAACGCGTGATAGTGATGATCGTGATGAGACGCGTAGGTACAACTCTCTACGAATTATTAAAAAATACTGGCTAATATGATCGATTCTTGATCACAATGGCGTAGTCTACGATGTGTGAAGTACGCCGTAAGAGTAAGAGCAAGAAATTCGATCGAATGTGAGGAAAATGATCGTCTCGTAACTCGTAAAAGCCACTCTGCTGTTTCGAGACGACACGGCGACTGGTCGTCGAAGTATGTATAAAGTAATTTGCA
>NW_017304461.1:801607-805123 GCF_001594115.1 Trachymyrmex septentrionalis | reverse complement strand
TTCGAGACGACACGGCGACTGGTCGTCGAAGTATGTATAAAGTAATTTTGCATGTTTTAGGATAAGAATTACACATATTATAGAGAAAATGTCGGCCAACTGTTGTGTCGTTTACGGAAAATAATTAAGATTTAAGTAACAAACAACATTAAACTTTCAAACCATTCTCATTCTACGGAATTAAACGTTATTAAGTGATGTTAGCAAGTTCGCGAAGAAAGAAACGTGCTTCGAGAGAATGTTCGATAACACTCTATTCGTCGAAACTATCTAATCTGAAACGCCAAGGAATAAAATATTCGATATATTATATTTCATAATTTCTCAATATCACAATTTCGAAGTCAACGGATCGGTTGGCATGCGTGTTTCGAATTATTTAGGGACTATTTCGCACGGCGTAACGCGCGCGGCGTCCTGCGTCCTGCGTCCTGCGTAAGGTCACCGTACCAGTCACTAACATTCGCGCGGCGACACTCGAGCGAGCCAGCAGCGTCGTATTACCTTTCGAAACACGATCACGGTAGGTGCGACGAAGCTCTAATCGCGATTATCCTGTATCAATATTTAACATGCGGCCGTACGATGTTTCCCGTACAATACTACTTTGATATTTTGGCGATAATTCGACATATTCCTTGAGTTTCTCACTACTTTGAACTCGCTCATTTACTTGCTTAAGCTCGATCGACAGAACGCAGAATGCAGGTAAAACGTATTTCATTGTAATAAATTGCAGATCGCGGTACAAAACGTTGAGTGATGCTGGCAAGTTAACGAAAAAAGAAACGTACTTGGAGAATGTTCGATAACGATCTATTCGTTGAAACTATTTAATCTGAAACTCAAGGAATAAAATATTCGATATATTATGTTTCATAATTTCTCAATGTTAGAATTTTGAAGTCAACGGATCGGTTGGCACGCGGCTTTCGAATTATTTAGGAACTACTTCGCACGGCGTAATATCGCGCGACATCCTGCGTCCTGCGTCCTGCGTCCTGCGTAAGGTCACCGTACCAGTCAGTACCATTCGCGCGACAACACTTGAGTGAGTTGGCTGCGGCGTATAGTTTACGTCGTATTATCTCTCAAAACGCAATTATAATAGGTATGACGAAACTCTAATCGCGATTATTCTGTATCAATACTTGTGTCGTATTCATGTTACGTCGTACGGTTACATACAGCCTTGGTAACAAATAGACACTTTTTAACTGTTTTATGGCGTTAGTTTAAATTGACTCGTGGCATTTGCTGTGAAATATTTTTTGTTTTATTGTAAAAACCTTTGAAACTATTATATGTATAATGCTGGTAACTAATGGGGAAATAATACAGATAAAAGAATTTCAGATATAAGTGAAAATAATACAGATGTATGATATTTTTGGCCAAGATTGTATTGCCAACTTTTCATACACGACACACAATAGTCGGCCGACATTTTATCTATCGTGTGCTTTCTCTCGCCTTTATTCATGCGGAACAAAAGTCGAAACTGCAAGGGATGGGTACTGTTAACCCTCCGGAGCTGATGTCTAAATCTATAATAGTTAGACTGACGCTGTACATCTGTAAGCAGCATTTAATTCATATTATAATTAAAGACACTAATTAATTTCAAGGAATCAAAAAATGACATAACTCGTATAAAAAGGAATAAATACTTAATTTCTTTTGCAATAAGAATAATCCCATTTGCAGATGTAACGTAAAGAAAATTGAATTGTTTGACATTTTTGATAAAGACATTTATATAATTGAGTGGATTCACAATAAATCTACTGTCAGCTTCGGAGGATTAAATATTGTTCTACATTTTACAGACGGTAATTGCTTTCTCAAATACACTTGAATTTAGATATACGAGTATAGTATTACATTTTGAATTTTCCGCCAGTATCAATTAATATACTTTAACGAGTCATTTAGTATTTTCTTGCTTGGTTTTTAATGCACGAATGTAACAAAAATCGGAAAGTCATAATACGACATGTGTCTTCTATGGACTTTCGTATTTGAAATATATAAATAAATTTATTATGTGTAATATATATAAACCAAGCTTTGAGACACATATATTTTCGGGTAATTTATCGCGCCTTTATCAGTCATTAAATTGATTCACGTCTTATCGCATCGCATCGCATCGCATCGCATCGCAATGAAGTTGCTGCAATCGAATTTTACAATTCTAACGTAACTTTGCGAATACGGAATGGCTCGATTATGAGTCGAGCGACGTCGTGACGCTAAGTACAATTGTAATCGGTGTTGTATCGCGACAATTAACGATCGCATGGCGTGAGTATCGTTGGCACGAACGTGTACCTTGTTAAGTCCGTCACATTACACATTAAGGGCCGGTTGTTCTATCTTCAGATAAACTGTGTGATAATTTACCTACTAGATAAACAAAAGAGTAAAAGAGTAAGACAGTGAGCTGAAGTTTATCAAAAGGTGAAACAACCCAGCTCTAAGGATTATAAATTGCAGATTAGAATTTGGCTAATTACATAATTTTAATGTCATTCTGACTAACTGAATTCTAATCTCCAATTCTCAATCTCCAATGTATTCTGTACCACGAGCTTGAGATCTATGCTTGAAATCCGCTGGGAAACAATCGCAAAGCGACAATCATAATCTCAAACACTGCACATTCCGCGGATTTTATTCACGAGCTTAGCTTCGAGTATTATAATATGCGATGGCAACTGTCTTAGAACAGAACGTAAATTTGTAACCGTTTGTTATTTCAGGCGTGAGAGATACAAGAAGGTATATGTAACGTGCAGTGGTAGGTGGATGAAGAATAATGACAATGAAGTCTCAGAAGAGGAACAGAGGAGGAGGAGGCTCGGGGAGGCATCAGGCATCGGCGGAGCAACCGAGGGTGAGTAATTTATTATTTTTAAAATGTTTAGCACTTTTAAGATTAATTATTTATCCCCGTGAAAGTCGCACACATTTCGTACGGTATTACATTATTGTGTAACACAATTCATATAATGCATTTTAAATTATTTTGAGATATATTTAAGAAATATTTATATAAAAAATATTTAATAATAATGTTCCTAATATTTTATGGGGAGACATAAAATATTCCAACATGTTCAATATTTATAATTATTTAAAATATTTATAAGAGAATTAAATTTTTTTATTAAATTTTATACAAGTTTATACTTACATAATAATTAAGAGAAATCTTATTATCAATTAAAAAGAATCTTAGATATTTCGATGTGAATTACAATGAAAACATTATATTTTTGTGTATTATATTGTAATACAAAAATTGTTTAATTTCTAAACGTATTTGATTTAGATACACCGAAATATTTAAGTACTAAGATGTGCTTTGACCGATAATTTTGTTAAATTTATTCACGTCGGTATATTAAGAATTATAATTGTTTATACAATTAGTACGAAATTTTTTTATAAATTATAATTTTTTATTTAAATATTTATTTAAAAAACAAAAAATTTTATACACATAATTAT
>NW_017304461.1:755876-801513 GCF_001594115.1 Trachymyrmex septentrionalis | reverse complement strand
TACTACAACTCCGCTGCTGCGCATCGGGCCGGTGAGTTTTAATTATTTTTATTTTAATAATGAATTTATGAGAATTTTATGTGTGTGTGCGTAAGATGATAATTACTTTTCCAAAAAATTATTAATATATTAAAATTTGAATTTTTAATAAAAAATAGATGCAGCTATGAAATATGTTATATTATTTAAAATGTTTGATATCAGAACGCGTTACTTATTTTTATGGGCATGTTTTATTTAAGAATAATTAATAATTAAAAATTTATATTAGGGGAATATAAGAGAATACTATAAATAAAATGGATAAGGTAATATCTCATAAATTCATTGTACACATAGATATATTTCGAAATGGATGAGCTAGTATAAATTAATATTATTATTTAATAGCATTATATTATTTATCATATTCATTAATCAATTTTCAATTTTTTTTTTCTACAAAAATATATGTCAAGTATACACACTTATAAAGTAGAATTTAATATGATTAGTATTGATTGATTTGATCAATTATTTACCCCCCCCCCCCCAACCCTCCATAGTTCTACATATATCATTAATTTAATACAAAGGTAATTGACAATTAATATATTAATAATGTTAACTAATTTGATCATTTATTAATGTTTATTAATTCTATATTATTAAATAGAAAGACGAGTTGGCAATTGTTTGAATTGCATTTATATTTGCAATACGCTAATTTTTTATATAGCTCATCCATCTCATCTATGTTTACTGATTATTTGAATGTACATCTTTTCAAAGCTCTTAATTATAAGCGATTTAACATTTAAATAATTAAGTTTTAAAATGTTTGAAATGTATCTGCACATGAGCACGCCGAATTAATAACTCGCGAAGCGCTAACTTATATACACATTGTTATGTCGGATTTCAAAAGTGTCTAAAGTCTGCATGGATCGTAGACACTGCGAGTTCGCTGACAGGTTAATTAAGTCACATTTCGTTATTTTGAAAATGCGGTGGACGTTTAAATGACATGTGCAAGCGTAGTTTTCACGCTGCCGGTAGGTTGTTGTTTCATACTTTCGAGATAGAGTTATTTTAGTTCGCTTATGTCGATCCACATTCTTCGGAATTATCGATACTGATAATTAAAAAATACCGTGCTATCAGTTTTTAATATTATTTTGAATCAAATTTGATCACAATTTTCTTCTTCTTACGTTAGGTCTCTGGCCTGTGTGACAATTTGATTAATGTTATTCTTATCCGATTAAAATATTGCATATCATAAAATGGATTAACTTGGCTCATAAGAATTCACAACTGTCCAGAACCGATATTTCAATTCTTATTAAAATATGTTGTTAAATACAATAATCCAAGAGACATGCATTTTTTTATATCGAGATTTTTTAATCTCAAGTTTAAGAGATGAAACAATATTCCTTAAAGCTAATGCTTATATTTGATTCGTGTCTCTTAGATTTTTGTTTTTAAGAACATTTCAAGGAGAATTGAATTAATTCAGGACAATTGTGACAAGCTCTTTGTCAGGATAATCAGGATAATTTTGGTCCAAATTGAAAAAAAAATGCAGACAACAAGCATGTCCAAAATTTGGACACAAGATGTTTTAAAATGTTTTTTTAATCTTCAAGATATTTTTAAGATAGTTTATGTTGCATTTGGGCATTGTCATTTAGATCAAAGTTACCTCAATTTTAGGCCAAAGTTACCTCTAGTATTTTTCGGTACTACTAAAGTTCTACGACCTTTCAAAGATTTACCCAAGAAAGAATTAATTTAATTTAATTTTTTAATTAAATTTCAACTTGCGCAATATATTTCGGAATTTGATTCTAATGCGACGTGTTAATTTGATAATGATCGAAATTATATTCCTTTCGAAATTCTAAATTGTTCTTCCAGTTATCGAATCCCGTGCTAGAATAAATCCGTTTATAGAAGATAAATAGATTATTAATTTATTGCTTTCGTTCATATCATTGTGCAAACGAAGGGCGCTATCGTTAGCGAGGTTTCATGATAGTTTAATCACAAAGGATCATTCTGATTTGTGGTCGACATTATATATATTTGCTGACGCAGGAACGCACGAAAATGCGTTCTGCATGCAATGGATGCGTACATGCAAATACGTAGTCCGTCGGAAATGAAGTCGCGACTCGATTTGCATACGCATGTTGATTATCATAGTTGCGAAGTGCATCGAGATATTTTTGCATTGACGCCGACACACCCACGGGAGAGATTGTAGTTTTTTCCACATTATTGAGGAAAAGCGCGCCGCTACCTGCTGCAGGCCATAATTTTACATCACGTTTGTATTTTATTTTGCGGGGCACCACACTTTATTTTGCCCGCGAGAAACCGCGGCGTGGCCGAGAAGTCGATAACACGTGGATAAATTTTACTCATCAGTTTATACGTATAATATATGGAAGTTTTTTTCAAAGGTTATAAAAATTCCGCGAATTAAAATAATCGTGAAAATAATTTTCCGCGAAATAGATTTTTTTCGAGCACAATGTTATGGAAAGATATATGTAATCGCATTGATAATCTTGAATACATGATATGTATGAACTTAAAGGAATAATTGGATGAATTTCTAATTCAGTGAGTGTCAAATTGGTAGACTGAATTAATGATTGAAATCTTTGCTAAGATGATTTTTTAGGAGCTTTACTTTATTAATTGATCGACGTGTTAGTTTAAAAGACCTTAAATCTTTTGATCTCATTACACTGAACGTGCTCAAGTCCAGTTGTGATTCATCAAGAAAGAATTATGATTAAGAGTACGTCGGAGACATTCCCCTCGCGCCTTCCTCGTTTGTACTGGTAAAATTAGTTATACATTACCGCGTACGGACTGCCCCGAGTAATCTCATTAGAGGATTGAGAGTAATGAATTAGTTACACGTACAGAGAAATCTCTACTACCATATACACTGTTGAACATGAATAATTTAACGTATTTACTACATTTCGTCATGCAAATAGTAAATTCTATTTTATTTCTCTATTATAAGCCGCTTAAACATGAAAAGAATTATTGTTATTATATTTTAACATTCCTCGAGAATTATTTCATTTTGCAAAATACATTGAGGATAATTAAGGATTTATTTTGTAGCGTTTTTTGAAGCTTTATTTTTTATATAATATAAAAAAAAGATAATTTTTAACAAATTCAAGATTAAATTTTTTTTAAATTAATTTAATTTATAATTTTTTAAAATTAATTAAAATACTCTTAGTACATGAGTTTATACTTAGTTTACTCAGCACTTCTTTATAATTTTTTTTATTAGACTACAAGACAAACATACTTTAAAATGTTTTATTAAATAAGAAAATAGTTACGCACATGCACGAAGATATATTGTATGGACTCAGAGAATGAAACTAGACACAAGATATTTTTCCAAGATTCAAAAAGCGAATCGTAAAAGAGCATTAGTTTAATATATGTACAATTAAGACTCCGAGAGACAATAGCGTCACTCAAAGCAACGATTTAAATCGGGCGATTAGGTGCGTTAATTACATGGCATATCGGTCTCTCCGTGACACTTTATTTTAATCTTGTTTAACTTGCTCCTCCCTGGAATCAATTAAAACTTGACGGAAATCGGATACAGCTTCGCGCAGGACGTACGACGTTTGAACCCCAACTTTCACAGTTATGCTTATTGAACGGATAAATTATACAGTCTTTTGTGTGAAATTTGAACTGTATAGATATATATAGCTAGGAATAGCTTTATTAAAAGCGAATAAAAATTTAAATTAATTCATTGTTACTCCTTATAGCATAGCTATAATTGTTTATCACAATTTTTGTTTTTATCGAGTCAATTAACAGAATCCAATCTATAGCTTGAGATGTTTGCCATACTGTGTTAATTTTTTTAAGTTCCATTTATTTATATATGTACTCTACTTTATAATAATTACTTTATAATAACGATTCCAAGAAAATACGACTAAAGTCAGTATTGTGTTTTGATTGAAAAATTTTCAATATTGTAGCTGGAAATAATTTTGTTTGTTGTATAACGAAGATGCCATTTTTCGCATGGGGCATCGAGAATTCAATTAACTAAAATTATTTCAATAATTAGCACAAAATCTCTTTGTGAATATATTATTATAGTTATTTATATGACCACTTCAGTGTGTGCGTGTGCGTGTGTGAGAGAGAGAGAGAGAGAGAGAGAGAGAGAGAGAGAGAGAGAGAATTTGTCGTAACTTTAATGTTAAACGAGCAATCATACTTTCGTTATAGCGAAGGAAATTATTTATGGCTTGTTTAAGTAACTTGAGAGCATAGATTGTCTTATACATAACATATGTGCGCCACATACTATGTTCTGAAATTTCAGTATGCTCCTTTGCGTTAACACTTGACAAAGTAATGCTTTATTTGGTAAAAGCTGTATATATTTTATCGAGAAAGGCTGCCGACTCAAAAGCAAAATATGTATATAAAATGTCAACTACAATATATTAACGCTCTCTCTCTCTTAAACTGACACATTAAATTTATATTACCTTATATAATAAGATAAAAAGGCAGTATTTGTGATTATTTTACACTAATTTTAAGATGATCTCCGCGATAGATAATATATTACATATAATATTATACAAGGTGTTCTATTTTAATTTACCCAAGAAAATGTTTAAAAAAATATAGAAGATACGGAAAAATGTTTTCGATGAAAGTGGATCGGTTTCGGAGACGTATCTCAATCACACTTTTTTCACTTCAAATATTTCCTTAATACTTTAAGTATTTATGTTTAATATTTATATTTAATATTTTACGTTTGACAACTTACTCTCTAAATCGGAATCAGTGGATAGTCATTAATTAACCAGTAGCATACTGGGCATGATAATCAGTGAAGTTCAATTAAAAAAGGAAGAATTGAGCATTATAATAACTAAAATACTGATATTTGTACGTTAATTTTAATTTTCTATATTCATTAAATTTAAGCACTAAAATAAGGTTAGTTAGATCACATAATAAGGTTAGCTAGTATAATAAGTTAGAAATCTCACATTTAATTCACTGATTACCATTAGCATACTTGGCACTGATATCAGAGGTTATCCACTGATTTAGAGAGTAAACATTTGTTTTAATTTATACGAAAGAACATAAATATTTAGTAAGTTTTCTATAAAAATCACGTTTTATTGCACCAAACAAGAGGCTGTTGTTCCTGAAATTTCATGAGCAATGTATAGAAAATTTACAATCGTGATTTTTCAAAGAGAAAATGTATTGAGAGCGCGGAAGAAATCTTTCGTTTGGTACGTTATTTTTGTGGTGAACAGCTTGGTGAATTCAAATGCTTATGCGTTTAATTTTTCGTTATTGTATTCTATTTCTTTTTATACAAAACATATTGAATATCTAACTCTATCGAAAAATCTATAATCTGTGTTTGTTATTCAATATACCGTATACATAAAAAATATAAAATTTTTAGTAAATGGTCAACATTAATTACGTAAAATAAATATTTTTCTCCTGACATAAAAATATAATGAACATACATTGATCAGAAAAGAATCCTTTAGAAATTCACGGATAAACTTGTATTTTGATTCTCTTTTTCCTCGATCAGATAGCTTCAATATAGCCACCGAGAGAGAAGCCATAATTTTTATCCTAATAAAAAGAAATCAATTCAGCGATGTGAAATGACGAAATGAAGCAAAGTATTGATCCTTTCTATAGATACAGAAAGAATTCGCTAATAATATTCGAAAAATCATTTTTGCTTTTACTGTATATTACAATACATGCACATACTTAGCTTTATTTCTCTCGATATTTGAATTGTTCGTAAATTCATTAATACTTTTAAATGCGATGTAGAATAATGTGAAATTTTTTTAGAATTTTTTATTATTTTGAAATATCGATATAAATATTTCATTAATAACGATGGTTTGAAACTTGATAGATTCTAAATCCGATATTATTGAGTCAGTGTGAAAGTTCTGGCCGGACTTACTATTCAGAATTCAAGCAGCTGCAACTTTCTTAAAAATGAACGAAATTTAAATTTAAAAATAAGCTTTTAAAGTTTAAGATTTCTAATTTCAAAAGATTATGTTTTTTTTTAGTTTCTGTAAATTTGATACTTTTTACGTATAGAGAACTATGAGTTGGACAAAATGAGAAATTTTTTTCTCACTTTGTGACCTGACAGATATTTAAAAAAATTTGCAAAAATTTTTGACTTTTTAATATGAAAACTTAATATTTTTTCTACAAATCGTTTTTTTTTATTAATACCCCTAAGATTATTTGTTATTGAGTGATCGCGGATTTTTTGGTAGTGACAATAGTTATTAATAAATACAAAAAATATTAATATAAGACTTTGACTGCTTATAACTTCGTGAAATATCATCTTGCATACGCGTATTGCAATTAAAAAACTTTGTTCTATCAACTAAATAGGAGAAGCGCCACGGTCAAATTTACGGTCAAAATTAGATTAATACATATACACACATATGTATATAAATTTTTTAAATAAATTTTTATCTCCGAAATATGGTTGCGCGTTAATTACTTTCGAACGTTCGACACAATCAATCTGAAATATTAATAATTAATATTTGCTCCATCAAATAGTATAATTACCAATTGAGTAAAATGCGTTCTGAATAAAAATAGAATGTTATAAATGCAACTTGTACATGTATACATATAATTTGTTTAAAACATAAAGATTAGTAATATTTAATACATATGCTATATACATATTGATCATACTTACTTAAAGATAAAAGATTTTCTCATTATTGTTATTAGAAAAAGTATTTTTGTAGCTATCTCTATAGAAATGATTTATTTATTTGAACGACAGTTTTATTTAAATTTTTTCCTATGATAACAATAGAAGATAGTAATGGCGTTGTTTGCTTAAGAAAAAAAAATGGAGAAAAAAAGAGATAGAAGCCTGTGAAGTATGAATTATCTCTCTACTCGCTTCGTTATAACATATGCATGAACAGTTCTCTTCTCGCGATGACGGCTCTCTTTTGTTTCACTAAGAGGAACGGCGATAGCGGTCCGTTTGATCTTAAAACAGATTTCTTCGGCAAATATATATATGTTATTTATTTTGCATGCATGTACGTTGTGTAATTCATCAATAATGCAGCACGCATCAACCAGATGAAAATGCTCGATATAAAAGACAGAAAACTCATTTTATAAATAAAATTTGAATTAATATTATAAATTCTGCAATTATGTATGCATTTTTAATTAAAATCAAAATTAAATTTTCACTGACGAGGCATCCTTTTTTATTAATATTACATTAAGTATTGTTACACAGTAGAAAACATTTTGTATTAAAACGGTTCTTGTTAAATTTTTTAACATATCTGACTATTAATTTAATATAAGAAGCGATTATGTTGAATATTTAAATTAAATTGAGATATTTAACCTTTTTAGTCCTAAAATAATACAAATTATGATAATGTAACTTTAAATTACAAAGTCTAAGTAATGAATAAAAGATGAATGTACCATGTTAATTTATTATAACATAAATGCTAATTTTACTGAAGAAATATGTTCCTACAATTTGTTTCCAAATTGTCAATGTTACATTTTTTGAGTTAATTTTTACATAATGTTTATATTACTTTCTAACATTCATTTTATATTAACATTTAAGTTAACACATTTGGACGAATCATTTGGAATAACATAAAATAAGTTAAATTTAGCATAAATTTTCCAATTTTGCATATATTATACAATACAATATATTATACAATACATCTATGACGTCTGTTGACTAGTATTATCTTAATGATATTGTTGAATACTGACGTACTTCTATGATTACACGAATGCAGCAAATATCTGAGATTCCTTTGGTTGAGGATCGTCGTACAATCTCTCATATCAGAGAGTTAACTAGTGCTTCGAAGTTTAACCATAAACTCCGTTCCGTTTTCAGCGAATAACGAGACAGGACCAATATAAGGCTTTGATTTTGCCTTGATGGGAACGAAGTTTCATTCGTTTGCATCTCGTAGTTATCACGAGTAACATCCTCTACCAGTTTCTCGTAATTAAGAATTATTTGCAACATCTTCCACCTCGTGCTTCGAAATATTGCGCTGCTGGAAAAATTGACATTTTACTCAACATTTCCGTGTTCGTCATAAACGTTAATAACTTTGAAACTTTAAAGAGAAGTGAAATTCTATTTAAATTTAAATTATTTATTATAGTTCTTCGCAGTTCTTCTTGTTTTATTATTTTGCTTTATCAACTTGTCTTTACACTTGCTATATATTTTGAATGCATTTTTCTTCTGGATCTGCATCCAAAACAGGATAATATACCTGTCGGCATAAAATTACTTATTCGTAAAGTTTGTACACAAGCCGAAAACATACAGTACTATACATGCTCGTTGTTATAGCAATAAATTTGTCGAGGCAGCAGGTGTATAAACCTGTCTGGAATTGACGGATCGCACCGGTTGTGCGTTGCCAAGAGAAAAATATGATGAATTCCTGACTGAGCGTTCCATTTCTATTTTGTACTTTCAATTATTAACTTATTTAAGAAAAAAAAGGCTTGGATTTTTTAATATTACTCTGACAATAATATTTTGGTATTAAAATTTATATTTATGAAACTTTTATAAAACACGAAATAATATTGTAATTGAAAATAATTACACGTTGAGTTTTTTTTTACCGGACGGGATGTTATGCCTATAATAAATTTTATGAATTTAATTGATGTTACTTCTATAGTAAATCTTTATTTGAGGATGGGAGCTCTTTAGTAAAGAAATTTAAAGAAAACCTAATTTTTAGAGACGCCGAATTTAATTCTAGCCTTAGAATACTAAAATTTAAATTAAAAAAAATTATCTGGTTATTGTGACACTCAGTTTCAGAAGGTTCTTTCATATCATTGAGTTTGTATGTAACCTAGAAATATCGAATTTCAAAAGGGTAGTAATCTTCAATAGAGGAGGATCTAGTGTCACAGGGCTCATAATCACAGTTTGAAAATTAGTTTGAAAATCAGTATTAACAGTTTGCGCAGCATTGAGGAGCTTTAAACAAAGCGAAATAGATGCTTGATATATATTTCGCAATTAAAAATTTTCTAAAATAAAATTTGATGATAATCAGATTATTTGTTTCAAATTTTATCCGTTATATTGAAGCCACTGTTTCGAATTTTTTTTTTCAGAATTGAGTAAAACGTTATTAACTTACCTCATAAGAGCCGGTATTCATAATTGGTTTTTACTTTAAGGAGTCTTAATATTTAAGGATTTAAATATTAAGCCCGTTTGTTAAGTAACTCAACTTTTTAATATTAAACTTATTTTTTGATTCATACGTTTCATCTCGGTTAATGTTACTACATTATAAAGCAACATTAAGTTTCTATACGAAGTTCGAAATATACATCAGGTCGTTATTTCGTCACTCGACATTGTGTAGACAAGAATAGGGATGATAGACGATTAGTTTGTTCTTGTTCTTTGATTAAGGGTCATCAATCAATTCAGTCCGCTTAAATCTTAAATGATCGCGGTTGAAAATATCTAATGAAGCTTCCGCGACAATAGCAGCAGTCTGCAAGACACGATGTCAGTTTTAAATGTTAAATCCGTGCATTGTGCGATGCTAAAACGGAATCGTATAATTATGAATCATTCAAATGGCTGTGATTGTAGTGCCGGAAACCAGCTCCACTTGACCTTAAAGCACACACTTTTTTCGACTTTCATCAACGAATTTTCTTTTATTTTCGAGCTATATTCAGGGCGCAACAATGAAAGGGAGTTTATTAGCGTATGGAAATTTAATTACGTTCTGAAAGAAACGTTAAATTTTAATTGCTCGTAATACAATATTCCAGTTCTACGTTATAGTAACGTACGCTTACTCATTTAATACAGAATCAACGTTTAACGATCAATATTACATTATATATTATTGTTGAAAATTTCAAATCAAATCAATATTAAATTTGACGAAGTGTATATGTTGTGTTTAATACTAATAAGTAAACATTTTCTTTGGACTTTCTCTATAAAGTTATTTGCTTTAAATGTTTGTATTTTTTTTTTATTTATACATTACGATATTTTTATTAAATATTTTTTTATCATTACTTTTTACCGTTATTTTGTTATAATAACAATTTGTGAAAAAGTAACAGTAAAAGTAACGGCGTTACTGGTAAATAATTATTGTTATCTTTTCATACGAGAGTAAATAATCAAGTGAAGTGCCAATTTCCGCAAAAATCTGACAGCTTATAAAACGGTTGCGTGTCTTCATTCCATTTAAGTCCCAAGAATGTAACACTGTAATACGCTATAAGAAAGGAGAAAGTTGATAGTTCACTTAAACATTAAAAGTAAGACGAAATAAGCGAGTAGGCGTAACGGCTTATAAACGTGGCTTGTGAATGGCAGTAATTACGCCAAGGATTCTACGACGAAGACGAGCGCGCCGATGACATTAGCATGCTACCATCTGGCATCTTATCCCGAACTTTTAATGGCGCATTTAAATTTTTCAAGCACAATGTAATACTCGTCGCGCTGCATTTTGTAAGTTAAACGCCCGACGGTACTATCTCTTCTAAAAGTTACAACTTTCGCCGAAACTTCTCAGGGAAGGGCTGGACGATTGTTCTGAAAATTATTTGAATCTGTTTAATTTCAGTCAGCTACTTGAAAAAATAAATTTCACAGAAATTTACAACATTACATATTTATTATTTATACTCAAATGAAAAATTTCTTTCAACTCTTTATTAACTTTTTATTTGATTATGATTTCACAAAAAGTCTCGCTACGTTTCCCGGATCGGATAATCTCGTTATAATAATCGTGAATAAAATTTAGATTTTCGCGTTAGTTCCTATCGCTGTTCGCTGCACCGCGAACAAATTCAATTATTCGCCTGAAGGTTTACGTGTGCGACTTCTCGCAGCCTTGCAAGTCTCTCTTAAATAATACTTTTCTTTCGTCAGCCTTAAAGACAAAATTGCAATTTGCCGGAACGAACATTCTTGCAAAGAAGATCCTGGAAGCTTGCAGAAGGGTGCAGTTTCTCCGATGCGACTTTGCATTTTAAAACCAGTGATCTTACTTTCAATCAATTTTTTTTCTTGCGCTCGCGACTGCTTTACATTAAAAAAATGCATCCGTCGCCCTTTTCTTACGCCACCGCGGAAAGATCACGCGCATAATTTTGAGAGATTCTATTCGTGTGGATATAGATATTTTATCGTTTTTATGTCAATAAATTTTATACAGCAGATGAAAGGGATTGAAGATAGAACTCGTAGGATTCAACGATTGGAATAATCATCGCGGTATTTTTACTTCGATCGATTTTATGAAGCATTTCGACTGCACTTCGTAAAATATTTCGTATGTTTTTATACTCCTTTAACATCAATTTATTTTGCATTACGTGAATTAGATAGAAAGGAAGAAAGTAGTAGGTATATTTTCGCAAAAGTACGGGAACATTCATTTTAGGATATACTTTTTACAAGTTACGTAGTCACGATCGTCTGACTCCGAAAGAATTTTAATCCGTTTGTTACGAAGTTTAGGTATTGGAACGTTCGACATTATTGAAGAAATATTTCTCTTGTTAAGAAAGAATTGTTTCAATAAAACTGAAGAAGAATTTTACTAAATAGAAATATAAAAGTACATACATATTCAAATTTATGTGAAGAAAAAACATCTAAAGAGTGGAGAATTAGAGATTAGGAGGAGGTCATTTCCCACAAATAGTAATAGTATTTTGCAGGCAACATAGGAGATTGCATCTTGAAGTCATTTGTAATGTAGTGATCCAACTACGGGCGATACACATGATAGTAATGTTAAGTGATGCTAAAAGTGTTAATAGCAGTGTTAAAGGTGAATGGGAAATGGCAGATCTCTATACTCAAGTGGTACGCGATGAAGATTACACTCATAAACGTAAATAGGTTCGAAGGTCGGCCTCGCGAGAGCGTGATGGAGATTTGCAGAAAGTAATAAAATCGTGAGCGAACAACAAGACCTTCCCGCGAAATGCCATAGAAATAAAACGTCCATCATAATCATTCCTCTCATTTTTCTCCGATCAACCTTCGGTACGCCATAAACATTAGATATGGACGTCAGCGCGAGGGTAGCTTTACGAGGTCGAAGTTTACGTCTTTGAAGAGAGGAAAATCGAAAATGTCTCTTAAGTCTATTCGTGATCTGAATAAATGCACGACGTTTTACATTTGTCGTACTTTTTCGTTTGAAAGTTCAAAACGAGAAACGAAAAAATATTTGATGATTAAGTGAAGTTCCAATTAATTGCAGATTAAAAATTTTACGGTTTTACGGGAGAGTTCATTCTGAACTTTCATTAATCTCTTGTATTTTTGAAAAGAGTTGAAATATTCTTTCATGAGATAACATTTTATGAGGTAGAATATTAAGTAAAATAATAATACAACATTATTCAGTATAAATTAAAGTCTCGATCAATCGACAGGGGAAAAGAAAGAGAGATGATTTTTAACGGTGAAAGAAATTGATCGTTTTTCCGGAATCAAAGACATAAAACACACGTCGAAGGACAATGACGTAATGATACAATGGCCTTTCTCCGATATCGAAGGACAGGGAGAATATTAACGATCGAGGCTACATGCGCGACGGCATTCTTTGAAATAGATTGGGAGAAAATCAGTGACTGTTCGGTAGTCAATATACGAAGGACTGACGGCAGGAATTGCGTAATGGGAAATAGGGAACTTTTACATTCGCGAAAGTTTATCGACATGTACGGTCGAAGGATTTTGTCTGTAATAAAATTACGTGTACACGTTAAATTCATGCTAACGCGGCATTTTAACACATCTGTTTTAACGATAAATTTATTTTATCATTAAACTCAAATAATCAAGCTTAAATAATCAAAGTTAATTGTTTCCTGTAATTACTAAAATTATTAAATGCATTTTTTATCTGTTTGGCAAATAGACTTTAATAATCTTATTAATAATGTAAAAATAAACCTGTCTATCAATAATTTTATTGATAGTATAATCTTTTTAATAATGCAAATAAACCTTTCTGTTATATTAATCTTATTAATAGCATAATCTTGTCACTTGTGTAATATAAACATTATAATCGAACTTTTCTATTGTTCGGCTATTACAATCAAACTGAAAATCCGTCGAAATTCCGTCGAAAACTCGATCTAAACTCAAAATTAGTTCGAACAAAGCCTTTTCATCAATACTTGTTTTAACTAGTTAAATCTAGATTTTAGTACACAGTTAATTCTGGATTTAACTAGTTAAAATCAGTACTGACGAACTTTATTATTAGAGATTCAAATTTATTTAAATTAATTTTTAAGTCGTTTTGAACGGTTTTAAATATACTGTAAAAGAGCAATTTAAAATCATCAAAGATCAGTTTTTAAAATAAATTATTGACATCTTGCTTTGTGTATAATACAAAGCAGGAATGTAATTAATTACAATTTTTTTTATGATAACGTGATACAAAGAACATATTATTGAAATTATCGAATTCTCTGAAATTGTTGAAGCGTGTATTTATGCGCTTGTAATGCGCCTGTATGATATTTGCGTAGTGAAATGAAACGGAGGCAGAATATTTCATGCCATACTTATCATGATAAACAAGTTTATAGTGGCGGGACGTGTTACATTAAACGAATTTAAAAGAGCGAAATGTGATCGAGAATAGTGTGTATTTTTATTTTTTTATTTTTCATTGTAAAAATAATTATTCTCTTTATTTTTTCTTTTCCTCTCTCTTTCTCTCCCTTTCTGTCGGCATCTCAATTCGTGACTGTTTTGGTTCGTTGGAAAAGTTAACGTAAAAATATATAAATTATGTTATACACTGAAAGAAAAGATTGGATATGGCTGAATATGGCATAGCATTTTTAATTGGTTGCAGCAGCCAATCTTTTCTTCCAATGTATATATGATTTTTATGAGATGATGTGTAGTATAAAAATAGATCTTTATGTCGCTCCTTAAAAAATACAACTGAAAAAATTGATGATTTTCGAATTACCATGAATAAGTTAAGTAAGTAAACATTATCCTATCAATCATCTAAAATGGACTAATTTATTTTTATAAAAAACCATCGCAATTTCAAAACGGTGATTCTGAAGGATTGTGAAATGAAAATGACGAAAACGACATTCCATTTTATTAAGGATATATTCTTTTCAATATTATTTGAATATTAATAATTTTTGTGGACAGTAAGTTAGGAAATTAGTGCATGAGAGTGTAATATTTCGGGATGGAGCAAATTCCACATTGTTCATAGCTATGATTTACAAGGTGCGAGTGCTCCACACAGGCTGTTTAAGGATAAACGTGACAGCATGAACAGTATAGTGTAACATAGACAACTCTAAGGAGATAAAGTCTAATGCCTTCTATGCACGATGTTATCTTCATCATAGGATTTGCTAACATTGTGAGAATGAATGCAGCTGCGGATTCAAGTTTCGTCTGTCTCTTTTTTCTTCTTTACCTCTGATTCTGTAGTTACGACTTTGAAAGGCACCTATTCCGTATAAAATGAACATTTGTTAGAAACACTCGGTAACGGTGACTAGCTGCAGGAAATAAATTCATGCTGCTCTCTTATGCGTGTAATCTTTTGTGAATTAAATAAACTATTCTTCTGTTTCTTTTAAGACACTCTCGAACTCAATAAAGTATCTCCATCGATCGTAGATTACCCTAACGCTTGCCGTCGGAACGTCTCATTGATATATTGAGTCAATTATTTATTTCTCAAGTTCCCAAATCAATTTACAAGGTTCACCTATTTTACATTCAATACATGTATCTAATAATATAAAATTATACTATTACATTTCTTTAATAAATATTAACTCCACAAGAGGACACAAATTGGTGAGTGCAGAAAGGAGATGATTTATATTTTTTAAATTTGTTGGTATTAAAAAACCTATTTAGTTTTAGTTCCAATAAAAAAACTAACGAAATTACTAGTGAGAATTTAATATACGATATTCAATAATATTTTTGAAACATTCCTGGTTCCTGAAATGCTTGTTTATTAAATGAAAAATTTAAATTTCAATTTTAGACCTTCCTTTTTGCACTGAATGTTGGTAAAAAAACAACAAAATTTTATAAACACTACAGATACTTTATTTAGCTTAAAATTATTAAAAATTATTAAAAATTAAACAAATAATCTCTCTTTATATTAAATAATATGAGACAATTTATACAAATCACTGGAATTAAAACATTGACTATTAAGTTTGAAGATACTGGAAAATATTACATTCCGTCAAAATATTAAAGATTTTTAATAAAGTTTTTGGATGACCAATGACTGAATTAAAGAGCAAACAGAAAAGTATATTAAAATACTAAATGCTCAGACGTTGGTCATTCGACAATCTTATAAAAAAGCTTAATTTTGACGGGATGGTAATATTCCAATTTTTTTTAACCTTGGAAACAGATGAATCCTGGATCAGCCCTTTCTATACTTATTGCTCATTTTTAACATTTAAAAAGTTATTCTTAGAAGCTTGGTACGAGATACTTCTATTTGCAATAATAACCTACCTATATTAAAATTAATGAAAAAAAATTAATTTTTAAACAAAATTGGATTAGTTCCCTTTCTACACTCACCGATTCAAATATTCTTTAAACTTTAAATGGTAAAAATTCTTCATGGTTTACGTTGATTAAAGATGAAAATAATATAAATTATCCTGTCACCGAGTGTGCCAAAAATTTTCACAAATCTGCGCGGTATTTTTTTATATCTGCATTAGATGTGGAATTGTACCAAAAGTTTTCTCTGGCGCATCTCCATTCAAATTCATTTCGTAAAGTAACGTAAATATTTTACATTAATGGGAATTTTCTTCAGAGTGTGACGGGTGATATCGTTATAAGATTCACGCTGTATTTAAGTTAGAAAGCAATTGAAAACACAATCTTTTCTTTCGTCGTAAGTAGGACGACTTTGATTGTACTAATAGACTTTATCAAATGGGCGAATGAGATAATCGGTTGATACCGACTGTATTAATCGTGGACAAAAGTTACAACCCTTGCGGCAAGTCCACTTTACAACTTTTCTCTCTCTCTCTCTCTCTCTCTCTCTCTCTCTCTGTCTCTTTTTCTCTACAACAATATTTGCGGGAATCCTGCCGACCCCGAAAGGATACTCGGGCGAACGATGTGTCCGGGAAATCCACTTTAACCGTACAAATCCAAGCGAACCGCGCGTGGCAAAAGGCCGTCTTTATCTACTTTACCCTCGACTACCTAACATGATTTCGTACGACAGAATTTCATTAGTACTAGCACATAATACGAACGAGTAATTGTTCAAAATTACCTCTTATTTGAGATATTTTATGGTTGTCGAATAACTCTCTAACGAGTACTTCATTATGGTAAAAACGTCGCACAGTCTAATAGTTACCCGCATGATTCGAAAATACACCACTAATTACTCAAGTAATTATTCAAATATGTGATAACATTATTATTGAACTAACACTTTATTAATTTATCTCCGTAACATATAATTTAGCGCAATTGTTTACGACGAAATATGATTTAAGCTGCTTTTATAAAATATAATTTATTAATAAAATTAGTTTTATATTAAATTGCAAAACAATTTTTATATATACATATTTCTAATAATTAATTTTACATAAATTAATTTAAAAATATATAATAATTAATTCGAACTCAGTTCTGAATGAAAATCATCAAGAATGAAATATAATAATGAAAGAAAAGATGAAACGTGAATAGAAAAGGAATGATGACGAAAGAAAAAAAAAGCAAATGAAAAGGGACGAAGACATTAATTCAACATCCGCAAACACGAACTGTTCTCTGACAATTTCGGCTCTATCGTAATAATTTCGCTTTGTGTTACCTTCCGCAGTGGATTTTAGTGACGAAATTGGAAGGGCGGAAATCGTACTGTTTCACGCTCCCACGCGGCACACGTCAACAGGAGTGCGTGGGGTGAGACGTACAGGGTCCATAACCCACGCACGTAAGGGTGAAAGTACCATTCATACATATAAATCTCAATGTCCGACATGTGTCCTCCTCCATGCGCATGGCAGTCGTCGGCTGAAAGTCTATTTATATTTCTACAAAAGGTCTCTCTGCGTGGAAGATAAATCGAGGCGTCGTAGTGCGATACCGGATTTTCTCCCTTGCATCAGATTATTTTTAGAGCTTCTCCAGTGAATAGGTGTTCATCTCGAAAACAATGTAGGTTTTAACAAATAAGTAGCTTTAATCGCTCTCGTGGTTTTAGTTTGGCTAAATTAGCGGATCTTAGCTATTATATCTTAATGTATTTACGGCTTTTTTCACCCTTATGCACTGTTTAAGTTAGAATTTAGATTATATATATATATATATATATATATATATATAAACATAAATAATAAATCTAAATTCCAATTTGAACAGTAATGATGAATATAACTCTTTCGTTAATTGCGGTTGATGGAAACTTTCAGAGAAGTCGAAACTTGTTCCGCCTCTTGAATATATAATTATCACTAAATTTTACTTTATATTAATATATAATATCTCATATAGCTCGGTTTTGGCATATTATTAAATTGCATTTGTTAATTATTAATATAACGAGCTGGTATTTTTTATTTCACAATATATTTTAAATATGGGTATAATTTATGATATATTATTACAATATGTACATATGTTAAATATTATATAATAATGTATCATAAATATTAAAATAAATATTTTTTTAACGTAAGGAATAATTTATCTTTTAATATAATTTTAGTTTAGGGTTCAATTATGACGAGTTAAACAAATAATAGGAATGTAAATGATGACTTTGTTTTTTATTTTCTATCCAGACAGAATGTTATAAACAGAATGTTTAGATAGAAAAGAATTGCAGAATTATCAAATTTTAATTTTTTGTTTTATAGAATAGAATCTTTATTTTTCTCAGCATTGCAAAGAAAGAGATTGTTTTTTAAATATAACTCGTTGTAATTAAACTCTAAATTATATTAAAGTAAATATCTCTTTATATATTAAGTATGTGCTTGAAAATTATATAGTTTTCTCATTAATGCCTTGAAGTTTACTTCACGAAAAGCATTGTTTTTTAATTTCTCGCGAAGGAAAACTCCACTTTAATTTGGCCACAGAATCCGTCATAAAAACATCTGGTGATCTTAGGACATTCGATGTACAAAATACAATTCCTTTTACTAACAATGCATTGAATATTTGTGTGTGACTAATTTCAATTTATCAAATTATGACCTTGTAAACATTAGATACATCTCGTTGAAGAAATAATCCTCATAGAGTCGAATGGTGTCGTCATCCATCTTTTCCTCGCAGCATGAAATTCAAACTTTTGCGACGAAAGAGGTGAATGATATCGTGGGATTGGGGACGATCCATCTGACCCAGCGATGGACTACCTACGACATCCGAGGTCGTGGCACCTACGTAAACGGGTACCTGCCTTGCTCGCAAGGTGCGTGAAGGTGTCCGTGGAGAAGCGCGCGCTTCCCCTCACCTGTATCGCACCACGCAGCCGCACCACGCAGCCGGGGGTGGTGGTGGTGACGGGCACCAGGAGAGAGGGTGCGAGGTAGCCTGCTACGGCCGGGTCGACGCCGACGATCGTCAGAGCGGCGTCGCGACGCGAGCCTTCCGCGTTCGTCCATTCCGTTGCCCCCGTGTCCAATCCGTTCGTCATCCGGTTCAGGTGTGATTCGCTCGGCGCGACACCGGAGGGACCAGGAGGACCCTTACTTGTTACATTACCCGGCAGGATATACCACGACGTACGGCTGTCACCGCCAGAAAAGTTTACCGCGACACCGAAAGCGCCACGACGGCGTAACAGGTACGCGTTATCAACCATCTTTCTCCCACGGTACCCTCGCGAATCTCCTGAGGATTCAACGGGCGCGGAAGAGAGCCTGGAGCGATCAACTATCGCGACTCGTATCTCGTTCGAGCGATTCACAAAGTGAATGTTGCATTTTCCCGCGACGGAAAACTGCATTCCGCATCGGATATCCTGTTGCGTCGTACTACTGCGACGACCTGCGCTTTATCGCGCAACATTATTATAATCAGCTGGATAAATGATTGTGATGAAATGTAATCGATCGATTCAATCGATCACCGATAATCAATGAGAATTTGTATCTTAGGCTTGTTAAATTGTACGATAAAGTTTTCGGTGACTTATTCTGCAGCATAAAAGTCGATCGTTTTATCTTTTTGTCTATGAATGGTTGCAAATTATTGTTATATATATAATAAAAATTTTGATAGTAATTTTCATTTTTTTAACTATCGAAAATGGCGACCTATGTTTAAATTGCTTGAAACAATAAATTTTCATTTTTTTTCTTAAAAATTTCTGAATTTACATTGTTATAAAGATTTCGAAAATACAAACGATTTTATGATTATAAAATCATTAAAGAGTGCGGTTGTATTAATTCTAATATTTTAAAACACTTTGACCGGCTTAAAAATATGATCTTAAAAGCAAAGGTCTCGCGTAGTAATTTTTACCCACCGCCAAGTTAATGCATTGAAAAAGAAGATGTTATAACAACAGCATTGTTTTAATTAAAAATAATTTTTTAATTCAATAACACTTTTAACGAAATAAATATATTATGCTATTGTTGTTTTAATGAAATTTTATTTGTTTCATTCATATTGTAATTGAATCAATAAAATAACTTTTAATTCAAATAATGCTGTTGATATAATATTATCTTTTTTCAATGTGAAATTATTAATTATTTCGTGACGTAAGTTTGCAATAAAATTGTTCTGCTTTAAGAAACAAAAAAATGTAACGTAAATGTGTGAAAACACGTAATTCTCATAAAATTGTTTGTGTACGAGACAATCGAACATAGGTACGCCATATTTAACTTCGTACTACTAGAAAGTAAATAACTCATCGACTTCGTTAAATCAATTCTGTCTTTGAACGAATCGGAAATAAGTTTTCTCAAATATCACTTAAGCACTGTTTCTGACAATATTTGTTGAAATTCAACTTCGTGATGAGCTTGCTATTTTAAGTAATCCGGGTATCAAACGCGGAGTCTCTTCAAAGGAAATATAATAAATTTTATGAATATTTTAAATTCAGTACGCGTATCGTGACTCCAATATTTGCAAAATACGGTTTATATTGGAAATATTAACACTTTGACTCGATGATCTATTCGCCAATAGGGAAATTATCAGGAACGTAATTCATAATCATATAACATCATAGAAAAAAATATGATAAAGTTGCGATAAAATATTAATATTTTACATAGGTGGAATAATAATATTGAAATATCGATGAACGGTGACATTTTCTTTGAAAATCGTACGCTTTCAAAGGAAATTGAATTGAAGTTTCTCGTCACGAATATTTGGCAGCATGCCGATATTGCTACATATATTGCTTATGGGTGCTGAGGTTAATCTGCATGACAGATTTCTAAAAAAAAATTAAACCGAAAAAAATTCCTTGAAGAAAATTCCGATATTGTACTTTGCAAGTTTTGAATATTTTAGTAACAAAGCCTCGAATTTCTTTTTCATACATTTCAGGAAAACTAAGAACTTGCGTGGTTCGCGAAAGGAATATTAATTTTTAACACAAACAAGAAAACAAGAAGAAGGCTGTATTCAGCAGCGGGTCTTCGTGCCTAATAATATTTTTGCGTGAATTTTACAATTTTCAGTTTCAAGCAAACAATGCACTAATCAATTATTTGTCAGTTTTGAAATATAATTCTAAACGAAGGCTGGGATAACAACTAACAAATAATTGGCGCGTAATTTGCTTGAACTGGAAATTGTGAAATTCATGAAAAAGTATTATTAATCATCAAGACTCTCTTTAATTGAATATGACCGTCTTTGCTGATTTATGTGGGAACATTTCTCAGTTGATTTTTTCACTTATTATTGATAAATTTTAATATAATTAAGTTAATTAATGTTAATATAATTATATTAAATATTGTTATGTTTGATATATATAATTAATCAATATAGTTATAGTAATTATATTTAAATGTTGTTAATATTTAACATAATTATTATAATAATTTAATGTCCGACACTTTAATGAAAAAAACTTCTAGATGATCAATGAATTTGTTGAGAATTATCATCGATTTTCCGGGTTAGGTTACTCAGTATACATTGTTGTTCATGTGCAGTCAACTAACTGATATAATACGCGATAATCATTTATGCAGCGTGTTTTACGGTCGATATAACACAAGAAATAGGAAAAACTATTTTATATTTTTTCCCTCTTTCTATCTCTCTGTTGTAATCTTCAGAGAGATATTAACTATACTCGCGAGGAGCGCATGTAACTGTAGCTCTAGCGGTCTCTAATAAAGGCCTACGATGCTCTCTGAGAAACATTTTCACGAATATTAGCAGTCCTCGAATGAATATACCTCGGGCCTTTTAAGAAATCTTTCCATAAAGAACTTTGAAACGCGAGCACTCGCGCTTTTCTCTTGGCGATCATTCGACAGCATGGATAAGCGTTGCATTCGATGCGAGAGCACTCACGTAATAATAGTTACTCGAGTGGCGATAATTCTTATTGGAACAGGAGCCAATATCGATCGCCCCAAGAAAAGAGCATTCACGTATTACAATCTCATGACAGAGGAACGCGATAGTCGGTTTGCTATAATTGATGTCAGCGAATAATTGAATAACTATATTTTATATAACTCTATGTATAACATAATTTACATATTAAAACTATATATTTTTATACGATAGCAATATTTCTGTTGATGAATGGAAACAAGTTGTCTCTCGCGTAACTTTTTAATAGTTTTAAGTACAGCTTTGGTTTTAAGTAAAGTAGTCTCTTAGTTTATTAAATTTTCTTGAAAAAGGCGTTAATAAAAGCCAAAAAATTACTAAATATTGAAATTGTTATAGAAATAAATATTAGTTTTAAATAAAATTTTTTTAATTTATTTTTCGTTAGATATAGAATGTTTGTAACAATTTATCGTGATACTTATGCCCAAGGCTGTATACAAAGGGAGATAGTAAGGCTTTTCTATTTGAAAGAGAAATATATTTGCTTTGTTAATGAATTTCAGTCTGGGATTCATGGTCCAATGAAATCATGTAAATAAATATTTTAACACGTGCGCAGTAATAAAAGGCTTATCTCCGGTATATATTATTGCTGCGAGACAGTATTAGAATTTATATTCTTGTCATGGCGATAAGAATTTTATTTAAAATCCTCTTAGCTTCATTTTTCATATTGGACATCACTCTGCATTTAGTATCCGAAAGAAAATATTACGGGAACACCCTTTACTTCTATCGTATAAAAGATTATTCCAAGACAGATTATTTTGTAGTAAAGAATGATGTCACCTCGCAAGTACTTCACTCAAGGGAGATTATTGTCGATCAGGAACGGCAGTTATTCAGGCAAAACTTTTCTAGGGATAAAAAAGTCCTATTTTGCACTGAAACATGCAGCTTCATTCATCATCGTTATCCGTCACGGATAAAACTTGGCCTCGTCTACGCTATTCGTATTCGTTGCAAACTTCAGTTAAAATTTGCAAGACGGGATTTCTCAGCGTTGGCTGTTCCGCATGAAAAACACGCTACGGCTTTCCGTTCCTGCGAATTAGGCCGCGAGATTGTCGATGAAACTAGTGTGCCTATAATAAGAATTAGAACAAACCGCCACCATTAATAACCAAATACTACAGAGACTATAGATGATATATAGAAAATATGACACGTCAAACATATGTGGCTGAGTTCAATTAAATGACCATGATATGGTTAAAAGTAACATTCTTTAACAAACCTCGTGTAAATATTATACTGCCAGCGCTAGATAATATCGAAAACATGAAGGATGATATAAAATATATGATTTTCGGCAATTTGCTTGTGCACAACTCGCGGTTGTGTTGGCTATTTCAACTCATTTGAAACTAGCGGTTAGCTATTACATATGGCGGATTTCGGCAATCGATCAAAAGTTACGACCACATTGTCCTAACTCTTATTATAGGGATACTAGATGAAACAAGCAAAAAAGTTGTGCCTCGTTTCCGAAACGCGATTTCGATCATAAATCAATTATGCGGTATAACAATATTAAAAAGTTATTCATGAAGTTTCACCGCAAGCCATACCAATATTTTCGTTTTCAACAAAAGTCGTGTACTCGTGAATATTGATATTACGGCGGTAGCATAAGCAAATCCGCCAACGCAGTAGCGGTTAACTCAAAAAAGAAAACGCTTGTGCTTTTCAATATTTATGGTAATCGTAATCGCGAGTTCTCTATCTAACGAGTAAATACTCCACGACTACGTCGAACCACGAGAACATTGGCTAAATGGGCCGTAGCCCTAGAGGCGTCGCATCACCGTTTCAAATATACGTTTCCATTAATATGAGCCCAAAAAGCGAATCACGATGGTGCAACTAATTTTCCCCATTTTGCGAAACAAAGGGAAAGCTTATGAGAGCATTTCGCATAGGATTTAATCGCCTAATCATAGCAGCTTTTAAATTGAATTTATATAAAACTTCATCTTGCCTTAAAACTCTTATTAAGTATGAATTCTGACATAAACTTTTTTTCGTCATTCTCTGATTTATATTGTTTGATATAAGTTTATTATCTATAGAAGGCGTTTGAAAAATTAATTCTATTATAGATTCTTTCTTGTAGTTAAGATTTTAATTACATTAAAATTTTTATTAACTACTTCAAGTGTGAAAGTATCTAGTATTAATTTTTTAAAACACTTTATACAAAGTGTTAAAAAAAAGTCATTCATAAATTATTATATCGATATATCAATGAAGATATGAAAAGTTGAGTTAAAATTCATGCCTAATAAAAATTTTAAGAGAAGATGACATAAAATTTTATAAATATTGTAGAAGCTGTACGATTAGGCGATTAAATCTTATGCAGAAGTTAGTAAAAATTTAAAATGTAATCCTTTCTGTGAGTTACAAAGCTTTTACGATTTTAAAAGTTTCAGTAGAACAAGTCAACATATTGTGAGCCCAAAATGTATTCCAGTAAATCTACTCTACGTATTTGATCTATCTTTCTCGTGTTTCTGAAAATTTCTTCGATTCAATCTCGAATTCATTGCTTTTCTTGCATCGCAATCCGTATCTCTATCCTCCATCCTTTCGGGTAAAACATCAATTTTTGCTAGCTTAGAATGCTCACCTAGAATGTCTGAAAGTGAACTCCACATGGCATATCGTCGTCAAACAAGTTGTTTGAGGTCCACAAGCCTAGCGCGTGACAGCTGCGTATCGAATTTCCGTTTCGAGTATTCAACAAGTATCCCTACAATACGATCGGGTGAATTGAATCGATGCATCGCTCGATGCATCTTGAAAATTCCAAGTGGGGCGTTAGGTCAAGTCTTTAGCACGCGCGTGCCAAACATTCCGCTACTTAATTAGTCTCGTAGCTCTCTCTTTCTTGATTGTTCAGCAAAGGCTGCCGATATCTAAAGCGAGAAATAAATCTTATAAATTTGATATTCAAATATACACGGTGCAACCAAATAAAAAATGCTAAGAATTAATTTTTTTTTAATTTTTAAATATACAAATTAAAAGCGGAAATTAATAAAAGTAATTTATATCTTACAAATTATAGCTTCAATAATAAACTGGAAAAAATAAAGTATCAACATAAATCGACGTAATTATTAATGTGTAGAAATAATATATTATAAGACTAAAATTTAAATATAAAATATGTAACATGAAAACATTTTTACTCTTGATGTAGGCTCTTTAATGTGTTTTTCCAAATAAATATTTGCAGTAATGAAAGAGAAATAAAAAGGTACGAATTAATTTTTTATTATTTAGTGATACATTACTTTAGGTTTTATTATTTTATTCATTTTCGTTGTCCAAAATGTTATCTTTCTGTGATACCCTGTATTATCGTGAACTACATACATGCGCCATTTAATACATATTTGATGATTGTAAAGGTAGATAATGTATGAAGTCATCATATTACGGTATTCATCGTAAGAAGAAATGTGATATCAAGCACGAAAAATAAATTTATAATGAGATCTTGTCCTAAAGAAAATAGTTCAGTTTCAATTCAATTTAAACGAAATAAGTATATGACTTATGATGTCACTTACATTTTAAACGACGCGTCGCGACTTAACGTCCAGAAGGAACTGATGTCAGAACGTGAGCGGGATACTTTATGCACATAACTGGACTGAGATTTCATATTTTTGTCATTAACGTCGAACATTGTACGTTGCACGTTGAAAATCGAAAAATCCACTTGATAAAGATATTTAGCATTAATTTTTCGCGATAATAGTTAGAACGTAAAAAATTATTTAAAACCTACAGTCGAAGCTGGATCTTAGATACTTAAATAATTTCTACAGTCATTTGAACTGCGCGCCAAATTGATTTTTCGAATTTATAAACACAATTAAAAATATTACCTCGACCGGGAGTTGAGGCAATTATTGCGAAGAATATTATTGAGCCTCGATGGTCTAAAGACTTAGGACACTCGCCCGCAAAGTAAGAGATTTGGATTTGACTCTCGGCTGAGGTAATATTTTTTGCAATAATAATTAATTATTTACAGATTTTAATATGTCACTCAGCAATATTAAGATCATTTGAACATGCAAAAAAGCATCAAATTGTTAAATTGCTAGTCAATTTAATTCGTGATATTACTGCGATAGTTCAGCAGACCTATATAGTATATAAAATTATACAGAATTATACAAGCATTTAAAATCTAGCTAGACTATTTAAGGCATTGATTCTATAGTTTGTGTGTATCACGTTTATGGTCCTATAATATATTATATTGTTTATATTCTTTGATTATATATCATATTTATAAGATGCAGGTTATATTCACAACTTTTTTATTTTTTTCTCTAAGGTCCATTTTTACAATATATTTATGGTCACTTAAAGAAATTAGAGATATTATCAAGAAATTCATCAATGAAATTCATTCAGTTTTTTGATAATCTTAAATCTTTAACTAGTTTAGTTATATTGTGAAAACATGCTTAATAATAATAGTAATAATAATATATTTAAGATTACAAGATTTTAAAATTTATAATTAATATTTACGTTTTTATTCGCATTTTTTTTATTTCTCTTCCTAATAAGCTTATTTAAAAGACTGCATTTTTAGAATTTATAATTAACATTTAAGTTTCTTTTTGTGAAAGCAAATGTTCGCTTCGACCAATTTTGAAGACTTAAATGCGAGCAATCCTATCAAACTAGAGAATTAATTATGGATCATTATTGTCGTAGCAATTCAACGTCGGATTTTATTAAAAGACGTACCATCGGCATGGTTGACGCTGAAGGTAATTTTTCTAGACTTGTAAAAATATGTTCGCTTTTGCCGTCAATTGGAGAGTACCATTTACGGCAAACGTGCAAAGCTCATCCTAGATTATTTCTCGGGAAAATGCCATGACCAATTAACGTCAGTCTCATCCTAGGAGGAAAGATACAACTGAGAGCAGAAAAACAGATAGGAAAAGAGGTGTAGATTCGATTTAACAGCAATGATAAATTTTTTGACGAACAAAGTGAAAAAACGTGTCTATTATAAAAACTAAATAAATTAAAATGAATTAAACGAGATTTTTATTTCTGTGAAATTTTTGTAAACCATTTTCTATTTTTATGAAGCATCGCACAGCGATTTTAGAAAAAAAAGAAACTGATTTTATTCTTTTATATTATATTTTGCATATAATTTTATGCAAACAAAAGACGAAAATTAAGAATTTTATTCTGCATCATTAAGGCGCGATATTTGAAAGTCCAGTGCTTTTTAGCTTACGATAGCTTACGAAAGTGCGAAATGCTGTTCGCCAGCATCTTAAGAGGAATGCACAATCTCAAGAACGTAAACTTCTACGCGAAAGAATGTTCTAGTGATCGCAAAGATCTCTGTCTTCCCGATTCAAGAGAAAGACAAGGAAAGAGAGGCACACACAGAGAGAGAGGAGAGAAGAGAGAGAGAGAGAGAGAGAGAGAGAGAGAGAGAGAGACTGCTGCACGTCGCTCAATTAATCCCCTCACTGTAATTACAACCCGCTCTCGTTATATCCGCGAAATTAAATTCCTCGTCTCCTTAGTGCATATCGGCCTCCTCCTTCCCAGACATTAAGTCCGGTGAGTCGATTGCTCGCATTTTGAGACGGCTCGTTAATCACGCCGCAACCAGTTAAGACGCGGACAAAAGTTCCGTCGTAGCGCTTGTCTTTAACGTGGATGCAACGCAAACGCAACTCAATGACATCGATGCTGAACACAGTAAAGTTATATTAATCCTCTTTTGTCGTGTGGCGCGTTTTAAAGGAAATTAATGCTGCAGAGAAAGTGTTTTCTCACTTGACTTGATAGCATTTCTCTTTCAGAGCAATTTTTGTAAAATTTATTCTCTAGATTATTTTATATAATTTTTTTAAATTTAAATAGAAGAGAGTGAAGGAATCACGAATACCCAAGGGACAAGCGGATATATACTTTATACTCGGAGAAATGTTCTAAAGACATCTAACAAATTATTTCAATCTATATTTACACACAGAAAGAATTTTCTTTTAAAATTTACTCTGAAAATATAATAGTTGTATAATATGTACAATATTTTAAAGTACAATACAATATATTTTAAAGATTTGTATCATACACTTCACTAAAATTAATCAAACTTATTTTATACTTTATTGTAGTTTTATTAATGAATGAGAGAGATTTACACTAAAATTCTTCGAAATACAATGTTATCCCATAATTGTCATATTTTCAGTAAATTCTAAGAAAAAATTCTCTGTAGTGATATAATTTTTAAATATATTGATAACTCGCAGAAATATCATAAGTGAATCTTAAAACTACGAGTAATTCTAAAACTGACTTACTTAAGAAAAAAAATGTTAGATCGCATTACTTTGTCACATGTTACTTTTTTATAATTTGTATTATTTTATTATAAAAAGAAGAAAATCTACTATGAGAAAAATGCTTAAAGTAAATGGAATTAGCACTCTACTGGCGAACGCGCTCGTTGATTAATGAAACTCGCTTTATCTCGCACGTTTTTTTTTTTTGATGAGGCACTTGAGTTTCCTAAATAATGTTCCTTCTGCGCTCTTTTTCTATTCCGTCTTTAAGATAAGCCCCAAAATTACATGGAACTAATGCATTCCGGTAATGAGGAGTTTGCAGATGGCACGTACCTCTATAACAATTCCATCCTATAGATATACATGTAAAGCGTGAGTGCTAATTCGGTTTAGTAAACCGATGCTTGCACCGCTAACGACAGTGTTCCCTTTAATTATTCCTCGCCCATTATCAGCCTGTGAGACTCATTATTGAATCAATTTCCTCAGTTTACTTAAATATAAATTATTAACATTTACGTAAGAACACGTAAGTTTACGTTTAAATATTTTAACGGTGATTATAATAAAACTCCGACGTTATATTGCTTGAGTAGTTTATGGATCCTTACTTATTAACTATAAAGGGGAATGAATTATTTCTCCATTTAATTTTTTAGTTTTTTAATTATTTAATTATTAAATTGTTTTAATATTTTAACGTAGGAAAATGTTTACGTTTAAATATTTTAATGTAATAGTAATAATAAAATTACGACGTTACTACTTGATGTTTCTAGTTTATGAATCCTTATTAATTATTAATTATAAATTGCAGGCAATAAATTATTCTTTTATGTTTTAGTACTTTGATTATTTTAAATTGTTTTTATAATTTCTTGATAATTCTACATTTCTAGAACATACAAAAGTTTTTAATTTGCTATATTTTTTTGTTGGATATAGATAGAAATATTCTACAATATTTTACATTTTATAATCAATAGGTCGTTCTATAGGTTATTGTTTATTATGTCTAATATTGTGTATACTCCTGTGCGTTTGTATATGTCAGAGGTAAATGTGATATATTGCAGACGCCTACACAGTAAATTCCGTAGATCGCAAGGGTAATCTAAAGGTAGAGAAAAAATAAAACGTAGCCTTCGCTTGATGACTTTTGTCGTTCAGTCCATATGTGTGACGGTATAGCAACAGGTTTCTTTAGATGGTGTGTGCTGCATTAGCATTCGTGCATCTTTAGGAAATTTTATCGAGATGTTTTCATCTCACATGTGCTAACACAGAAAAATTCAGGATCACAAACACACATGCATATAAGATTCCTAAAAAATATTCCTGTTATCTACAGACTTGAGAGAGAGAAAGAGAGAGATAGAGAGAGAGAGAGAGAGAGAGAGAGAGAGAGAGAAGCAACTTATAAATTATAAATATTTTAAACTTAACAAAGATTTAATATCTAAAAAGATTAAAGGAAATAGAAAAGATATAAATCTTAAAGACATTTCTTTGATCTGTCTAAAAATTTGTCATAAAAAAATAATCATAAAAAAATCATTTTCTTATCGTAAATAAATATTACAAAATGCAATTTTACATAAGAATCAAAATAAACAAGAAAATTAAATAACTTTTAAATCAGTAAGAGAATTGTACTTAAATTTTACACGGATACTCAGGCAAAATAATAGAACAATATGCGAAATTTTTATATTTTTGATGTGACATAAATATCTTTAATGGATAAAGATCCAAGTAGTGTGCGAAGAAGATCGAAAATTTCCTGAATACCGCATATCTGATTATTACATTTCGTCTTATATATTTGTGCACCGTAATGTATTCGTAGTGGCATTCGACGCGAAACTTCGAGCACGAGAATTCGTAACGAACTTACTGCGCGAGTCGGAAACATCACGGTTGCATTCTCGTGGTTGCAATTGCTGCTATAGCGCGCGGACAGCCGCGAGGGAAGGATGCGGGAAGGATGCAACGTTAACGTTCGTTCCGACGTGTAAAGAAATGTCAGAGTGGATCCTGCCTTTGCTATCTACATCGTCGCCTATCATCTTTGTGCTTCGTCGGGCACGCGCGAGTAAGTTGTTCCCGGCGTCCGTCTCTCGCTTGAAGGAGGAAACGTTGAACTGTAGTTTCTCCTGAATGAATGAATCGACATTCTATGCTTATAACTAAATGGTCCTCGACAAA
Organism: Trachymyrmex septentrionalis; assembly: GCF_001594115.1. NCBI lineage: Eukaryota > Metazoa > Arthropoda > Insecta > Hymenoptera > Formicidae > Trachymyrmex > Trachymyrmex septentrionalis. The sequence continues at coordinate 771,135 of NW_017304461.1, read as the reverse complement.
GGATGCGATCGACGCCCTCAATTGCGCCAGGAACTCGTTCGATACGAGCGCTAGATTTTATTTGCGTTTGTATTTTCTCTTATTTTCACGCGCAACTCAGATTCCAAAGCAGCTTTAATTGTTAAATTGCAATGATTCTAGATTATAGTAAGAGTTTTAACTCTTCGGAGCTGACGATGTGTCTATTGGATCCATTCGGTTAGAAATCTCTTCGTCAAAGGTGTCAAGCAATTCAGTTTGTTTTAAGCTAAACCGAGACAAATTCGATTAATTTCTCTTTATTGATAAAAAAGTAATAAAAAATTTTATTATTAAGCTTTATTTAAATTCTTAATTTTTGAATTAACTTTTAGGTATGTAATAAAATAATATATACACATGGTATTTCTTATTGTATAACGAAAAAATAAAAAAGAAGGAATTATTCGATTTACCTCAAAATTGAGAGATAAAGTAGTTTATCAACTTACTAGACTGATTTAACAAACTAAACACTGTAAAAATGTTTCAACATATCTTTTTATTACAAGGTCACAACATTCGTAATTTTTTTTTTTTTGGATTCATAAGTTTTTATGAGAGACAAAATTTTTTTATATATTTACGATTTTTGCGCTTTGTCGTTTATTGACATTGAATCGAAATATAGAACCATTGTCTATTGTTTCCAGTGGAAGCGCACGAAAGTAACTAGTACGATAAAATAACTAACAAATTCAACGGCAACTAACGAGTCTCAAAGCTCATATTGATTTGATTCGCTCTATATGATCCGATTCATCTCGGTTTACTCCATGTTACATCCGCAAATTTAGATTGCACTAGTTTACAATAAAAATTATTTCGAATGGATTAGGTTTCTTGCAGATTTTCGTATGTTGAAAACGATGCGGCAATTTAAAAAATTCGAGCACGAAAAATGAGTTTTATTATTGCAATATCAAGAAATTAACAGCTACAAGAAATTAAAATTATTATATAGCAGCTGTTTTCTTCAGTAGAAAATATTTTTATTTTCTTTCCTATGTTCTCGTTATAGTGTAATATACAGGGTAGACCAAAAATCTGAATACAATCGAATATTTCATAAACGAAGCATTTTTGAAAAAAATTTGGCACGAAACGTTTTTTGTAAAAATACTTTGTTTATGAAATATTCGATTATATCCAGATCCACTCTGTACATATTTTTACATATTATGGGTTGTTTATATATTAAATTTTAACAATATCCAATTTATCCAGCTTCATGTATTAATCACAGATAGCAGCCGTTTTTGTTCTCGAAGAGCGAGTAAAAGCTTTTTATCTACCGGCCCGCAGCTCTCCCATTTTTTCCCCTTTCTCTTTTACTGTCGTTATTTGCAGTTTCTGATTTCCAGTGGCTTAGTTTTACGTGTAATATATCCCTTGTCTCATTTAGAGGAACAGATGCGCGCAAAGCAGGCAGAAAACCGTTCAAAAAGGAATGATATCTCTCAGATGAAGTGAACCGTAGGACTTTATTGAATCTTCAATGAGACGCGAGGGAAAGTTAACGTAATGACAGATTTACTCTACCTTCTTACGTCATTATACACTTCGACCATGAGATATGATCCCTTCGAAGTTGTATACTAAAGATGGCCAATACGTCCACGTCTACGATGCGTGATCGATTTTGATGAATAGGTAGAGGATAGTACAAGCCTCGAGGTATCGACTTTGATAATACGATCGCAGCGACTGTATGACCTGAAACTATAAATTTCGCTTTGCACACGATGATCGTTTACAATTGAAAATATCGATAATGTATATCGTAATCTCATTTATTCGTTTCCGCCATTTATATCATTGTATTCAGCTGAAAGCTAAAACACAATACACCTAAAACTGAATCGTATAAATTATCCATTATCTGGGTTGCAATAATTATACAGAACTATATTTATTTCAATTAATGATAAATTTTGTTTAATTTATCTACGCTGTTTATGTATCATATTTTACAATTAATTGAAGACTAATCTGTGACTATTACAGAAACAGTGCTGATAATTTATATATGAAATGCGTGGAGAATTCCACACTCGAATTAATCCGAGAGTGGAATATTTCCACGGAATTAGGCCAATTTTTTGTCATCTTTATATTTTTTCTGAATGTAATAACTTAATGTATTGTTTGAATACTAAAACGTTTAAATACTCAGTATTTTCGTTGCAAATAATATACTAGCTATTAAGCAGTAAAAGGTTTTTTTTTTTTTTTAACCAATTGACATTCATTCTCCAGAGTCCAGAAAATCTACGACTCTTTCGCCTTATTGTGCCATGCAATTTCTTTTCGAGAACAATGAGGAAATTTCGTGCGAGAAAATTCTTTGTAGCACCTGCTCTAACACAGCCACCGCAATTACACGCTTCTAGCCTGCACTCGGACATTATATTATTATAAGATAAGATATTGCAACGGTACCAGGGAAAACGAGAGATCCTCTAGAGCTTTGCCGGTCATTTCGCCTCAGGTGAAAATGTTGAGATGCGCATAAAGTGCTTTTATAAAATAGATCTATATTCCTTTGAAATCATATTTCCGGTATTACATATTTCTCGGTAATTCAGTTTCGAATTGAAAATTTGTTAAAACAAAGTTCATTCGAAATTAAACAAGATATAATACTTCATAATGGATTTACAGTTTAGGAGCTTGATATGCGGCGAGCCTATTGTTTTTATTCATAAGTCATTTAAAAATTGTTAGTTTTAGTCTTGACATTTCATTGAAATGCTCAAAGTGGAAGAAAATAGGTAAACAAACAACGGTAAATATGAAATATCCCGTATAATGGGAACAAACACGATCTTCCTTGCTCAACTGTTTGCGTGCGATCGAGAACTCGTTATCTCGCGTTTCTACGCGCGAAATTGCGTTACTCCAGAAATGCTGTTAACGATCAATAAATAGATGCGCGCTCGATTTCGTTAAAACCAGTCGTTTCAAAGGCATTCCAATTAATTCCGAGGTTAAGTTTCGTAAAATGGATCTTGTGAGTGGTGATGTGACACCTTGCGTTTCGAGATAAAGTACAATGTTATAAATTCTTTTTGTAACGCATATTATTTCACACATTAATTCGAAATTATTAAATAAAACGGAATTATATTTTTGTAGGGAATAATCGTGAAGTGTGGAAGAATGTTTTTAAATGCAATTAAAGACTACAGTCTACGAGCAAAAGAAAAACAAATTTTCGAAAAATATATGAAAAGATACGTGAAAGTATTTAACTTAAAATTAAATCCATTTATTTTTTACTGCAATAATCTATTTTATATGAACCTATACAGAGAAAACTTTTTAATTTCTGCTAGAAATAAATGTATATGTGATGAGTATTACGTGTGCTATACGTTGAAATCATATTTTTATTTTCATTTCGATTTGCACTAATATTTCTCTCGCAAATAATACTTTCGCGCTGTTTACGTCGTGATCCTCGAACGGATCAACTTATTGTTAACCAGTCAGAATTTTTCCGCTCCAATCCGCAGTCTCGTCACTGAAATCCGAGATTAAATTCTACTCGATATCTCAGTTGGGTCTATGCGTCCCCAATTCGCCGGTCGTACACGGATAACATCTTACTGAATTGTTCTATCGGCTGCTGCTATCAAAACAAATTTCTATGCATTTGGTTAACAAAATGAACCGATATTAAAAGTGATAACGCACTTAGTTTTTTTGCATGTAAGACTATCCGTAGAGAAAGAGAGAGAGAGAGAGAGAGAGAGAGAGAGCATATTTTTTAATTTTTTATCAGAATCTTTAAAGCTTCAGATAGTTAATCAATGTATTGATTATACATTTATACACAATTGGAAAATTTGTGTTAAATTTGACACATTTCTCGTGTGTTCACTTAAATTTTTACATTAATTTAACACAAACTGAATATATTAGAAGGTAATCTGAATATAAAAAAGTTAACACAAAAAACGTAACATTGATTAAGAATTTGTAAATAAATTGTGGAAGCTTATTTTTTTAAATAAAATTACATTTTATGAAATCTATGAAGTCTATTGAATTAACATGTGTTCAATATATTTAGCTTAGAATTTACGTTTTAAAATACATTATTTTTATATTATTTGATTAATTTACTCATAAATTGTGTTGTTTTAATATTGAGAAATGTTGAATATCAGCTTAACACAATATTAAATTAATACGTAGATGTATTAAAAATTTAATTCAAAAATTTTAATAAGGACCGGCAATACGAATTTTTTTCTACTGTATATGTATGGAAAAATATTTTCTATTGCGTTTATCGTTAAGCACATTGCGTATCTATAAAAATTAATTAATGTGTATCTTTATATTATTATATTACAGTACTTTTAGATTTTTTTCCATATATTTTCCTGATTTTTTTCAAATTTAATCAACTATAATTCATATGTCTGATTATATCAAGTTATTCACTCGTTTCGAAATACTGTTTCAGATTATCAAGTATTATGATATCAATGTTAATTAATGTCCAATTAGCGAATTTTGATCCATTCCTGTATTAGAGATTTTTGCAGACATTTTACCGATAATTCGAGTCATGTAATCTAATTAGCAAACGCTATATAATATAATATTAATAAAGATACTTGTCTAATAACATGAATAAAGTGCGAAATTTGAATTATTTAAACGCTTTAAAGTATTACAGAGTGAATTTGCGCGATATGAAGGTAATAGCAACAGAGGAATTGATACATCATTGATACGTGTATAAATGGACCGCAAATCATTATGGGCATTTCTGATAAGAATAACAAGCAGCTTACGCTGGAAGCGCGTGGCATTCGCGTTATCTCAATTCGATTAAGATTTAACGCTTTACCTCATAAATCATTCTCACCCTGAACGAGGAATATGCATATTTTTCAGGAACAATCGATACGACGTCGCTTACATATGCACACTCGTGTACGACGAAATATAACGCATACCGTGTGTCAAATTTTAGACAGATTGCTCAGCAAGTATGTTTCGCATACAAAATTTTCGAGAGAAAATGAGAAGTTCTTTTTCTCCTTACAATAGCAGGTTTTATAATAATTTTAAAAATAAATTTTACAGAAAATTTATCGAGAGTATTCAAACGTAGCTATCAAAGTAATGAATATTAATATAAATAAACAATAACAAATAAAATATTACACTTAAAATATTAATTTGTCAATTAATTAAAGAACTCTAAATTATTTCTCTACTCGCATAAGAAACAGATATATTTTATTTCCAAACAAAATATTTATTTTAAAATTGCATTTCTAGTTTTATTTGAGATATGTATTTTTTCATTTTTAATATTTGTATTTTTAATACGTTTTTTTATGCCTTTAAATCCCTTTTTAATACAATATAGTTTATACAATGATAATTTATATCGCTCTTTTATGCAATTTTATTTAAGTGTTTGAATTCGCGATCACACTGTAGACGCATCGTATTCCACCTCTTGCTCGTGGGGATATCCCTCGATCAGATATCCATTGCGAAACCTGGATTTCCCAGGGTAACTTACGCGCCGTTGGAAAGACAAACTTGCATCGTCGAACGAAAAGCCGACGACAGAAATAGTTCTCGTGAAGTACTTTTGCAAGTTGTGTGAACGTACGTGAGTGCATGGAATGTTTATATGCGAGCAAGAGAAAACGTTGAATGTACTTCAAGAGAGGGGTGGCACTGTATAACCTGAATTTGGATCAAGATGATACTTCTTGCTAGTAAATTGCAACAATAGAAACTTTTAATAAAAAATATCTTAATCATAAGTAAAAAGTACGCCCAACAATTGACATAAACGTTCTATATCTAACGAAAAATGAATTAAAAAACAGTTTTATTGAAAAGTATTGTTAATATTTATTTTTATAACAATATTTTTAACTTCCTTTGTGAATCAGCGATCTCAACACTCCCTTTTATTAAACTGTTTATTCATTTTTTTATAAAACTTGGCCTATGGGGTAATTTTATAATACTTTACTCGAATCTGAGTACAAAAATAAAAAAAATTCCAAATATATATATAGGTTCTATATGGTAGATGGAAATTTAGAAAATTATTTGATTATCATAAAACTCGGTTTTAGAAAGTTTTTAAATTGTGAAATAACAAATCAAGTTTCCAGTTTCGTTTTATTTGAAGCTCATCATAGATACATATATGATTAGTATTAATTTCCAAACCGACTTTCAAACTTTGATTAATACTATGATAATACTAGATTTTTGTTTATAATGGTTACTATCTTTTTGAAATTTGGTATTAACAGGCTATATTTAAATTAAAAATACCGTAAACCTAAAACAGAATTTTACAACAATCAGATCGTTTTTTTTTTTAATTTGAATTTTAGAAATGTGATACCGGAATTAAATTTAGCGACTTCGAAAACCTTTAGAAAGTAAGGTCTTCCATAAGTTACTTTATTAGAAAGCTTTGGTTCTCAAAAAATAAATACTTTGTTAGTTATTTTTCTTTGCCTTTTATTATCGTCAGAGTAGTCTTCTGAGGGAATAAATTGAGTTTTATAATACGTTATATTTATACTCAATCAAAATTATATTTAGGCATTTGGGTTTCAAAATTTTAATTCTTTTATCAATGTACGGTAGCTGCGAGACGCTTATAAGTATAATAATGTGCCTAATTTACGAAGAATTGAAGAAATTAAATGATGTAGTGAAGTTTCTTATATAAACATTTATAGATACATTGATATTAACCAGACAAAATTTTTTTCTACTAATAGTAAGGATGTTAAGACGTCAGAATTTTTACTTGCTTAGTTAAAACATTAACAGTCGTGAACGATTATTGGTTGCAGAACACTTAAAAGCTTTGTTCGAACAAATTTTTGTAAGATTAAAGCATTATTGGATTGTGTACAAGTTACACTAAAATTGGTTCGAAAAATTCATGAATATCATTGCTCGGGCAACGATAAGAAACGCTTGTATTAGTTAGCCGTATTACCACAACATATTTTTTCATATCTGAGTCACAATATCGCATCGCGACATAATAACGGATAGTGGTTGGAAATCGCGGGTCATTTTACTGCATTGTTGTTACATAATCACGAAAGTATCCCCGCGGGATATGTCAGATTGCATACACTGTGTTTACTTGTAGTGTATAACGAGAGATGCTTGCAACCAAAGCAGCGGGAAAGTAAACATTAATTAATATCGAAACTAATATAACCCATATTACTGTGATTTGGATATATAATAATCACGACAATCATAGTTACAGTGTATCCATCGTGCCCTTCAAAATTCTAAGTACTATGAACAGTTAGTACCACGCAACAAAGAATAAATTTGTATTCATGGTAAAATCGATTTTTATTAACATTTTGTATTGAATTTGAATTTGAATGTTAATTTAATATAATTTGATTGTGTTATTTAAACATTATGTAGATATTAAATTAATAATAATATTTAAGATTTCTCATCACACATTATCTTATAGGCCAAGTTTTATTTTGAGTGAACAGTTCGCAAAATGAAAAGGGATAACAGTCATCAAACGATCGGCAGTTCACAAACGCTAACGATGATAATAAAATAACACATATCAGAAATAGGTATTTTATTATTAGCATCTTATAATAATATTAATATAATATTACTGTTATTATTTATGAAATAGTTTTTCCGAATATCTTCTTTCGGGTTCATATTTGTTTATATCTCCGGAAAGCACGATTAGACAAGGAAGAACTGAGAATCTAACGAGATTGCTAACGCGCATGGATAAAATTAGCGTGCTGATTGCATAGTCAGCGGATTATCAAACTGATCGATAACCAATTCATCAAGCGTGTTGTGTTACAAAACTTTCGTCGACTAACGCGCGCAGTACGTCGAAAATAAAATAGAAAATAGAAAATTTTAAGTAACATTTTAAAAGAATATTTTTATCGTACTTTAGTCTCGTTATCTTTTAATTCATTCTGTCAAACTGTGAGAAACACGGCTAGTTTAACAAGTTTAATTTCACTGATAATACCATATATCAGATTTGCATGATTTGAAGCCATTAAGAGTAGCAAGAATAGGAAAAATTAATTGGATATGCAGGAGCAGACCACAATTTCGGCGATTAGTTGAACATATTTGTTTATGATTGGAGTAGCGGAATATCCAATGTATCACATGGCGTATCACGCTACTGAAAAGGACGAAATCACTCGAAATAGAGAATGATCGACGGTATAGAAGACGGCATCACAATGCTAAACAATACAATGAATGTATCGCCATTGTGTGCTGGTCGATGAAAGACCGGTAATAAGCGATAATACGAGCGCCGGCAATTCGAACGAGATAGATAACAATGAAATAAAGGCGTGGTCTGACGAGCGTCAGATGAAAATAATCGCGAGAAACCGAAGCGTGCAGAAAAATCGTTGGACCAATTCGCTGCGTTCTATTGATAAAGCGAAATGTTCGTGATATGATAAGAATCTTTCGAGCCGTCGGCAAAGAAAGAGCAGAATTTAAAATATATTTATATAATTCTAGTAATATATACTAACATTACTTTGAATATTATTTTTATTTAAAAAAATAGTAATATATTAATTAGTAAAATATTAATAGAAAGAAAAGGATATAAATAATAGAAATGAAAATGTTAAAATCAGAGGTATTCGTGTGTACATTAAAATTCTTTAATTGCATTACAGAAATAATTAAACCCAACGCTTTTTAGGTCATCCTGAATAATCCAAAACAACATCAGATGAATTTATTACATAAAATACAAACTAATTATTGCAGTCGATTAGGAAAGCTGTATTGAGATTCATAGGAAAGTGTGTCAATAAACATACACTTCCTATGAATGTCAATATGTCTTCCCTGATTTATGCTATTATAATTGACTGCGATAATTAGTTTATATTTTACATAACAAATGTCTAATATTGTTTTGTAATTATTGAGGATGACGCAAAAAGCGTAGGATCAAAACGCGTAATTACTATTAATATTAAAATACCGCTTTATATAGAATAGTTACTAAATAGATTTTAAGAAGTGATTCTTCATACAAATTCAAGATGAAAACTTTATACGACTTAGATACAGGTTAGAAGATACAGGTTGTTAAAGTTAAAGGAAAAATTTCTTTTTTTTTTTTAAATTTCTAAGTCATTTAAGTTATTTTGATGGAACTTTAAACATGAACTTTTATCAAAATAACTCGTGTGATTTTTTGGAAATTTTTAAAAATAAAAAACTTTTCTTTCAACTTTGACACCTTACATCTTTAAAACTAATAATTATCATTTGAAACTTACTGTTATTTTAATCCATCAATTTTTAATAGTTTATAAAGCAAAGAAGAACTTTTCTATAAAACAGTAATTTTGCTCAACAATGAACAACTCAAAATGTTTTCTCGAAATTATATTAAAGTCGATTACAAGTCTAATAAAATCAAGAATCAATCATTTGTGTTTATATTTTCTGCTTATGCAAGTTTCTGATTGATTCATTCGTCTGAAAACAGAATACAAACAACGAGAATAATGAACCGAATTCTTGGAGAAAAGTGGAAGATGTTCTCTTTGCTCTTGTACGCAACGAATCGACATTATCGCGGATGATCGAATTTATTCCTGCCCCACATTGTGCTATGGATGGTTGGCGTTGTTGGTGCATACGCGAGAAAACCTAGGACAAACAAAAGTATCAAATTGGCCGACTTCGGAGCAAAAGATAAACGGGCCACCACGATAACGATAAATCAGAGCTTACTTGAGTTATCGAACACGCCGTTTGCAATGGGAAGCTCAAAGAACATTCTCGTTCATAGAACTCGTAAGACATATATGAGAAAGATATTTCTTTGAGGACACAAGAGCTAAGTCTACCTTAAATAAAAAGTTTGAACTTTTTAGATTTATTATTTTATATATATATAAATCTTAGATATGGAAAATGAATCGTAATTGAATCATAATGGATTATATAAATTGTGTTAAAGTTACAACGTAGAATTTTATTTTAGAACGAAATTATTTTTTAATGGAACAGATAGTGATATTTTATGAAAGACGTGCCTTAGCGTATTTAATTCGTGTAATTAATTATTTAAGATCACATTAATTCGTATCTCTGGAGGACGAAAACAGTGAGACGAAAAAACCTCGATAAGAGGAATAAAAATACGAATCGACCGATAATCAATTTATAGGAGTCGCTCGTTAACCATTCGCATAAAAACGCGAACAATGATACGTCGTAAGAAAATAATGTAAGAATTGACAGCTTCCTTCGATGTTATTCTCGGTTATCCGATCGATGTGCCTTTTTTTTCTATGAAATATAGAGATATAAAATTTACGTGGGATAGTAATAATATATAAAATTTGAATTTCGAATTAGAAATCTTATGGCGAATTCGGTTAAGAGTGCATTATATAATGCATATTAAAACCATTGTATACTGATTTAGTTTATATAAAAGTAAAAAGCAAATATTTTGAATTATTAAATACAGATTTTATTTAACAGCATAATAAAATATATTGAAGATTTTATGATTTAATCCGTTTTTATATTAAACGCATATTTTTATGTCAATTTGTGTACGACGGCTTTAATGTGCACCAGTGTGCACAGAGTGTATCCAATCAAATTCGCTATTACTTGTTAACACGAACAACAAGAGCGATTTTACGAATTTTCGTACATTCAACACACATCACTTGTTACTTTTAATTTAATGCTTCTGTTCACTCACAACTGCTACCTCAGATTGTGACGTCAGAAGCGAGAAAATACACAAAAATTCTTGCAAAATATATTAATATGGAAATTATCTGTTTTCAGCATCTCGTTGTTTTTGTTTTATTTTGATATTCTTTTGTTTGATTTAACAGTGTTGTAAATAGCAATAAAGATAATTATAAATTCTTCGAATAGGTTTTAATAAAATAATATTTATAATGTATAGAATCGTAAAATATATCGAAAACTCTTCTTTTCTCTTTTGTTAATTGTTAAATATATCAGGAAATAAATTGTGTATGAATAAAAACAAAATAAGCTATATTTACAGTTATAACAAAAAATGTCAAATTAATAATATATAAAAATAAATATGATTTAATTTCTGTTCAAAATAAGAAAATAATTCTTGGTATTTTTTATAAGTCTTTTCTATTGATTGCAAATGTTATATTATTAAAAAATATTTCTTTTTAAATATATTTAAATATATATAATTTGCAAAAATTTGTATTGTTTTTTCGCTTTTGAAGTCACAATCTAAAACATTAGTAATGGAATTACACAGGAGTATTAAGACAATTTATTACAACGTTATATATTATATTACAGAAGTTTAAAGTCTTAGTAAACTTATGTATCACTCCCTTACTTCAAAAGCGATACAATTCAAAAGATATTTTGAAGTTATTATCAAGAATACATTAGGTAAACATTATCCTATCAATCAGCAAAAGTAAATTAACTGAACTTCATAAAAAATCGTAAAAATTGTCATTCAAAGTAATTTTTTTGTATCTGTGAAGTTAGCACGGCATTTTATTAATTTTCAAAAAATAATGATTATTCCGGTAACACTTTCCATTATTTTACTGTTGTTTTAAAAATAATAAAATGTTCTGTATTTTTAATATCAAAAAATCAAAAATAAATACCGTACTAACTTCACGGTCCAGCACGGTATACCTCCTTTAAAATATCAGATTTTTTTATATTAATATTGCAGAACTTAATATTGCAGAATTTAGTTATTTTTAAAAAAACAGTAGAACAATAGAAAGTGCTACCGGAACAATCATTATTTTTTGAAAATTAATAAAATACCGTGCTAACTTTATAGACACAATTTTTTAAGGATTGTGAAACGAAAATTACAAAAAAAATGATTGTTTTTTAAGTCTTAATAAAAATTATCATGTTAATAATATATTCTTTTTGTCAATATTATTTGATTAATCAGTAAGTTTTCTTGTCAAATTGAAAAAATTAGTTTTTCTTTTTTATTGAAAAATTAATTCTTTTAATTGATCATGCACTTTAAAAGTAAGAGAGTGATATATTGTTTTTTAAAATAATTATTGATCAACTATGAAAAAATTTTTTAAGCTATTATACTATAATAGCTACGAAGCTATTATTTAATTATCGATTTAAAAATAATTCGATTAAAATCTCTTACTTGTTACAATAGTGACCGGCAAGATTTTAATTTTAGTCTCATGCATACTTTACAAGCTCGATTCTTTAAATACAAATGACGCTATAATTACAAAATAAAGGACACGTTTATTTTTATGTATTGCAAGAAAGATTTAATCCAGCGATAAAAATTAAAATCCAACCACACCGTAAGACCGAAAGCTTTAAAATATATATATTTTTCAATGTTTAATGTCTACAAATACGACGACATGCACGCAGGGCGACTCGCGTTTTATTTGCAGAAGATGCGGTTGACCGCAGTCAGACGGGTGCGTCGGTCTACTCCACTTGCAACATCGCGAAGTTCATTAGTGCAACAACGAGATGCAGTAAAACTGTAACTAACCGACGCGGACTACTAACACTCGTTGTCGCGATTCGCTTTTCCAGTGTCGAGAATACGACACACCCTGCTTCTCAATTTGCGATAACGGATGGCATTCGTGACAAAAGCGCGTCGTAAAGTACCGTATACATCTGCCGCACGTCCAATAACTATCATAAAAACTGTATGAAAGAATACACGTTGGTGACATTTTTTACAGCTCTCGATTTTTTTATTTTTATACGATGCGGAGTAAAATAAAACTGAAACTAGATACCGATAAATATGCCGGATTTTCTACAAATTAGATATTTTTAATACATATTTTATAATAGAATATCTATTTTTATTTATTATATTTATATCAAAATTGTGTAAGGATTATGCAAAATTATGAACGAATTATCTTTATTGAATATCTGAAACTAAAAACATTATTTTGAATATCGTTAATGAAATTGAAATTATATTGATAAAGTCCGATGGATTTTATACAAAATAAAATTAAAATTAAAATTATTATTTTCCTTTGTTGTATAAAAATTGTATATAAGGATTACGTTAGAAAATTATGAATAGACTTTTTTAATTAATTTTTTTTAGTTTTTGAAAGAAAAATCGTACTTTGAATTTTTTTAATGAAACTGAAACTAGATACTGATAAGTCCGTTGGATTTTCTATTTAAAATATTTATTTTCCTTCATTATTTATATAAAAATTGTATAAGGATTATATTGCAAAGTTCTGAATGGACTCAGTTTTTTTTCAGTTTTTGAAAGAAAAAGCGTACTTTGAACATTGTTAATAACTTATTTAATGTTAAATTAATAAATTAAAACATTAAGTTAATTAAATTGCGCGTATTATAATATAATTACTGTCGAAAGCAAGATTGCTTTCAGTACCACTCTGTGTGTATTCATTATGCCGCATTGTCACGTACAACGTGTTGCAAATTTAATGCAACGAAATTTCGGGGGGAGAATGCATTCTGACTGAGGTTCTCGACTTGGTACGCGTTAAACATTAATTGCCATTACGCGACGTGTTGCTAATTGCAACGTCATCACAGTACACATCGCGATGCAAATAGGGTCACATTGCAATCTAAAGCGTCAAATATTCGAGACGATGTTCTCGCAGGATTGGTTCAGAACTATAGAAGATTTTGGGGATAGTTTTGTTCGCGGTGCGAGAAATTGCATTCGGTGATGCCAATTAAAAGTTATTAAAGCCGTGGGAACGCGGCCAATTGACGATTCCAAACGTATAAAATTCATATAGTGTGGATAATCGATGGATATTTTTAGATATTCAGAATATTCCCTAACTTTATAATTTATTGTTATTTGAATTTATATTTGGAAAAAAATTGCCTCGCGTTGATAGGAAAATGACAGTTGATAAGAGTGAATAAAAAAGTAAAAAAATAGCATTTTTTAAATAATGAAAATTTACATAACTCTATACTAAAGTTGCAGCGTTCGAGTTTTGAAGACTTATGACGTATAATTTTATTAATAACATATACATTATAATTGAAAGTATAACATGGAAAGAAAGTGAAATTTGCTCTCTTAATTAAAACATTTTTAAAATACTCTACTGAAAAGTTGCTAATTTTGAGCTGTCACCTTTCTATTGACGCCGCAAATTATAAAACGTTACACGAGAAGTCATTAGATAATAGGCATTAGATGCCAAGCAAATTAAAATCAATTTTCCAAATTATCGGAGAATCGAGTATCGTACGTAGAAGGCAATTTCATTTAACTTGATTACAAGCAATTACATCGTTCAAAATCGATCTTGTAATATGGAAAATGTCGCGATAAGTGGAAACGATTGGCTTAACGACCTAATTAATTACTGCAATCCCACATGATTTTAGCGCAGTTTTCGCAAAATTGGAGAGAATTCCGGTTTGCTATCCAAATTACAGCGAGTCTATCGAGACTTCGAATTGAGTCGCGCAGTTTGAGGTTACTCATATCGTCCGGTCGGTGATGTTGATCTATTATCGTGGTATGGGAGGCATGTCGAGTATGCAAACAGGATCACGACGCATTTTGCGTGTGCGTCTATGATGGTCAGATGTGGAGGATCTTGATAGTCCATGCATCCCTTTCTCCTTCACTGGTCGCTCTGTTCTCCATCGCCTATTATATTACATAGCGACCTGTCTATCGTGTCTTGTTACCGTGAAATGAGCAGTAAACCTGAGTTGCGAGATTATCTTCCAATAATTAGATTTCCATGCAATCGAGACATATCGTTGACACACGCTATTCATGAATATGCGAATATACCATCTTGAATTTGAAAGAGATATTACAATAATGTTCTAGAAATTCTCATTTTAATTTTAATGAAAATTTTTCGATAAATTCGGTGATGATTCTTGAAGCTCTCTGCTTCAAATATAGCATTGGTAAATAGTTTTATTTTAGTAATAATTTTGAAATGATAAATAATTAAAGATACCGGATTTTCAATGCAAAATTAAATTATGTGTTTAAATTGTCAATAATGAAAATTGAATGATATGTAAATAATACATATATAAGCAAAGAGAGCCGTTTGATCAAGGTAATTTGATCTTAGTGTTTAATAATATTTTTGTGAAAATTTTATAATTTCAGTTTATT
>NW_017304461.1:751403-755776 GCF_001594115.1 Trachymyrmex septentrionalis | reverse complement strand
TATTAAATCTTCAAATTATATTTATAGAGGAAGGTCATCGATACAATTTCGTTTTAAAATAATATTTCTTAAACAAAAGCTAAAAATAAAACTTTAGAACCATACAAACAAGAAAGTATCTTCTAGCAGATGATATAGCAGTTTTTATAATACTTTTTGTAAGTTTGCAATAATTAATTTTTTTGTTAGATAAGCAAAAATGAGCATCTGACCAAATTCAGAGAAATAAGGGGGTGTCTTTAAGAAATCTATGTCAGTATCGGTGATTTTTCTCTATTAAATAATATAAAATTTTTTAATTGACAATTCAAGGTGGAACAATACACTTTTATTTTGTTTTATGATTTAAAATATAATTTGTAAAATAAAACGGTATGATAATATAATAATAAAGCAATACAATATAAAACGATTTTAATTTTTCTACTAATGTATTGTCTATCATTGAAACTTACTCGGAAAATTTGCAATACTTGAGCGCGATCTCCCACGAGATATGATGTTCGGATGCTTCAAGGCTTTATGCGATATACAATGTTAGAATGAAAACCCCCCGAGCGAAAGGTAAACGCGCGTTGAGTTTCGAGGAACATACATATCTGCAGCTTCTTGTGCGCCTGCGGTCAAGTTTGCGCCTGGCCGGAAGTTCCGCCGATACAAGCGTCGAATAACGTGCTGAGAAAGCGACTCTCCGCTTCTCCGGCCATTTGCCATGTAAGGACGTGTTCCCAAAGACATCGTGCCCTAGAAACGTGAGCGAAACTTAAAATTTTGCGAATAACGTATTTTCTCTAAGTCTTATGTACGATTTTATCTTATAAATACACATAATATGTTTTATAAAACAGTTTGAAATAATGGTTAAAATATATTAATAAAAAACAGGGAATATAAATGTGTGAAAAATAATTTATTATATACGTATATTTGCCGCGTTTTACTTTCATTCTGTAAAAAAAAATGACAAGCGGTAGAGAAGCAGAATAAATAAAATCTAAAAATGCGTCATCATTTACAGAAAAAAAGATTCGCGAGATTTCCTTTTATGACAACTGTTCTAATCACTGAGAGAGAAAATAGTTGCAATTATTAAAATTTATATTATAGTAATTTCAGTATCAATTATATATTTTTTCAGTAGAATTTCAATTATTATTATTAATATTATAGCAGTAATAACTATAAAAATGCATTCTACTCATTTTACCATGCAATTATTAATCACAAATATATTAAACGCTTTTTCTCAGTATGTCATCAATCGCTCAACTACGACACATTTCATATCTTATATCGAGAAAATGCTCATGTTACACTCGTTAATGTCGTTCTATGGAAAGACGTAACAGGGGGCGACAAAGGATTCGCGAAATTATTTTACCTCTCCACAGAGTGCATATTAATTTGAATCCTTTTCATTCCGCTCGTCCTCTGCATGTTAGAGGAAAAAGGTGACGGCTAATCGCCGGGGCGTAACGTTTTCCAAGACGATGGGTGTCTCGTCGGCCCCGCTCTTCTCTCTCAAAGCGGTCGCAGTCGATGCTATTTCCACACCGAGACAATTTGCATGAGATTTGCATGAGATCCTTCCGTGACCTTCACCCTTTTCGGTACTTTTGACACGATATCTTTAAGAGCAAGTGCAGTGATGAGATATAAAAATGACTTGTAATAATTATAGCGAGCAAAAAATATATTAATACGAAAATTTGTGCGAAAATATAGTTGACTTTAATTTGATTTTTTTTTTTTTAAATAAAATGAAGAAGGAATAAAAAGTAAGTTAAAGCTCGAAATTGGAACTTGTTTGCGAGGAAAAGTTCATAATAAACTGTAGAAGATATGCATGGAAAAGATTACAATACTTGTAAAAATAAATGCGAAAGTTAATTGAAGCCTGCGTTTGTCTTATGCTTTAAACATAACTCATCTTTATTAATTTTGCAGTTTGCATATTATAAAAATATATTATTAAATTATATGAATATATTGCTTATTATACAGTGTTTTAGAAGAAAAATGCAAATATCCTGTCTAGATTCGAGCACATAATTTTAGAAGAGAAATATATTAGTATCACTACAAATCCGATAATATTGCTCCATGTGTCTACATAACTTCGTGAAAGAAAGTTTCGAAAAATACGATCGTACTAGACAGCTATCGTTTTTACGAGCGTTCCTCGAATTTCCAGGGAGAATACAGACGTGGCGGTAAACAAAGAAGACTGGACACCGCAAATATTACTGTGAGAATTCGTGCAAATACATATAGCGAGGAAATTCTCTCTCTGTGGGAAAATTACAAGCATGAAACTGAAGGTTTCGGGAAACGCGGTATGCTTATAATAGCGGTATGCTTTCGAAACACGGGAAAATCCATATCGAAACAATTAAGAGGAGAGTTTCGCCCTTACTCAATTTCCAAGTTGCTTGACTCGATGAAATGCGCCGTTTAACTCTTTTGACGCCATGCAATCGCTCTCTCTCCCTCTCTCTCTCTCTCTCTCTCCCTCTCTCTCTCCCTCTCTCGCTCGCAAAATTGATTGATTGAACAGATCTGGGATTTATGTAAGAGCGCACAAATTAGGAGCGATGTAATGACGCATTTATTATTCTACCGTCGAGATGTAAACAGGAAACGGAGGTAAAATGTAGAATATTGTATCATCGCAGTGATAAAATTACGAAATTGTAGGAAATTCACGTTGTATACAGGAGATTGACAATATAATATAAATGCTTGAGAAAAATACTATCTGCTTGTTTTATTAAAAGAAATGATCTACCATTTGTCTTTAATCAGTCAGATTCTATCGTTAGAATAAAGTCATACGTTCTTAAATAATGTAACAACTGCTACAGTGCATTATTATATCGTTCTTCTAGCAGGACATTTTCTAATTGCTTAAAAGACGTCGAAGAAGGAAATCTCTTTTTTATTTTGCTCTTTAAAAGTACAAATTATATTTATCAGGCAATTGCAAGATATTTAAGTTTTGAACAAAAGACAATATTTATATTAGTAATTGACAGATATTTTGACTAAAGAAGTGGTACAACATTCCACTGATAATTATTTAACAGTATGTTATATTAAAAACAAATGATAGACTTTTATTAATAAAACAAGTAAACTAAAATATATTCATTTCTTCTTTTAATTTTCAAACTGAGCTATTAATAATAATAAACATTTTCTTGATAATTTATTAATTATTTTTCTTGATAAATTTTAATTTTAATAATTTTTATAATATATTCCAAAAAAATTATGTCAAATAGAAGATCAAAATTACGATTTTTGATTAATTATTCTTATAATTATAAAGATTATAACTTTATAATTATTTCTTATAATTCTATTTTAACTTAACATAATTAAAAATTTATTATTTTTTAATTTTGACAAATTTAGAAAGCTATTAATAATAATAAATACTTGCAATATATCTCGTATGAAGTAAAAATCGTCGTATGACTCGGTCAGGCATATGCATTTCGTCTCCAGCGTTTCAGCCGAATGAATTTAATCCTCATTAATAGCATTCGTCGTATTGAATCGATAAAAATAAGAGCATGTCGATAATTGATCTGACTGGCCCAGCGGGGAGTGTTATTGCGCTATGCAGACTAATTAAAGCGTGAAATAGCACCGCTAATAGACATGCGCCCCAGTTATTGCTTCAGTATTTCGTTCAACAACAGGAACGCGAAATTGGCTTACCGATGAATGTTCCTCTCAAGAGTACTTTGGCGACTCTACAGGTGATACCATCAAATTAATCGTTCCTATGTTACATACGTTAAAACATTTCGACAAGTTCTAACTTCGAAACGGTAGACTAATTGCAATTGCGTGACCGTTAAGCGCACGCCGCTCGCGGTTGGAGTGGCACACTCGGAATTATTCGTGCAGCTACAACCGTAAACCGGAAACGACAGCGGAATTATATGCTTGAAGTTGAACACATGTTGGACATTATTTTAAAGTAATTTTATTTTTGGCTCGGTAGCTTGCATGCTACATGAAAACGCGATGTTTTTTGTTTCTTAATATTCCACAATCTTTTCCACTGCAACATAATCAGATAAGAAAGAAATTTACACGAAAAATTTACAATTGATAGAAAAATATTAAAACATTCAAGTTGACTGAAAGTCGTTCGATAAAATTGTTCTAAATTAAGGAAAGAGATAAGAAAAAATTTGTTATATCACGCGAGAAATACAGTTTAATTAATGCCATGTACCGATTATACGAGTTTGTCGGTGTGTTTTGAAATAATGAACGGATAAAAATAAATGGTAAGAAAATCCGGTAAAAATAAATGTTTTACTCAATTAGAATTCTGGACCTTTGTTACATTATTC
>NW_017304461.1:748053-751303 GCF_001594115.1 Trachymyrmex septentrionalis | reverse complement strand
AAATCCGGTAAAAATAAATGTTTTACTCAATTAGAATTCTGGACCTTTTTTACATTATTCATATAATATTATTACAGTACCACTTCTGTATTCATTATTGCGAATTAACAAAAGATAAATTATAATTAAATTCTCACGCATGTGTTTATCATAAAGCTAAGTTTCTTCAACGCATAACGCTGACATGCTTGACATAATATGCATGGATATTACAAGTTATATTCATTTGCAGCGACGTAGAACGATTAAAGTGCATACACGCGCTTTTAGCCGGTCCACTTTCTCGCGCTTACGTCAAAGCTTCGCATTATGCATGCACGTTTTAACTAATCTGATGTTCTTGAGGGATAACGAGGGACATAATTTGTTTTCCCCCTAATCAATTGCGCGTATAAATATCTTAATATTCTACAATCTTTTGCAATGCGAACATTTAAAAGAAAATTCAATTAATAGAAAACTATTAATACGTTTAGAGTTTAATCTAAAAACTATAATGAATAAGGAGGAATTTTTATTGCAAAAAATTAATTAAATCAATTTTTTGTAAATTTGTGAGATGCTTATTAACATTTATTATGTTAAAATAATTATTAATTTAATAATGTAGTGTTATTTCTAGAGTTTTGGCATAAAACTACGTTTCAAAAAAAAAAGAATAATAATCAATCTGTGGTTTAGAAACATAAAAGTGGAGTATGTAACATTTATAATCACATACGCGAATACCAGAATTATTCTCGACCTTTTTAAGTGCTTGATAAGTTTTTTCACACCATCCATTAAATTTTAATCAGCCTAAATCTTTCTTTTTTTTTAGCAAGCCAGAATTAAAAAGAAAAAGGTCACAAGTGACAGAGAAAATTAATATTGTATTATTTTAATTTTTCACATAAAAATTTTTGAAATTTATAGATGAAAAATAGAAATCTCTTCAATTTTCTTTTGATTTCTTTTTCTCGAATTTTATTTTATGACTGGTTTGGTCCTCCTTATTGACTATCTAATGCTAGTTTTTTGTTTTTATTTCGAAATACATTGGACTGAAAGTAGCGTACGTGGATCAGGGACATGTTCGCGCAATTTTCATTTTTCATTTAACCAGACATTTTCTAAAGTGTAAGGGTGTCGTATTTCATGTTGCTAGCTCGTTTGAGGCCAGGAAAACAGAAACGGGCTCAAGGACTCTTGTAGACGTGGACAATCGTATAATATGGCAGCTTAGACCCCGCAAAGATTAAGGCTCGCATTTTTAACCGTTTTTCACGCGATCCATTGTTAAATTATTCTTACGTCTCGAGAAAACCATTTTGCAGATAGTTTGCGGCGCTGTGAACGTTTTCTCCACTTTCCATGAGAACTGATAACGCAGCAGACCGTACCCTTGACCCGGCTTATGAATGAACATGAGTAACCTGAGGCCCCCCTTTTATTCTCGTCTCGATTACTTTTCGCCTTGACGCTTCTATAACTTCGCGATAAATATACTGCTAGCCGCAATGTGCCATTTACATTCGCATTTTTTATGTGACAGAAGAGATGAAAAGAGATTATTGAATACTTCTGTTGCACTCAGTTTAAAAGCTTTTCTAAAGTAATTATACGATTTGGCATAAAAATATGCAGTGATTTTTAACATTGTATCGGGATTGGAAAAATTATAAAAATAATTCATTAATATTACTGTTCTTTTTTTCTAAAAAGTAACTTGTTACGCGATTTACTCGTTATTGATTCTAAGAAGTAGTCTACTCAAAAACGATTCGTTACAATTTTATTATTTTTTCACTAAATTTTGATAACTTTTGTAGTAGTATCTAATTACAGACTTCTGTAAATAGACTGCCAACTTTGCCTCTATATTTAAAGACAGCGCCATATTTGTATTCACTCACTCTCTCATGTATAAATCACACAGATAACGTTAGTGTTTTCGCATAAATTCACGCGGTATTCGCAGATAGGATGCATATATACTCATATGTGAATTGAAACAAGGACAGCTTAGAATCAGGTTCATCTCTTTCTATTATATTAAGTCAGCAGTCTAGTTATAGAATTCTATGTATCTATGTGTTAATTAACTAGTTCAACATGAGACCTATAGAGTGGTTATGATTAATTGTAATGTGGTAAGAAAATACCTAAAATAAGATCAAAAATAAGACCGTTGATTTATTAGTTGTAACATTACCAAAAAAATTGTGTTACCATTAACCTTACAAATAAAAAAATGTAATGTCATTATCTTATTCATTATTTATAATGATAGCGGTACACATGTAAAAATTATTTCCCAACTTTGTATTTTACTGTTATGAAATTTATTAATATTTATATATGATTATTTACGAATATTATTAAATCTATAAAACACTTAATTTTATTACTATAAACTTATCATCGAATTAATAATTGATCGTTTGTATTTAGATACGTATAAAATAAAGAAACATGCGGGCTTGGCATACCTCTGTATATAGATATACTACTCGGGCATAAATATTGGATATATTCGAGATTGGAGGTGAAGAGTAGCTTAAAAGAAATATTGCTAGCATCTCCAAGCGTAATCGTCGTCGCGGCGCGTGGCATTGCGACCTTGACCGGCGTCGTCCTCTGCCGATGGATTCCGACGCGATTACGCGGCTGAGCTGCAGCTAGTATTAGTTTCTCCTCTCATCCCTGTGGATGTGAAAACGCACCGAACGATCCTAAGCACAGCAGAACGCAATGCAGGCGGAATCGATAACGTAACAGTGCAGTTATGAAACGCAGTTGCGAGGGTACAGGCAAGTTCGCCGAGCCGCGAAGAACGCATGGTATGCATTGATCCATCCGGTAAATTAAGCTCTATTAATATCGCATGCTGCACCCTTCGTTTGAAACGGGAGAAGAATGTTAGCTTTACGGTTACCAAAACCATCGCCAAGCGCATTTTTGAGATCTCATGGATTATTAAACCAATGCAAAATTGATAAAATTGTTTTTCTTACTATATCGAAAACATTGGGATATTTATTATTAAGATATTAGTTTTCAAGGTTAAGCTTTAATATACGGAGAGAATTTTTTCTTAGAGTTACTCTCTTAAAATATGATAATCGTGGAACAACATTGTATTTCGAAGAATTTATGTAAATCTCTCTCATTCATTAATAAAACTACTGTAAAATATAAAATAAATTTGATTAATTTTACTAAAGTGCATGGTAAAAATTTTTAAAATATTGTATTGTACCACAAGTAC
>NW_017304461.1:724075-747953 GCF_001594115.1 Trachymyrmex septentrionalis | reverse complement strand
GAATCTGTGGTATCATATTAAATCTGTAAATTATTGTCTTTTTAAAAAGAAGTAAAAAGTAGAAAATAATGCTAAAATATCTACTGCATTATGCAAAACCGCGCTTGTTTCTGAAAAATTATCGCGAATTTAATCGGATTTAAATTCGAATCACACACACATTGTGGGAGCGATACGATGAACTTATCCAATGCGCTCGCCGTTTCGCTCCTGCAATAATTAGCTAAAAATTTTACTGTATCTGCCGCAAATATATATTTTTAAATGCATAAACATGTCGTGTGACAATAGCGGAATAAAATAAACTCGCTTTACATACCGAACGTGTATAGGGAGCCAAGGAAAATCTCGTCGCGATGAAACGAGTCCTGTTTTATACGAGTAACTTTGCCGACGACGACGTCAATGTAGACGTTACACGGCCCGTTTAATACATCGTCATAACTCCGCACAATGTAGGCAGCCGTTAATAGAAATTCCTGACAAAAGTTCTCGCAAGTCCGACGGGCGTGCGCGCCGTTCGCCACAGCACGTCCGCGTTGCTAATTCTAATTCGCGTAAGACTTCCCATCTTCCTCTTTTTCGTCGCGTAGTTTTGCGTAGGAGGCTGCCTCTTTTGCACCATTCATTCTTTCCAGCTCTTTACACTCGGCCGCTCGGTTGGAATCAGAAACTGGGTAGCTTTACATTGCACGTTCGCGGGAAATAGTTGATGAATAGAGTGTATTTTAAGGGATCTTTATATTGAGCGACCAAGTATAGAACTTTATGTATTTCGCTCGTGTTTTTACATACTTTCGTTATTTCTTGTTATTTCTTCTTGCGAGATTAATGATAGAAGTTGTACGTATATATATATATGAAATGCTGAATGGTTTTTTTTAACATCTCGTATTCAAAGTGTATTGAAATTGGTAATTGTTGGAATTTTGTTTTCAAATTATTATGTATTGGTAGAACACAAATTGTACTAACGGGATTTGTAATGAAAAGTAGAAATATTTATCTTTTTCTTGTACTTTAGATGGGAAGTACCATATTAAATTAGTGAAGCTAACACTCCATATTTTTAATTTTGGTTTTTTAAATATATAATATACGGAACTTTTTTTAATTTTTATAAGGAACTGTAGAACTATCAAAAGAACTACTAGAAACAGTCATTATTTTTTTATATTAATAAATTGTCGCGCTAACTTAACAGATCCCACTTTTGTTCGTGAAGTTAGTATGATATTTTATTAATATGAAAGAAATAATGAATACAGTTTTAATTCCATTTTTCATAGTTTTACAGTTCCTTATAAAAATAAAAATGACTTCCGCATGTTTACAACGCATGAAATGTGTTGAATTTAACACAAATTTTCCAACTGTATAAAATCCACTTTAAGTGAAAAATGTCAAATTAAATCTGATAAAACAAATACGATTTATAAATCATTTGTATAACGAAATAAACAAAACATGTAAAAGTTAAACTATCCTTTTTTAAATTAAAATTTAAAGTTCGATTATTAAAATATTTAATATCGAAAAATTAAACAAGGGGGATTTTTCTCTTGAATAAAAATCCGTTTTCTATTTACTCCGAATAAGTTACATAAAAATTGAAATCCGCGGTTCTGTAATGCTCTGTGCAATATCACCGTTTCTATACAGTCTTCAGCAGTAATTCAACTTTCCCAAGCTCGAAGCCGTGACACAGCGCGTAAAATGCAAGAGATGACTACGATGCCGAAATGAAACTTTTTATTGACAGTCGCCACGTCGAGGAATGTTAATAGACGCTGGCAAAGAACTGCGGAAGGCAGTTAGAGAAAAATTAAAATCTCTGCGAGGTTCTTAAAGAAAAGCCCGAGTACCCTCTTGAGAACGAAGAATAACCAATGAATTGTCGTCGGCGTAAAAAGATAACACGGAAAAGTCTTTGCACGAAGGATGATTGAACTTTTAAAAGTACGTGAAAGAAAACTATTGCGCGCGCAATGGAACCGAGATGGAACGAAGTGGTTAGCTGCTACTTCAGAAGTTAAGTAGTCGAGCTCTCTTTGCTAGGTGAGAATACGAAAGAAAAGTTGAAGTGGCAGCTAACCGTCGCCCACTGTCTCTCATAGCGTTAACTTATATTGAACGCTCGCTCACGCGAAAGAATAAGCTTAGGAAAGCTCCCGAATCACGACTGTGGTAGCCACATCACGCTGTGCACAGAGGATTCCATGCAATTCAGGTCGCCTACGAGCACTCGTAACTTGGTTACTACTTAAAATTAGATGAAACATCCGGAACTGGAAAATTCAAAGTTTTGATCTAAATGTCGTCGTTCCTAGGTAATGTCTTTATCTTTTGGAGAAAACAAGGTAGCTTCTAGCTAATGGAATTATCTGTCGACAAAGACTAATTTTAATTAGCGTATAATAAATTAATATAGCGATGAATGGGTATCATTCATCGGGGGCGAGCGGAGATAAACATTGGGTCGAAGTAGTGTACGTCTGTACGTGGTCAGACATTGTTTCACTCTGATTGATGTACAGAGAGTTAGATTTATTGTTTTACTTTAGCGTAGATATATACATATAGGCAAGCAGTGATTGCTATAAATTTATCGTGGGAAATACAAATATAAAAAATATAATTTATAGACAAAAAGAAAGAAACGTTGAAATACGTAGAAAGATCGATTTTGATTAAATATTTAATCAAATATAAAAATTTAATCAAATATAAATTGGAAAAAAATTATGTCCAATTACCAAAATAATTATAATGTAAAACGTTCAAGTATGACGATAATGCTGCAAAGAATTTGACATTCTAGCAATCGATTTGAGCATCCTACATAATTACTTTGAGTAGTTTAACAAAATTATTTTCAGACCTGTATCTAGCTAAATTTTTAGATACTTCAATAAAATTGTCCTTTTCGTGTGCGACATTTTATTACTCCGCGTTTTATACGTGAAATAAAATTTGCCTTTTGAATATTCTTTTTTGTACAATTTACTTAAAATACTTTATATTCTTTTATACGTGGTGAAATGTCATGTAAATACAATTTAATATCGAAAAATACGAAAGAGTTAATGTATTCACGGCATGACTCATCAGGTTGAATAAATCGCTCGTAACTGTTTGCACACACCATGAAAGACCACCTCCGCAAGCATTTACCATCAAGCGTTGCTTTGCGCAGAGGGATGAGATCAGCTATAAATATAAATGCCGTTTTGTAACGAAGCTTGTCTAAAGGTCACTGATAGACGTAGCATTCTGGCGTTTCCATCGGATTTTTCACAGAGTTGATTATGTTCATTATATAATGCATTAAGGCTTAATGAGAACGCGGTCGGCAATTATGATGGGATGGAACGAGGAGTTAGATAAGCGGATAATCTGCCGTGCAATCAACCGAGTGACTGATCGCACAGCAAGTCGAGGTAGACTGATCCTTCTTCACTTGTTACTCGGCCAACGAGTAACATGCTGAAATATGATCCGCGACATTAATCTGTACGTATTCAACATAACCTGGGAAATTTGTAGTCGAAAGTCGAAGACAAATTATGGGCAAGTTCGACCTGTGGCTATCAGCCCCGGGACAAGTATGATATATAGAATCCTCCTTCGGTGAGATCCTCCTTATGGTGAGATTTCTACGTGTGGGTGGCAACGATCTGGTAAAGAAAACACGCTAGATCCGCTAGACAAGTGACGACGATCACGACTCGAGGAATTCAATTAATCTAAACGAGGCGTCGTAACTCATATTAATTATACCAAAACTGGGTCGCTTCCATTAATAGTATTAATAGTTACGGTAACGATCACAATACACGTTAAGAATATCGATTGACAGGGAATTATGTAGATTAATTGCACACGGAAAGAACAATTTTGCTGAAGTATTTAAAAATTTTATAGTTAGATACAGATCTGTAATTAATTTTATTATATTATTTAAAGTAATTACATTAATTAGAGGAAACTGAAGCATGATAAGCAATGCTGCAAAAATAATTATAGAACACTGAAAGTACTTTGACATTCTAGTCAAATTACTTCCAGCGTTCTATAATTATTTTGATGGTACAACAGAATTATTTTTAAATCTATAGCTGGCTAAATTTTTACAGTATATACCTATAGGTCACTTCATTTAAGTTTATCGGTTTAACAATTTTGTGGCTGATATGTTTATCTCGCACTCAGCATAACTCTTTGTGCATCATGAAAAAGTATCATGAAAAATGGTTATTGTTGCAAATACTCATTTTATATAAAATTCCATTTTGTTTTTCACGGACTGCGCACGGAAAATGTATTCTCTTTCACCCCTCCCACCTGATCTCCCCAGATCATATAACTATAATCGCAGCCTTGTGAGTACTCCATATTTCATAGAAACTGCAATCTGACTATGCGCGCATGAAGTCTGTTTACTCAGCGAACTTTCAAACGCATCAGTTTTGTCCAGTGATCATATATTCTCAAATCCGCAATATTGATAGGTGATGCCTATTAAAAGCTGCTCGTCTTACTCGTACCTAACTTTGAGTCAGCCGAACGCACACCACTCTACCCTTATACATTTATCCATGGCTGCGACGATTCGAGGCGTATTATTGCACAAGTGCGAGTCGGATCAGTAATTTGCAAACTTTGCTAATACAAGCTACGTGTCACGTTTCCCGCCGTGCCGTTTTATCTGCGTGGATATATCGCGACCAATAATAAACTTCGCGCGTATCCGAGAGCGCATCGTGTTGGTTTCGCACCGATTTTATGTGCAGTCGCGAGTCTCGGATAACGAGAAACATTCCGAGACTAATGAAGGCAATTTTAGCAGCTTGTACATTTCAAAAAGCTCGAAACTTTATGCGGATGTAGAGTAATTGGCTGAAACACGATGTTATAATTATCTTTCTTTATTGAGAGACAATTTTAGAAGGTCTTTAAGAGATTAATGTTATTTGATATTATATGATATTGTGTGTGTGTGTATGGATCTATATTTTGGCGCGTTTAATAATATCTAAATTAAATGGTTAATTTAGACATTTACGTAGTTCGTGTCCTTTAATCCGGTTTAAGGTTCCGTAAGGAATACGCATATACACGGCTATAAATACCTCTTTATTTAAATTATGAAAATGTTATAAATTGAGGAGAATTTACGAAATATGCATGGAATGCGTCAGACTTGGTAGAAACTGGCTGAAACGAAATGAGGAAAGTATCTTGGACCGCAAAGGGCTATTCGTTTATCGCATTCCGTTCCTACGTTCCTGTGCAGTAAATGGATTTTCAAATAACTTCTAACATTCTGGAAACGAGGATAAACGGGATGTTCGCGTCCAAAGTGCATCCGATCGCAACGTGGACACTCGAGAGACGAAAGTATCCACCACACGAGGTATTCGATGGAATAATATCCCCGAGTTCTACTGGTAGTTTTCCCGCGGGATTATCGTCGTCCAATGAATTCGGGACCATCCACGAATACGCAAGTAGAACATGTTCACGTATACATAATCGTGGTTACTATTCATTGAAGGCTTAACGTGGGATTGCGCGATCATAACGCGATTATTATCTTTTCGGATCCTGTGATTCTAATTGAATGAGAATGGGATTAATTGGAAAATAAATACTCCTCTCGAAATGTCCAGGATTGTACCATGACTCACAGCTGAAAAAGATTAACTGTTACTAGAGAAAGAGTTATTATATTATATACAAGAAACATCAGAAAAACGATTTATTTATTTTTATACAATTTTTATAAAATAAAATAATATACATTTTGTTCATTTGCACTCAAAAAACAAAAGTTTAACAATCGAAGTTTTTTTAGAAACGAATTTCAATGTTTTGAAACGTTAAAATTTTGTAATATTTAATTATATTTGGAAATGTAATTTTGGTATAATAATTGATTATAGAGAAATTGTTTTTTTTAAGTTTCCATTCTTTTTCTCTTTGCAAGCAACTAAAAAATGATAATTTTTAATTACGTTGTTGTGTAGTAAATAAGCTGTATGTAAGTCCAATTGGAATTATTGCTATTAAATATTGGATATTGATATTGGATATTGATATTGGAAGATTAAACAATTTGGCATATTGACATACTGATATTAGTAATTCCATTTTAAATATACTATAGAGACTTAACATTATAATAACAGAAAAGACAAATAATAGCCTCACTATTCGCCAAAGGATTTACCCTTTGAAATATCTTTCGCTTAATGTATGTGCAATCGTACTGCTCGCATCGTACAGCATCGATATGTACCGACCATCGAGCACTACGATCATTACCGTCGATTAACGCATAACTCATTTAACGCATAACGCGAACCATTACGTGCGTGTGGTAAGCCTTTTAACGTTGAGAGAGCCGCAATTACCCGGTGAAATCATGAATAGAAGTAGGGACTGCGTCGAACGGATACGATAAGGATCAATTCGGATCGATTGAACTCGGGAGTGCACTATAAAGCTGATGGTAGTGGTACAAGTCCGTGTATGGTCCGACCGTTCATTGCGAGTGGCCTACAATCATGCTCGAGGGGGGTCGTGAACGGTCTGTAGATTCTCAGATTCAAGCCGCAAACGACGTCATTAATGTGATCCGAGATCGTTACGCAGCCGAAACGTTTTCATGATTTGTGCGAATATAGGTAACTGGCGACACACTCCCGGAATCGCTTGTTCGCGTTCCGCGCGAGAGAGCGTGCGAATTATCGCACGGTTAGCGAAATCAATTATGTCACTCTGTGGTAACTGGTAACGCTTTATTACCACATTATAGTGTGACTATCTGTCGAGCATATTAGATAAGCGCAAGTTTATATACAAGTTGTCCGAACTTTCTCGGGTTTCCGTCGATAAACCTACCTCTTTGAACGCACTCTATGACATCGAGTTTTTCTTAAGGAGAGTCCTAGTTATTATAAACATATGAAGGCACAGAAAAAGATCCCTCGAGTTTTATAAATAAAAGCCAGCATACACTTCTTTTTTTTTTTAATATCATATTTTTATACTAATTTTATACTTTTTATACTATTACATTTTTATACTGAAATGCATATTTATATAATCACTACTATTTTTGCATATTATTAAATTTAAATTAACGCAAAATTCTAATTTCGCCGAGATAAATAATTTTAAGCATTATCCAGTTTCAGTTGAGAATTTTACGCAAATCTGCTTACGTGAAAGGTTAAACCGGAAAAGCTCCAATTCTTATTATCTTAGAGGAAACAGGTCGAATTTAAATAGAGGCTACGGGGCGTCGCACGTTATCCCCTTACTTATGAAAAGTCGCATTGTGCCAATCTCTGTTAAAGGACCGGATTGAAAAAAAAATCTTTTTCAGCTGGTAATTTAAAATAATAGAACATTTCAAGACTAACATACACTTAATCTGCCTTTTGTTAAGGCAAGATAATTAGATATTCATGTTGAATTTAATTAAATAGTACAAATTTTTATGCGAATTTCGTTATGACACTACAAAAATCCCTCTTTGAACAACAAAGAACAGACTTTACTTTTTTCTTGTTTTTACGTTGACGTTTTTAGTGGGAATTTCGTAAAACGCGGTGAAAACGTGAAAAATTATACATTGACAGAGAGATTAATGTTTTACGATAGTAATCTGTTATCGTATAATTTTCATTTCGTTGAAACTTTTATCTAATGCTGGTTCATCTATATCGGAGATAAACTCGGAAATAAACGTTCGGAAATAAACGCGGTCCGATAATAATCAGTTAAATATTAATTGATTCGTACGTGTCACTTCGACACGTGTATTCCGGCTATACGTGGTAGGTAAACGTTTACGCGTATGCCATACGGTTTTACGGTCGTTAAAGCTCCAACTTTAAGCAGCCAAGTTGCAACGAGGTCGTCGGGCAGCGAATCGTAACCTTGACACGTTACAGTTAGATACCGTGGCAGTTGTGGCGTGTCGCAGTTGTAACTTAACTCCGAAGCTGCAACGCGGCCGTAAACGGAAGCGTCGCGAACGAATCGTTTATTCCCAGCTATAGCCCAAGTTAAATTAGTTTTGTCGTTAGAAATTAATCTCAGCGATATAAGCCCACGTAGTAGCCAAACATTATCACTAGTTAAATAATTCCGCTTTCATTAACAGCACGCGCTCGCTCGCGTGTCGGTGTGCAATTCACACGGATAAGTGAATGCTCGAAAAGTGTATTACGTTCGCGAGTTTCAAGAAACAAGAAGAAAACTGCCTACCGAGGAAAAGTTTTTAAATCAGCTTGGTAAGACACGTCACGTTATAGTCACGTTAAAGCCTCGTTGGAAGTTTTGTTATATTTGCCGTTTATATAAGAAAAGAACAGTTTTGCTGAAGCATCTAAAAATTTGGAAACATTCATTTAAAATTGGTTCTCAAAGAGTTTATTATGTAATTAAATATTGTATCATTTTATTGGACTATCAAGATAATTATATACACTGTTAGATATCAAAGGAGCAATTAGTGATATGTATAACGTATCTCTTGAATTAACTCTTTATGGACCGGCGACTCTGTGCGCGAGCGCAGTCATCCTCATTCATTTTATAAACTGTCCGCTCAATTGTTATGAAACTTGGGCCATGGAATAATTTGATTAGGTTTTATTGGAATCCGAGGTTAAAAATAAAAACTTTAAATGGATTCAATATAGCGAACAGAACGTAAAAAAATAATTTGATTATCATAAACTTCACTTTTAAAGAGAGTTTTTAATTGCAAGTTTTCATCCAATTTCGTTTTATTTGAAGCTTATCAGTGCTACATAAACAGTAGTACTGATTTCCAACTCTGGTTGTAGACTCTATACTCTATAGTCCATTTATGGAGATTATCCCTTTGAAATTCGACATTTTCAAACTACATTCAAATTTGGAGATATCAGGAATCTCCTAAAACTGAATTTTATAATAATATCAGATTACTTTTTGAAATTTAAATTTTATATAAAAGAATTCTGAAGTCAGAATCAGCGCCCCGAAAACCTTTAGAAAGCAAGACCTTTCACATAAATAACTTTGTTATTGAAAGCTTCGATTCTCAAAGGATTAAATTACATTTTATTATTTTTAATTTCCATATATGTCAAAATGTAAGTCAATTCATTTTTGTAATTAATTAAAGAAAAACAATGTCAATCTTAAGGTAATAAATAACTAAGTCAAATTTAATATATTTTCTTAAGTTATATTGTTCAACTCATTGTTTTAATTATATTAACACATATTAAGTAGGAGCAATCTACAGAAAAATGATTAAAAACAACCCAAATTAAGTACAAGTTTGGAAGAAAGTCAAAACTTTTTGCAGTACTGCTTATCATGCTTGAGTTATATAATTATGTTGATGCTTAATAAAATTATTTTTAGGTCTGAATCTACCTAAATTTTTAGATACTTTAAAATGATTCTTTTCGTATATCTACTTTTATACCTATTAATATATCTACCTTAGAATATAAATTTAATCCTAAATTACATTTTCCAATAGACTGCTATTATTGTCGTAGTTTTATTCCGCGAATCTGACTTTTGGAAGCTATTTCCGTTTTGAAGATGTAATGGAACACAGAATGAAAAGGTATAGATCGGATATCGAGAATAAACAAATGAATTAACTTTCCTCTCGATTGACCTCGCTGACCCGCCACTTGTGCGGTTACAAAGGAAACTACAATTCCCAAAGTGACACCCTATGACCGACTTTTTTGTCCTCGTTTTCTCGCGAGCGTTTCTTCGTCATTCCAACTCTATTTTAGCCTCGATTCATAATTTGACTCAATCTTTTTCGACGAATCACAGACTTTGTCTTTTTATATCATTAAAGTATCAACTTTTTATTACAGACTTTACTTTTTAGCTTTTAATCCTATATTTTTTAAATCCAATTTCAACATACATTATTCAATATCGTGTGAAAGAGAATCGAGATCAATAAGCTTCCGTTCCTCTGAAATAATTATTTAAAGATAATTTTATTATGATTGAGTTATAAAACTCGTGGGAATTTTGAGAGCTCATGGGATTTTGGGAGTTAATTGGAAATTAATTGGAAATTAAGCTCCGTAGAGTATAATATTTCTTGCTAAATAAAATTTTACAGTAAATGCGTTACATGAAGTTATGTAACATCACCGTAATGGATTCATATCTGTGACAAACTTTATATAATATATGTATCGATGTTGTAGTGACAATGATTATTCTAAACGCCCAAGGGAGGGATGCAAATGTATCCTTTCTCTCTCTCTCTCTCTCTCTCTCTCTCTCTCTCTCTCTCTCTCTCTCTTTGTCTTCCAGACTTGTATCTATGTTTCTCAAATTAACACTATGATAATCTCGGAGAACAGAGAGACAATGCATTGCGTGGCTGAGTAGCTGCAGGCTGCTTTTCCAGCTTTCTAGCTCTGTTGCACCAGGTCGCACAAATGGGAGCAACAGGCGATCGTCAACGACCTCGTCTTTCACAACCTCAAGAGTACAAAGGCAGGAGCAGCACATCGATCATGCGGTACTCTGAATTGTATGCGTCCGCCATTGCTCGTAATTCAGTCTAATGC
The DNA here is from genome assembly GCF_001594115.1 of Trachymyrmex septentrionalis. Taxonomy (NCBI): domain Eukaryota; kingdom Metazoa; phylum Arthropoda; class Insecta; order Hymenoptera; family Formicidae; genus Trachymyrmex; species Trachymyrmex septentrionalis. The sequence continues at coordinate 737,331 of NW_017304461.1, read as the reverse complement.
ACTCCCAGCGGAATCAGAAAGAGATATATATACGCATGAGCGAATGACCGGTTACAGAATATCGATAAACGATCCAATCCTTTTTGTTTAATAAAGTAAATGTACATCTTTATATTCGAAATTTGAACTTTTCGCGAATGACAATTGACATTGAGAGTAAACTGTCAATTTTTAGTAACAAAAAAATGATATTTGAATTAAAAAAATTAAACTAGTAAATTATCTTTAACTATATTATAAATCGCTTTATGATTTAGTAATCGCTTCATAATGTTTCTACATTGCATACACCTTGACTATTGTACACTGTTAAATTTATAATGCCAAATTATACTTAATTTTTTATTTCATATTTATAGGTTGCCATTGCTATATGTCATTAGTTTAACTAAAAGAATGGAATTAAACAATTATATATAAGAATTATAAATAAGAAATAAATAATCAAGAAAATGTATCAAATTTGATTTAAATTTAGTTTTTTTACTAAATACATACGTTGTATATTTTGAAACTAAGCAATTCGCTACAGAATTAAATTGATTTATATTTTGACGCGCATATCTAATAACAAAATGTTATTTAACTCAAAAATTGGATTACATTGTTCTTTTAAAATTTAACAGTGTATGAAAGTCTTATAGACTAAAATTTTTTATATCCAAGTTTTTTTTTATCTTTTTGCGATTGCAAATTTATATCGAGGGTAAACTATTAAATTTTTATCAAGAAAAATAGATATAAGAAATAATTTTTAACAAGAAAAGGATATTTAATGTAAGAAAGTTACCTGTAACTTATCGCTAACTGCTGTGAATTGCTTTATAATATGTTTTCATATTGTATGCACTTTGAGTATTATATCAAAGTCTTATATTATATCAAAGACTAAAACTCTATATCCGTTAAACTTTGCAAGCGTGTATTGTAGATGCTATTCATCTATAGACTCGCCGTATATAGATCATAATATATAACGTACCATCCATTGGGATCGGTACCAATAAATATTCAGTGAATTCAGATTTTCGCGCAATACTGGAAACTAATGTATATTGACTCGTGCAATCAAAAACACAACCAGCACAAGATTTTTTTTCCCGTATATCTACGGCGCGACGGAAATTGGACTCAAACCGGAATTACTTCGGTTTTAATTCGCACGCGATTTGTACCTCTGGGACAAAAAATTCGTCGAATTATCTCGTGCTTTTTTCATAACGCCGTGCATTAATCGGCATAAGAGCCTTAACGTTAGTTGCTAGATAATTATTTTTCTAATACGTTTACGTGTTGATACATATTTATAGCACTGTTAGATTCGAAAGAGCAGTGATAATTTAATTCTTTGAATTAAAAACAAAATGTAATAACAAAAAGAGACAACAGTAATTTATAACGAAACTGAGACTCGTGTTTGCAAATATTATACAGTAAGTGCAAAACGTATTCGTATATAGGATATCTTTAAAGAAGACCTAATTTTTAGAAAGTAAATATTAGCACTTTTTATTGACAAAGAAAAAATTATTATTATATATTAGATTATTTTTCAAAATTATTATACACCTTTAGAAAGGTGTATAATTAAAATTAAATATTAAAATATAAGTAATTAATGTTATAGTAATCAGGAAAATGGAAAATTATATTATCTGGATATACCCACAGAATTCGTATAGTCGAGAAAGTTAGTTTTTAAAATTATGAACACGGTTTGTTTTTGCCAAACTCTTTTGTTATGAACAGAACATTATCATATATTATAAATAAGTATCTAATTAATATTTACTTAAAAAAAAAATTTTTTTTTTTAAATATCTTTTCCGTACAAATATTTTTTGCACTTATTTAAAATGACAAACCAGAAATAGTTCAAATATTACTATATTAACATTGTTAAAATATAATATATATTTAAAAGTTGTTTCCCCGGAAATTCTTTGCTGCGAACAATTAGGATACTCAAGCATTCAGCTCTGATTCTTTAACATTCCTAAAAGATATATAGGAAGCATATATTTACAATTAGTAAATATGAAAGCATTTGTAAAAGACCTAATTGTATGTAATACAGACCTTTCAGAATCATTTGCGCATCAGTGCCTTAATAGTTCCTTTCGAAATCTACAGGTTGCCTGTTGCTCCGCTCCGGTCGGCCGTCATCGGACAGAGACCGACCTAGATTCCCCGTAAATAACTCGCTTTTTTTCTCCTCCCTCGACCCTCCCTTCGATTGGTCTGTCCACGCATTTATCCCTAGCACATATTGCTTCGCGTCCGTTTATTCGGCCGTTTCTTCGCCTGCCGCTCGTCCCTGCCGCACTTCCGCGACGATCAATACTCACCTGCACACTCTGTGCACGCCGCTACCAGCTGAAGGAGATAAAGGCGTGGGTGCCGTTTGCAACTGTGCTGATGAATACCAGAATAAGTTCGTGAGGATTCGAGCCCCCGTCAGCCGGTGGCTAAATCATTTCCATTTACGTGACAGCGGCCATGCGAATCGTGAACTACCTGAAACTACATAATTACGTGGGCATGGTCGGTTATGTTTCGAGATATTGTGTGACGCAGCAATATTTCCCAACGACATCAATGCGACAACTGCTTCATAATGTTGTAATGCTTATTGGATAGACATACAAAAAGAATGGTTTTACTGACGTATCTAAAAATGTAGTTACATTGTTAAATTTTTAATGTTAAATTTGAGTTATTTAATTGTTTTTTTAAGTCGCTACTGTTCTTACGTAATATGTCGTTAATTTAATTAAAACAATGGAGTTAAATTAAACTTAAGAAAATGTACTGTTTGAAAACTCAAATTTAGTTCATTATTTACTAAGTGCATATATTATTATGGACGTTGTTTGCTTTGAAATTCATTACAGTAATGAATTGATTTTCATTTTGACATACATGAAAGTTCAAAATAAAAAAATGTTATTTAACTCAAGAGATTGGGTTACCACTACTCTTTTGATGTCTAACATTAAAGTACCTCTCAAAAGTTTCGATAAAATGGCAAAATTTATAGAAAAAAAATAGAAAATTACTTTCACATTTTAAATGTTAAATATTTATTAATTCAAATTAATATTTTTTGTAGAGTTTTAAAAAGTAAAATATAATATTCAAACTCTTAAAGTTATTATTCTGCATAGGTCGGGAACACAAAACATAGTTTGCAACACTTGTCATGACATCAATATTATTGATCACTTCTGATTGGCTATTGCGGTAAGTGTTGCAACTTATGTAGAATAATCTTCAGAACTTGCATTACAATGAACTAATGAAGCACGTTAAACGGAATGTATTTATTTATTTATTTGATTATTGGCACACTATCACTTGTTTTCGCAGTTTGATTGTTTCTCCCATTCTTTCTTACATAATCGATAGAATAGATTACGTCACTTGCTCACAATTTTTAACTTTCATTGTTTGTTTATTTTTAACTTTTATCGTTTGTGTATCTATTTTAAATTTTCTTTGTTTCTTTGCATCGGAAACTAAATTAAAATATGGTACGTCAATACTTCTTTAGTTTGAATATAAAATCAACATTGAACAAATATAATAGGTAAATGCATTTGATAAATAAATAGTGTACGTTTCTTCCGCAAAAAATAGTAATTATTGAAACTTTTGAACGGTACTGTAGATCTGAAAACAATTATTTTAAGCTATCAAAATGATTATGTAGGATACTCAAACTGATAGCTAAAATATTAAAATTTTTGCAGCATTATCATCAATATTTAAGCGTTCTATATAATTATTTTAATGATTTAACAAAATTATTTTAGATTTATGTGTAGCTAAATTTTTTAGTACTTTAGCAAAGCTCTTCTCATTCTACATATTTAACAATTTATGACAATTATCGGTTTAGCATAAAAAAATTAATGTATCAGTGCTATGTATATTCTCATATATTACCTGTATCTTTTTTGCGGAAAAACGCTTTCAAGATGTAGTTTAAAAGAGGATTTATGATAGTAATCTTCTTTTTCAAGTTGAAATCCAAAGTGCATCACTCTAATTCATATGACTGCGATATATCATATGCGGCGGATGAGATAAATATCGACATGAGCGGTAAAGCTTTGGCGAAATTTTTCACCTCCTTTATTCAACTACACTTTTTACGTTACTTACTGCGACATTCCTTACTGCAAACTGCATAGGCGCTAGCCTATATGTCGAAACAGAATATTCGCGTATAAATGTATTGTCCTCTCAAACAGGCTGAATAGTAATTATTCAAATATATGTACACAATGGATTGTCTATTCCCATGCAACTCGATGTCGGATAATCGACCATTTAAGCGATGATCATGCACTGATTACACAATTATCCAATCAATGTTGACACTTTAGCTACTCACCGGGACAAATTGAATAGAATATCTCATAATATAATTAAGAGTTTATTTCTTTAGCGGAACAGAATTTTTTCCGAAATAACAGACATGTATGTACTTCGTGGCTTTTTATGCAAAAAGAAAACTGGGCAAAAAGTTACTTCACGTTTTTTCGTCCGGAAAATATATAAGAGCGCCACCAGCTATATACGCAACGTGTCACGGTATATAAAACATCTTATCCTTATGCCCCGGCTGTTCGAGACGTGCTGTGTGTTATAATAGCGATTTATCATAAAGTTTGAAAATGGCATGCAACGACTGTCCACCACAAATTATGGACTCCGTCGCATTTCACACATTATATGACACTTCTGTTATCGCGAAATTGACGAATCTTATGTGTATAAATTATTAACAGGTTATTTATAAGAGCGAAGTATGAATTTTTCCCCATCTCAAATCTGTTTCTATGAAGAGATTTCATAGATGCAAGATTTTAAAGTCTAAAAAATATGTGTGAATAAAATGGAACGGAGGATTTATAAAACGCAAACACAAATTGAGTTATTAAAAATATTTTAAAGCAGATACTTTCACGTAATATATTTATCATTAGATATTCGTAATGACGCAACATTCGGAACAATTAATTCTTGAAAGCTGCACTGTTAAATTCGTAATATCAAATTATACCCAATTTGAATCATTTTTAATCATTTTCAGAGTTAGGAAGTAACGCATTTCTTATTAAAAGTATATTTAAATTTCTCTATATATAAAATATTTCTAATTAATTAAAAATAATGTAAACTATTAAATAATTATGAAGATAATAAAGAATTAATGTTTCGAAAATAAAAATAATGATTGAATCCGTTACCATTAATGTGAAAATATAATTTCCGTTATCGTTACAAACATAAAAAAGTAACGATAATTTCGTTACGAGAAAAAGTAAACGCGTTATTTTTGAAGTTACGTTCTCAATCCTGATCATTTCTATATACCTATAGAATATATATAGAAAATATCGCCACTGCTTGTAATCAATATGTCTTTAATTTAACTAAAACAACAAAGTTAAACAATTTAACTTAAGAAAATATATTAAATTTGACTTAAAATTAGTTGTTTACTTTAAAACTAATAAAAAATAAATTAATTTACATTTTGACACATATGGAAATTAAAAATAAAATGTTTTTTTAACTTAAGGGATTGAGTTACTGTTGCTCCTTTAACATTGATTTGTTAACGTTGTTCCATTGCTCCTTCCTATCTAATAGTATATAATAAAATTTAATGGTAGATGAAAACAATTAAAAATATATACACTTATAGAGAGAAAAAATGTAGTAATAGCAATTGTAGAAATAACAACTATACAAGTTTTATATAAGATTAATATACATATATTAATATACATATATAATTGAATTATACATTATTTTACAGTTAAAATGATTCGATACATTAAAAAAATTCTATGTAAAAAAGGTATCATCTTTATAATTGCTAGTGGCATGTCTTTCTTTTTTTAAGTGTAGAAATTTTAAACGTTTTTTTAGATTGCTCGATTTATCGATCATGTTGCTGAATCAGCAACACGAAGATGGAAAATGTTTGTAAACTAGATACATGCTCGCGCGCGACGCTCATGCATGCTAAATTAAACACGTAACGAATTTACATTGAATTTTAGAAAATTTCAGAATGAGACAATTTGCAAGCGAACATGCGCATAACTCTTTCAACCGGTTAAAGCGGTTCTTTTCTTTTGTAGTATTTTAATGCAAATACTGTTATTTAGGGCGAGTCTTTGGACGTGAAAAAAAAATGATAATAAAATTTTCCAATTTGCATATTTTTCGAGAAACTAGTTTAGTAACGATATTTTTAGAGTATTAAAAGTTGTTCGCATTCTATTCATGTTCATTTATTTGTGCATCAAGCGCAAACTTAGTTCTGCGAAGAATTACGTCGCACCTCGTCTGAACTTGGTGAACTTTATATAGTCTCATTCCCGATCCTCCAGAGCATATAAGTGCGTATTAAAAGCATAAATGTCTGTTACGTATTTGGAACTTTAGTTTGCAAAGTGCGGTGCACACATCGTGCAAACTGAATCCGAAGGGCGTTACTATGACTGTAATCGTACATAGATCAGTGTCACTTCGGTTCTTTTTTCTGCCTCTCTTATCTTATATGGGTTCTTTCTATTAATATCCAGACGCTAGAAAGAAAAAGTGTTTGCTGTCGTAGGTCGCGGATATCGCGTCGATATTATTAATAGCATTTCCGACATGTATAGTTACGCGAATGATAAAATAAAAATCGACCTCGCGCGAATAGAAGTGACAAAAATCGTAAGGTCTAAGGATATATTTGCAATTTATTATAAGATATAAGAAGAAATAGACTGCCCATTCCTATGAAAGCTGTGTTCTAAAATTTATTGCTAGTGCTGAAAATCTATAGTTTACATTACGTGCACTATAGATTTTCAGTGCTGGCAGTAAATTTTAGAACATAGCCGAAGTTGTCACTATTAGTTTGGAAAAGGTGACAAACAAATACAGTGGATAATTTTGGGATTTACCATTAGAGGTATATTTATTCGTACAAAGTCAACTTACAAATAAAATTATTCTTTCTTCTAGTAATTAAATAATTTACAAAAATAAATTTATATATATAATTAAAGTTAAGTTTATAGAAATATTTACGTATTAATTCGCCAACAAATTAAATTTTTCATAAGCTGTGCTATTGATATGCGCAAATATATATGCAAATATAATATATGTGAGATATTATTATTATATTATAAAAATTTATACGTTTACATAGGAATTATAAAATATACCATTACTGTCATAATTTTTTTTCAATATAAAAATATGTTTATACAATTAGAGGTAAAAGTACTAATTTTTATAAAAACGCAGTTTTTCACTATAAATTGTGTAATTCTTATACACATTATTTATGTAATTTTGCACACCTTTTACAATGTAGATTGAAGCCTCCTCTCTCTGAAATAAATTGAAAAGAAATACTGATTGGCTAATTTTTTCTAATATAGGACAAAGAAGCTAACAAGAGCATGAACAGTCTATGTCTATACTTATTGTCTCTATGCAATTTACGTAATTTTCAAAGTATCTTGGTGCATGATCACAAAAAATGTATAACGCGATACTGAGCAACACGTGTCATCTAGTACGTCCGATAATAAAGTTAATACCTTGGGACGCATTAGCTGAGTTTAACGTATTACGTTACCTCGTGAACTACCTCGTTCTATTTTTTCGTTGCGTAATGTTTCCATCATAATTTTTTCGCAATTCAGGAAGTACGCATTCATGCTTGCAATTTACTACCCTATATACCTTTCTAAATTATACATATTATTTTAGCAGCTAAAAGCATATGTACTCTTCTCTCTTTTTTATCGAATAATTCAACTCAAATGTATGTGGATTGAATTTTTTAATTGAATTCGAGAAGAACTCGATTTGATTATTTTTCTATGCATGTTTTTTCAAGCCATAGTAAATGGACAGACGTTAGCATGTGAACAAATATTTGACGAGTATACCCGAACTCTAGAAAACATACCATACACCTAGGTGCATTTACAGAATAAGTACTTAACGGTAATGAAGAATTTATGTTCGACTTGCACGAGAGAGTGGCCAAAGGGTTGGCCAGGGTATGTCAGGAAGCAATTTAATCACCAGCCACGCGCGTCTTTGCTAAGAAAATATTTTGAATAGCGAAATACATAACCACGAAAGAGTACAGCTGGAATTTTACAAAAACTAGGTTGCGTCTAATGATGCTTGCGATATTGAATATTTTTTATAGAGATACCGTATCTTTGATGCTATCGTTTGATAGTTGAAAGGCAATTTTGAATGGAAAATATCCGCGCTTGCGAAAGAGAAATTACCATGAATAATAATACGCGGTATGTTCGGTCGTAGATACACTTTAATAATATATTTATTTATTATGTGTTACATAATAACCTTAAAATAATTACATAACAATATACTTTATTTTATTTTCAAATAATCATTAACACACGCATATACAAGGAAAAATTTAAAGTAACCGTTTGATCGTACAATATACGAGACAGAAATAACGATTTTGCTGAAGTACTTAAAAATTTAGCTAGATACATAACTGAAAATATTTTTATTAAATCGTCAAAATGAAAAACGTTCAAACTGATTGCTGGAATGTTAAAATTTTTCGTAGTATTATCGTCAACATAAACGTTCTACATTACAATTATATTTTGATAGTTCAATATAAATATTTTTAAATCTATATCTAAATTTTTAGATGCTACAGCGAAACTGTTCTTTTTGTGTAGCAATAAAAGTTTTTTTTAAAGATTCATGCATTCCCTTTTCATGCAGCACAGTTTAAATTACTAAAATATTCAACGTTGAATATTAAAAATTCGCAATGAATAACGCTTCTGTTTCAAGTGCTGGTCACTTTTTTTTTTTTTTTTTTATAGAACTCAGTTTGATCGAACTTTAATAGCGGTGATTTTTATTCCTAAACCGATAGAGCGTCATGTCATCTTCTGGTCTTTCTGTTTCGTTACATTTCGATCGCTCTTGACGTAAAATCGTCGATTTCGGTCGACCTATTTTTGCGGATATACAACAAGGGAAAGCGAGGTTACTTATAAAGAATATTCCATATTCTAGGGAACATGGAGAACTTCCTCTACATGCATATGTGCCGATGCTTATGTAAATATTAAATTGAAGATACGACGTTCTAAGAGAGAAAGCCGCGTTTGCGCGCATAAACAGCACCATTCAAGTATTACAAGAGAAATCGATCGTCCCGACAAAAGTGACGTCTCGAAAAGCCTCGTGTCTATCGATACTATCCTTGATAGATCGAACACAGCGTTATACGAAGGAAACTTCGACGTCGATGCGTTTTGCATTGCAGATAATGTGCATCGTGCTTGCCTGTATATGTGTGTGTATTTGTGTTTGAACTGGGATAAAATGGTGAAATATTCGAACATACGCTTCGCTGAACGATGGCGTATCCGAACGCTCACGTCCGTCGATGATTTATGGCTTATTAAATCGTTGGAAAATCAACGATGGCGCTTAAATGGTTTGCGTAAGTCATTACAGCGCTCTCCGTCGCAATTATTGCGACATAAAATGGCATTTATCTATATACAGCGTGATTAATTGTAATTAATGAATCGAAATTCTAATTATCGCGGATCTCTTTTTTTTAATTTAATGTCAGATCGAATTACGCAAATTGGAAATTAATGCATTATGTTCGCCGTTGTATTATATCACAATATTCCATTCAAGCATCGCTTGAACAACGTTAAAGCTTTCCGAAGTATAATCAATATCAGTTTCCGTCCAGGCTAATGGCGATTGAAAATCTCGGAGGGATCACTACAATTTATTTTGTGTTTGCCTCGCTTGCTCCTTCTGTTCACTTCACGGTGGAACGCTGACGGAATAAGTTGCAACTCCCTGTCTTGCTTTTTGTGTTCCTTTTTAACAGCAATCTCCGACCTCAAGATTTTCCGTCGATACTGATTCCTTTTTAAAGAAAATCTTTATCGATTTTCACTTGCTTTGCACTGACTGCATTTTTCTTTCTCTCTCTCTGTTTGCCAATTGAAAGTCGGTCATCTCGTTGTTACCTTTTGACCCATCTTCCCTATTTTTACGTCAGTTTAAACTACTGCAATATAGACAGTATTAAAAAAAAAAAACACTTGTGTATATGATCGATTTAATCATTTTTTTACCTTTTATTCTACCGCAGAGTTTTTATTTTACCAAAAATTTCTTTTGTCGTAAATACCACAGTCAGTTTTAAGTCAGTTATATAAATCTGCTTTTTATATTCTTTGCACGACACTCGCGCATGATTGTATCTTCTTTAAATCAAATTCATATTACCTAGTTTCTTATCCAAGTTAATGATGCGCAGTCGAGTGGCTGTACGAAGCAACGAGACGCCGGCATATAAATTTCTAACGCTACTGAATTTGTGAGTCAGCCAGAATTCGTTAGCTTTACTCTCGCGGCTGTCTTTAATGATGCACGCGTAGATGCCCTGATTTCATAAATCCCTTTACTGGAACGAAACGGATTGAAGGCACTAACGTTATTTGAATTTCATGACATCCGATCGGAACACGTGCGACATTTGTACGAGGCTGCCAGAGAGCGTAAAGAAAAATTTTTGTAGTTTGTATTTTTACACGCTGTGTTTCATATTTTTACACGAGCCATTTCTCTCCTGTCCTTCACTTCGGAATAATAAAAAGGGAGGCACAGCGTTTTCGTCGACGGTGAAGATAATTTCTTTTGGATGTTGGCTTTCATCAACAAAGCTGTATTAACGCGTTTTTACGATCATGGGTTAAAATATTTCGAGTGTCTTTTTAAAATATGTCATATCATCTGGGTATTTTTTTTTTTTGAGAGTTATATTTAGATTAATTAAAAAATTGAGATTTTCTTGAGATATTGTTTATAGAAATTCTTTATCTAACACGGAGAAAATTTTATATTAAGTTTTAATACAATTTTAAATTACACTGTATTATGCCTTGTATTTTCGATGGACCATCACAACATGATTCCGACATAACTTTTACTATGGTAATACTAATTTTTCATCACATACAATAAATAAAGTAATTTTTGTTACAAGCCAGTGTTTAAGCCATATTCTAACATGAAAACAGTTAATTTTTACTACGGTACGCAAACAAAATTTGTTAGGTATATATTTTTTACTTATCTTTACAATACTAACTTTTATTCAACAAGTTTTGATTTTGTAATAAAAAATTTTTACTATGAAAAAGTGTAAAAATCACGTTGCATTATTGTTTTTAAAAAAATAGCTGTAGCATTTAAACTTATAATTGTTATGATAGTCTGCAGCTTCTACAATATTATAGTAATTTTAAATATAAAATTTTCTCCGTGTATTAAAAAAGTAAGATAACCGGATTCAATATAGGCATGTACGCACAATATTCTGTTTGTAAGTAATTATACAATTAAAACTGATAACAATAATAGCTCGTGCAGATTGTCCGTCTGACTTGATTGCATCAGATTATTGCTCTATTTGTTTACTCTGTTATTGTCAATAAAGCAAAATGCGGAATATCGTAGTTGTGATGTTATATTTCATAGATGAATAACTGCTTTCTATAACTACTAAATGATGATTATTAATTTCGTAATTTATGTATATTTATATTTTACAATACTATATTTAGTTTGTATTTTTGTCACAATGTTTTGTTTAAAATTAAAGAGAGGAAACTTTTTGTAAGGTAAAACTTATAGCCAACTTATAGCTAACCTACTGAAAAAAAAAGTACTAAATCTTATGTATTCTTAATATTTCTTTAAATAGTACTAATTAAACATTTACTTCCAGTAAATAAATATTCAATGAAAATAAAAAATGATAGTTAAATTAAATTAGTGGTTCTTGAATCAAAGAAATGTATGTTTATATGTTTTAAAAATATTTACTTAGAACTATTTATATATTTTTTTATATTTAATCTTTTTCAGTTTACACACGATTTTAATATTTTCTCGGTATATTTGTTGTTTAAATCCACTCAGTTTAAGCTTTAATACGACACTGTTCACCAGCTTTTCAGACGCGACATTTTTGCAGCTCGAAAGCAAATGTACAAAGCGAGCAGTTTGGAAATAGAAAATCTGGATTATCTTTTATCTCTATATCTCAACTTGACAAAATCTAGCAAGTATCAATCAAAACGGGGAGAAACTGGGAGTCGAGGAAACGAGGCATTCGTTGCCCGATTTCCCGGTGATATCGACTTCGCAAGTTTCTTCCTGCATCACTTTGCTGATTTTTCTCTTTTATCGAGAAAGCGACGACGATGAGCTTTCGCTTCTTTCCATTTCATACAACCTCATAAATCCTGGCAAGCATCTCCCATTATCAAAAGATGCGATGCAACGTCTGCAAGTGCCAAGTATATTGCACGTAGCGTTCGTGAAAGACGACACCATGTTATTTTTATAGATTGCAATGACACTTTGAAAAATGATTGCAGTATCTTTTAATTATACAGCGATAGCTGAGCGATATGCGAAACAATACATGGATTTTCCTGAGAACAATAGATTCTATGGGTATAACAATGGGTGCACAACATGAATGCACTTAATGAGAAAATATCATGGAAAGGGTAAAGTCAAGTTTCCAGAATATTCTCAGATCAACAAGTAATATAATTTAATAATTAACAAATATCTGCACGGAAAGAATGAAGTATTTAAAATTTTAAGTATTTAAAAATTTTAGTAGTTTTAAATGTATCCGAAATGTTCGAATCTTTGATTATTTTTTATTCAAATATTCAAAGCTTTTAAATATGACGGATGCAATTTCTCACGATGCGACACGTCGAACGTTTTCGTTCAAATTTTGCTTCTTCGCTCGATTTCTATCTCCAAGTGTAGAGGCACGTCAGAAGTTATTTGGTGACAATTTTACGGACCGAAAAAGCATGTCCGAGGAAACATGATTTTCCTCAAGCGGTCGATCAAACCGCACGAAAATAGTTCGTACATAGTTTGGATTCTTGTAAATTATAGCCGCCGCAAAAAGCAACTGGCATTTTTGCGGAGTTACCAATCAACAGTCGATTGATAGCGAAATCATAAACTTACAGAGTTGTAATTGATTTATATTTTCTAATTTATTATCTCGAAAATTAATATAAAAAAATAGTAGGTACTACTCATGAAAGTTGAAAATGTATTGCACGTATTTTTTAATAAAATATTTAAAT
>NW_017304461.1:710938-723975 GCF_001594115.1 Trachymyrmex septentrionalis | reverse complement strand
AAAAAATAACTAAGATAAAATAAAAAAATTTTATTAAAAATTATATTATTAAATATAAATATTGACCTTGTTAAATAACTTCATATGTAAGTGACGTTTATTTTTATACGGAAAATATAAACTTCAATTTCAGTCACTTTTTGCAAAGACTATACATCTGATATATCTTTAACCGTTTGAGAACCAAAGCTTTCTAATAAAGTAACTTGACGATGTCGCTTTCTAAAGGTTTTCGGGGTCGCTGAATTTGATTCTGGTCTTGAAATTCAAACATTCAAATTTCATTGATTATCGTGGAACTCGGTTTGAGGAGATTTTTTGGTGTCTCTGAGCTTCGAATACAGAAATAATACTAAAATATCGAATTTCAAAAGAATAGTAACTTCGATGAAAGAGGATTTAGTGTCATAGGGTTTATAATCCACGATTTAGTCAGTTTGGAAGTCAGTTTGGAAGTCAGTTTGGAAATTTGATGTTACTTCGCAATTAAAAACTCCCTAAAACGGAGTTTTATGATAATCAAATTATTTTTTAATGTTTTGTCCATTATATTGGAACCACTAGTTTGAATTTTTTATCTCAGATTTGAATAATTAAAACATTATTAAATTATCCCTTAATCCAAGTTTCATAAAAATTTCGCGCGCACGCGAAAATTACATTTTATGAATTTTACAATTTTGAAATATTTTAATCATTTAAAAAATTTTTAATTGCAAAGATTTTGCACAACGATTTTATACTACTATAATGATTATAAAAAGTAAATAAGTAATTATGCATGTAATTAAATACTTGCTAAAATAGATTAGCGCAATTTAACTACACGCAGCTTAGAGATAAAATTAATTAGACTTTCCAGGCTTTTCTTGCAGTAAATTAATCTTAAACATAAGAGGGATGATTACATAAAAAGATGGCACTTCAAATCTATAAATTTTCCTTAATGCCGACTCACAGCTCATTTGCATATGGAAGTACGTAGTTACAGTTTGTAGCAGCTCGTGAATAATCGTCAGTTCGGCGCCCGCGACCAAACTTCGTCGCACTTTTCCGACCGATGTAATTTTGCTGATCGAAATTACGCTTTTATGGTCTATTATGGAGAAGATCGGTCTTCGCGATCTTAATTTGAATCCCGTTGAATTACTTGGAATCCTCGACGACGGCGGCTATAACAGACAAATTGACGTCGTTTAACACGATCAACAATGGACTTATCCGGCCGGCTGCGAATTCATTTATCTTTCTGAAAGCGACGAACTGGGGATTCAACTGATCGTTGATTGCAAATGATTTTTTCGCTAATTCTCACTTACTACGAAGGCTCCGAAGCCAGGCTAAGTGAATCGCTCTTACTTCTCTACTTCTTGTGGTGTACTAAATTGTAAAACTCAATCTAAATCTGTGAGAGCTTTTCCATCTCTCTTCTATTCCTTTTCGTGATCTTCATGCATGGATAGTTACAAATTTAGTTCTTAAAGAAATTTCTCCGCAACAAAAAACTTTTTATTCTATTTATTTTATATATATATATATATTTTGTAGATATGATGTTATGGATTTTATAAATACCTATGATATCTTCTTTTAATGGTCGTCCTACATGTCACGCGAAGTGTATAGAAATTATAACGTCGCATTCATCAATCATGACTAATGGACGTTTTCGTTGCGTTATTCACGTGTTATTCCCGCTATCGTTCGAACTATGGAAAACGAAATGTGCGACTTGAATCATTTTTACGTTTCCACTGTATATTGCAAATGGATACGTATACGACATGCACAGCGCGCAAATAGCTTTTAATTACTGTCTCTCAATATGAAAAATCAAATGATTAAAATGCATAAAGCAAATTCAATTAGCACCAATAGCGTTTGTATAATTTGCTCGTTGTGAAATAATGAGGTGTAAATAAAACTGCTCTTCTGCATTTTTATTTGAGGTTTATGTAGCATTTCATAATAAGACTTCAATTATTGCTCATAAAACGCTGACTTTGTTCAATATTTAAGCTTATTACAGAATCAATCTCAGTTTCTGGCTGAGTACGCAAAAGTAACGATTAAGTCTAGTCATAGCTGGTATTCTTTTCTTATTTACTTACACCATTGGAAATTTTATGTTAAATTTAACAAAAATTTTCTATTTTAATTACTTTTTTTTATCTTAAATGATATTTGTATTATCTTCTAACATTTTAACAGTTAATTTATCTTGTGTTAAATTAACACAAAACTTTTAAGTGGACCATTTAAAACGTGTAAAGTATATTGATACAAATCTTTTGCGTACTATGTACTGGAAAAAATTTCGTACTATCTTCCTCATCTTTCCGTGATAATTTCTGCAAAGGTTTTCAACGAAGTCGGGAATTCATTGATTTTCCATGTAATGCGATGTCGATTACGGCCTTTAATTGAGTTGTCGGATAGAACAGTGATAAAGATTTCAGATTAACGCGGTTTAATCGCATCACTCCACTCTCTTTGCCGTGACTCCCGTTGTCCGCAGACTCTATCTTTCTTCCATCGAAGTTCTAAGCACGCGCTCGCGCGCACCGCCGGAGCATCTTCAAAAATCGATTTAGCTGCTGCGAAGTCTTCTATCTTCGCGCGTGGCAGTCGTAGATAAGGGTAAAAGGTAATGTTTCGGAAAGCTCGCGTAAAAGCCACGGATGAATTATTATAACGCTAAACATATCCAAGAGACTTTGTCGAACTATTGTTTCTGTTTTTCCCGTTCCATTAAATCGTCTCTCGGCGCAACCGAGATATAACGGTTATGGAATTTTGTACGCGGACGTATAACTGAAATCCAGCCTAGAAATATTAATGTTGACCGCGTTTACATTATTTTGTTTATTTATTCGCGCAATATGTCATTTTGTTACCATTTCATTCAGATTCAGCGATTTGTTAACTGCATGATAAACAGTTACAATCTATTGTTACATTTCATAAACACATTAAACGTTTTTAAAATAACAATTATTGAGGGAAAACAACAATTTTGTGTTTTGTTAATTGTGCGATAAATAGTTACGCAATTTATGTCATATATTTGTTACCATTTCATTCAGATTCTGTAATTTATTAATTGCACGATAATTAAAATGTATTTTGTTACATTTTATAAAAATATTAAAAGCTTTAAAAATAGCAATTCGTGATTAATGGAAAATAGCAATTTCATATTTTGTTAACTGCATGACAAATATAGTTCGAATCCATGTTTTATATTCTACAAAAATATCAAAGCTTTGAAAACAGCAATCCTTTTTATTCTCTTTCATTTTGTTCCTGTCATATAATCGAGCGTGTTTCAAATGCTCCAAAAACATCTATGAAAGAGAAAACTTGTTACATATCTTACAATATCCAACTGTATCTAGATCGCAGCTATAATTCATGCGATGGTAACGGAACCCATTGGCAAAAATAGTTTTGACCGCACACATTTCGATATCTTGACAATGAAATACGACTGATGTAAAAGTGGCGCGACGTAGAAGCCCGCCTTTTGGTAAATCGGAATAAAAATAGGCAACAAGAATTTTAGCATAGTATAAGATTTCCATAAATTTCTTTAAAGTTGAGGTTCCATTTATGCAACTGTAGCCATCAATAAGAAATATATTATTGCCAAATCCGTTATATCAATTTTGCGTGACAAATACGCTTATATACTACATATATCCGGACAAAATTCGAAATGGACATTCTACTTAAAATAATAAATATCTTTAGAGAATTAAAATTTTAAAATTAATAAACAGCAATGAGCCAAGCATCAAATGTTAGTTCTCTTTAAAAAACAAAATATATTACATTACAATATTATTTTCAAACGTTTCGGTTTACACCTCACAATCAGTATAGAAGATGCACTCTATTTACAATAACTTTCAAAGAAAGTTTTTGGTACAAATTGCATGAATAGAACGATTTTGGTAAACTATCTAAAAATTTAGC
Source organism: Trachymyrmex septentrionalis (assembly GCF_001594115.1). Taxonomy (NCBI): domain Eukaryota; kingdom Metazoa; phylum Arthropoda; class Insecta; order Hymenoptera; family Formicidae; genus Trachymyrmex; species Trachymyrmex septentrionalis. Next base: position 719,997 of record NW_017304461.1, on the reverse strand, counting down.
TAGATATAGGTTTGAAAATAATTCTGTTGGGTTGTTTAAGCATTGATAACAATTAACAACAAGTTTAAAACTAAAAGTACCAAATTATACGGTCATTATTGATCATTTTTAGATTGATATTATGTTTTTTGTGTAAAAAAATAGAGTGCTCAAATGTTTTTATTTTTTCATAATTCTTTATTTAATTTTTTATTATTTTCTCTTTCTTTTTATACAAATTTAATCGCTTGGTTCATTTAGTATTAACATTCTGACAGTTCAGTTTGAACGTATCTTACGTAATTATTTTCATGATTTTATAAAAAAATTATTTTCAGATTTATATCTACAAATTTTTAGATAGACTTTCGTTGAACCATTCTTTTCGTGTGGTATTTTTAAGAGGACATGATAATTTCGTCCAAGGTTATAGTAATATACGTTTACTGTTCTTTACGAACATGATTAAATTCTCAGTCTGAACGAGTTAACAAGAAACTCGGAATCTTGAGATACACGATGTGCGAGAGAAGGCGCACATTCTCTATCTGCGGGTTAAAGTTGAGGAGATGGTTTCAACCGCGAAATGAAGCCAGAGGAAGGTCTCTTCTTTTCGTAAAATAATTCTCGGTTACCGCACTCGATGCGATGAAGCTCGTTGCAAGGAAAAAAAGAAAAATCAGTTGATTAAATCCGAGACTTGAAGAACATCGGTCAGTTTAAGCGGCCACACGTGTCGGTGCTTAAAATAAAACCCGACGAGGGTTAATGGGGATTTATTGTACGCCATTAGATTTAGCGTGCAAATCAGAGGGTTAAGTGGAAAATGGAAACTTTTTTGAAAATTTCTCTTCCCCACTAATTAGTTTTCGAGCGCGGGATTGTTTTAACGACACTATTGTTGATTTTCGATACATTTCCCTTATAATAATCATGTACAGTCATGTGTGACGAGGAACCGCAGAATTTACACACTGGGTTATATAGATAAGAAAGATGCGAGGAGAGATCTTTGAAGAGAGAAAGAGAAGGTAAGAGTACAAGCATTTGTTTCGAAGTAAAGTACGAATAGTAAAACACTAATACGAATAATTCTCTGCTTTTTACGAGGTAATTAATATTATACATCTACCGTTATTGTCGCCGTGACACATGCCAAGTTCAGCTTTGCAGATATAAAATGCTTTTATTTTACTCCTATATATTTCTACAACGTTTGTTACAATATGTTATCTGTAGAAGCGTCCGCTTTAATTTTCTTAAAGGCAAGCGCTCTTAACAAATGTTCTACGTTTATTTACACTTTCAACAACTGTTTTCGCGATAATAAAAGCAACAGTGGTTTTGTTCATACAGACTTAGTTCTTTTCCACTCAGCGAGTCAGGATGAATTGTTCCAAGACCCAGACGTTGCTATTTATACTACACGTGCAAATCGAATAACAGCAAGAGGATTTCTTGTCTAAAAAGCAGATTATTGTGTCTGCCTTTTTCTATTTTTCGAGAGATTAAAAAATGCAATTTTGTATAAGCAAAGAATATATTGTATTTTAGACTTTTGTCTGTGAATTTTTTGATAAAAATGAATAACAAATTCTCTTTCTCTCTCTCATTTATTATTATTATTATTGCTATCTTTTTACTGTTAATTTAGTTACTTTCTTTATAATTTAGTTTATTCCATTATATATAATTGTATTTTTGTTTAGCGCTTGGGAGGATATATTCCTCTCGTATAATAAATAGCGATATTTACTTACGTATCTCTCTCAATTGCAATATTTCAATTTTTTATTTGTATACGCTATTCACTATGCTACCTTTTGTTTCTGTTTGTTTTTATGTAGTTTATACAATTTACAAAATCTTTATTTTCATTTATATTATTTTTGTTTTGTTTTACTATTTTCATTATTTTTGCTACTCATATATGTATATATTTTTTTATTCCTTTGTTGTCGCTTTCCTTTTATTTTTATGTTTTTAGAGAATATATCTTGCCCTAGAATATAAAAAAATATCTGTATCTGTCCGAAATTTATTATAATACAATTGCAATGTCAATCATTCTCATTAACTTAACATCTTCTAAAATTTAATTTTATATTTTAAAACTTTGTTTTATACATAATTTTAATTTATTTTATTAAAATTCTTTAAGAGTAAAATTTTAAATGAAGTTGCTACATTTTTATGCTACAATAACTGAAACATTTTACACGATAAAAATGAGTATAACACTGGAATTTTATTTTATATTGCGTTACTAAATTCAGAGTGCCTCGATCTCATTTGAAAATAATGAATGTATTGCAGAGCTTTGAAATTTGAACTTTTAGCCGCAACTTGAACTGGCAGTAAAGGAACTCGCAATCGTGGTTTGGCATATTGTAAATTCTCGCGTGTCTCGACTTATTTTCTACGCCATCTTGGCAGCTCGACAAAGAGCCTTACCGAGAACATAGATAGCTCAACAGGTAGCTTTTAGAACTTTGCACTCTCCTCTCCTCTTCCTCTCTGCTGTATTTTTCTGCCGTTCTTTCATATTTTACATGCTGCGCAGGCGAGCTGTCACGCCTATACGCGTAGATTGCTCTTCAGCGTTGATACCTTCTACGCCGCTTCATCCTTTGACATCGAAATCGATTGAATTTTGGCCAAACGCATATACATATATATATCATCACGAGCGCGATAAACGCGTTTAAATAAACTCAGTCGTTTACACGACATGTGCCAATTTGTTTATCAAATCGGACAATGATTTTACATAATTGACTTTTTATAATTTAAACGCTTTGCGGTACGTGTACATTTTCGACAACATTGTTTTGACGTTTTTTAGAACTTTATTTAAATGTATAAAACATTCTGGTAAAAATATAAAAATGCAGATGTGCATACGTGAATACTAATAAAATACACTATTAAATAAAATTGAAGGATCACTTAAAACAAACGTTAAAAAGGGCTAAATTCGAAATTACGTATCTCTGCGAAAAATAATCGTAGAACGATATTTAAAAAAAGCGTTGGAAACCTCGACTTTTGAATGTTTCTAATGGCGTATCTTTATAGCAATTTTATCACAAACGACATTAATTTAAAGTGAACCTTGAAAAATTGAAGAATAAACTACAACTTTGATGACGTGTACGGGGAAAACAAAATTGTTTTTTACAAATTTCTTTAATTGCATTTCTTTAAAATGTTTCGTTAATTATTACACTATGATTTTTTTTATTGAACGATGATACTTGTGACGATTTAAAATGAATAGTGTAATTTCTTTAATTATTCAAGGTTCACTTTAAGTTAATTTTAGTGTAAAAATTTTTTGTAGTATTCGGGCGCGTTGTAGAGACATGTTTGAAGCATTCAAAAGTTGACGTTTTATGCTTTAAAACATTTTTTTAAATATCAATCTGCGACCATTTTTCGCAAAGATACGTAACTTTGAATTTAGTCCTTTTTAGCGCTGGTTTCAAGTGTATCCTTTAATTTTGTTGAGTAATATATTTGTAATGTTCTTCCACGATATACAATTATCACATTCAATTCTTTTTTTCCTTTGTCTACAAATTTGATGAAAACTCGATTTAAACTAGCGTAGAATAGTCAATTATTTTTTTTTTTTTACAAAAAAGAGATTGAAAAGATTTTGCGATATTAAATTGTTGCAAAAAAGATTAAAAATAAGCGAATAGATGACAGAGTGATAAATATGGTGGAAGTTGTCTGTATCACTATTTCAATTTTACATTTCCAGATCGATTACAAGTATGAATAACAGAAAAAAGCACAGCTAATTATGGTTGCGTGCTTTCATTAACTGAACGAATAGCCGGCACTTCATTGGGCAATGCACAATTACACACACGATATACCTCGCACGAGTAAATAAAGCGTGACTTGACGTATGCCGAACGCTATGCAATCAAACGCGATTCGTAAACGTTAAAACAATAAAAAGAATTGCATTCAATGAACACATTATTATAGACAATTTACAAATTGTATTTTTGTTTCAACGTCGATTTATTATTGTAGTTATTCTCTGTTTTGATCAATGAATCTCATCAAAGATTTCATTAATCCTCCGGAACTGGTGTCAACATCTGTACAGGCCACAACACAGTACAGTCCATTATATGCAAAGAATACATATAATTCAGGGAGACACTATTAGCGCTATTTACTATATGTCATTTTTTATCGTTTATTATAAAACAAGGAATGATTCAAACAACAAATATATAATAACATCTCCCCAAACGCATCAAAAATAACATAAGTTGCATAAATATGACATAATTCAGACCGCTGAAGCAATAAGCATTTTATGTAAATAAATAATCAGACCGTTTATAGACTAAATTAATTAAATAAATCAGTATGAAGATTTTATCCGATTTTAGGCTACGTTATACTGTGCTTATGCATTTTGTGTGTTACAGCTCTGATTAAGGCTGAGTCTATATAATTTATGTAAATTAAAATGCACTAATTATTTTTAAACTGACATAATTCGATAATTGTATAAAAAAAAAACGATATCATTATCTGATTTTTAAGACAATATTAAAACTTTGTTCCTGTGATACTTTGACAGAAAAAATAATCTAAATTTGTGGATGTAACATAAAGAAAATTGAATTATTTGACATTTTTGACAGAGATTAATAATTAAATTTATTTAATTGGATTTAAAGGAAGTAAAAAAATTGAAGACTTTTTGTTGTGCTTGAAATTGTTATGGCATATCCCTTCGATTTTTCGTCATAATTTCGTCGTAGCGTAATTCTGAACATTCTTCTTTAGTTTAGCGCGTTTAGTTTTCGGTAGAGACATCGAAGTTGGAAAATGGTTCGTGAACGAAGGATTTCTCATCATTATCTTGTTTTTCCAGTCCAGCGAGTGACGAACAGCCACACGATGTTCTAACGACGGCATCATGCTGCGCTTTGTCAGTAACGGTGTCAAAGTTACGCTCTCGTAGAATCTCGAAATCCTGAATGTCTTGCATCCAGCTTGTCCGCACTTTTCGACATTACTGGAGCACGTTGCGATTGGTTTTAAAGAGACCGATGCTTTGTCCTCGTTGATGGAGTGTCTAGACTCTTTGTAACAGGTACGGAACGTCATGTGCGACTCGCGTGATAAAAGTTCATCATCACATATCCTCATTCCGTCAAGCTTGTCTTTGTATGAAACGTCCGTATAAGAGTCGATTGCATACGTTAAGTTAGTGTTTTTGCTTCTGTAGGATACGGCGCTGTCCACCGAACTTGAATTCGACTCTGTATTAATATCATTAATTTGAAGCTTTTGTTAAAATAATTTTTGATCCAGACTCTAAACCACCGTCTAACTTTTGTGTTACTTTTAAATACAATATAGAAAAATTTGTAATTTTTTTTATAATCTTTTTATATTTTATTCAAAAGTACGTGTAATACTTAAGTGTTTCGCGTGCATGGAAAGAACTTTTTTGCTAATATATCTAAAATAACTGTAGGTGGATAATATTGACATCTGAAAATAATTTTGTTGGAGTAAGTCAAAATAATTATGTATAATCAAGATGGTTGCTAGAATGACAGGATTTTTTGCGACATACTTGAGCTTTCTACATAATTATTTTGATTTAAATTTTTTGATACTTCAAGAAAATAATTCTTTTCCATGTTTGATCGTTTTTTTAAATAATAAATTTTGAATCTTTCGACGAATACAAAAGTTTTAGTATCCTCTTCAATAAATTTCCTTCAGCCTAATACCTATCTCGCGTTGATCGAAGATTTCGTCCTCCAGACAGTCTGAGTAAAACGGCGTTAAAGCGTCATTGTCCTTGCTGCGTGTCGTTCTCCTAATACTCGAACTTGTTATCGCCTTGTTCCCCTCGGAGAGTCCAGGTTCTTTGCAACGCGGCGATAGTCTTCGAAGAATACTTTCGAAGCATCTTTCCTCGCTGAACGTGACTTCGCGCAGAGCACTATTCAGCTGTTCGATTAGATCTTGAATGTAAGATAGCGTTGGCGTGTCGCCCTCCTCCTCGCTGATCTTTGCAGCGATTCGTAGCTCCTCGAGAGCCTCTATGTGAAACAGAGCTCATCTTAAGGAATGGTCGTATATTGAACTTTCTTTTTACAATCTTACCCAACCATATCACATGGATAGAAACGGTTTTATTGAAGTATCTAAAATTTAACTACATATATAAGTCTAATAATAATTTTATTGCATAATTTAAGTAATTATATAGAACACTTAACTTTATAGGACGGAAAAGCCATTATAGTGGCGCTGAAATAGTGCTTTTTTTGAGGCAAAAAAGACAATGAACAAGAATAAATTATAACAAATCTTACTCAAGAAAAAACTGTAAGATTTTTAAAATAAATCTCTTCTCCCCCCCCCTCCTCTCTTTCTCTTTCTCTCTCTCTAAAGATTAAATATTGATGACAATAAATTCAAAAAATTTTAACATTCTAACAATGGTTTCAGCGTTTTAGATAATTGATGATCCAAACAAAATTATTTTCAAATCTGTATCCAGTTAAATTTTTAGATACTTTAGCAAAATCATTCTTTTTATATACTCAAGTAGCGAGCAGATCCAATATTTCTTAAAGTCACGTAATTTCAGCGAAGCAATTAAATATATATCAAATATATTAAATTGGATTTTTTAAAAGATTCCAAGGGATATATATATATATATATATATATATATAATTTTATCCTGGAAATGAGATCAAAATATATATATATATAATTTTGATCTCATTTCTAGGATTCCTACTTCGTAGTTTTACCACAATTTCGTCATATCTTAGTTGTTTACAGATATTTCACCGTGGTCTACATTTTGACACTTTCTCACAGGCACAGTAAAATGAAAATTCCTCGTGATAAAACCGTCAGAGTATACGTCAGAGAAAAGTATTATATTTTTCATTCCGTTCCTCTTTTCGTTTCTCTTTTCTTTTTTCACAGTTCAGTCATACAACTCTGATATAACCAGATATTTCAGATGTGTTTTCGAGTAATTCAGATAGAACTTAAACTTGCGGAAAAATATTATGTGCGTTATTTGTTTAGTAGAACAAAAGTGGCGAGAAGCCACTGCGCACCTAGAAGCGATATTATATTCTGGAAACATTTTGAAGATTAGAAATTAGCTTTAAAAAAAAAATATCGCTGAAATTTCGACAAGAAAGAAAGATATGTAATATCTCTGGCAGCGGGGTGTTTAACTATTTTCGCGCCCGGAAGATTCGTTCGAAATTGGGCCAAGAAGAAGAAAGGGATGCTCGTGAAAAGACGAGACAACAGCTTGAGAAATAGAGTCATCACCGGCGAAACGACCCAGCATCGCCAGGCACTGCGCCCGCAGCAGGTCGGCATGGAAGGTCCACTTCTTCGAGTTTGCTTCTTCCGCGCATTCCCGGCACTGCATCGCCTTGCGCAACGCCTTATCGTACTTCCCCGTCTCCAAATGGCAGCGTCCAATCTCATGGTGCACCCAAGCCCGCGGCACCGGATGGTCGACATGGATCGACAGATTTTCCAAAGCACGCGCGGCAGCTTCCAAATGTCCGAAGCTGAGATGTACCCTGGCCAGAGTCACAAGAGCGCGTGACAGTAGAACGACGTCGTTGGTGCTCTTCGACAGCCGCACTATCATGGCGACGTTGCTACACGCTCGATCATGCCTTCCCAATTCCGTGTGAATCAGAGATAAATACTGATACGCCAATATTCTGTATCGGCGAGAATCCTCTAAGCCGGAAGATAATGTTAGCAAATCCTCAGCGAGTCTCAGGGAAATCTTCATCTTGCCAGCGTTGAAATTAACTTTCAAGTTCTTCAGCATAGTATTGGCGCGATTATTGAGATGCTTCGACATCGTCATGGACCGAATTAGTTTGGAAATCGAGGGTCCTAGCGCGGGGAAAATTTTGCCGGAAATCTTCTTGCGATTATCGAGATATCTGAAAGAGGGATAAAATATCCTTTGAGTAAAATATCGAGACACACACACTTAATAATACGAGTATTCAAGTTTCAAGTCATTAAGAATAAAGGCTTTATGTCAAACTCAATTTCTAGGATGTTTCTCGATTTCTAGGATGAAAAAACTTTATTTTCTTTGATTTTAATTTTAATTCAAATTTTATTTCAATGTAGATTGCATTATTCATAGTCGATTGATCATTATTTGATGAATAAATTATTCGAATCAATAATAAAAATTAAAGATGAATCGTAAATAATAATAGAACAATTTTTCGAACACATTTGTGTATTCGAAAAATAGAAATATATAAAATAATAATAAAATATGAGTCTGTAATTATATTTATGTTTTCAAATCAAAGATTAAAAACCATTATACGATTATGAATTTCGGCCAAAAAAGATATTTTTATTTTAAATGTTAAAAGCTTGGAGTAATAAAAAATTGGCTTAAAAAATATATATAGAGAACCCTTTGAAATTAAAATACTATTGGAATATCTATTGTCTACGTAAAATATAAGAGTTTGATCTACTTGACATCCGTGATCGATAGATCATCAAAAGACTTTGAAGTATCACGCGCTTTAAGCGCCACATTGTCGCGACTCGAAGTAGCCTTCGAAATCGCGTCATCTCTCGCCGAGCTTTTTTCTGAATTATTCCACGAGTTTATTGTAGCTGCGGTACGTCGTGCTGCCACACCGTGACTGCTGTCACGCGGACACACAGTAGCTGCTCGGTGATACAATACCAACGCCGACTCGTACTCGCCACTACAGAATTTATGTGGGTGATTGTTTGGTATTTATTAATTATATATTCTTTTCATCAAGTTTTTTTTATCATTATAATTCCTCAATATAAGTGATTTTATAAAATATTTAAATACTCTCACATTATTATGAAGCTTTTATATCATAGTATTAAATATTGCACCCTCAAAATAAGATTTAACAATTATACGTATTTGATTTAATAATTATTCTTTAATATAAATATATTATATATAATTGATAAAATGCTTAATTAATCATGAAGCACTAATAAAAATTGTT
>NW_017304461.1:697338-710868 GCF_001594115.1 Trachymyrmex septentrionalis | reverse complement strand
ATATATATATATATATAAGATATAAAATAATTCTACAGATATTTAATTATTTGATAATAACTTGATATTTAATCATACATATTTTTAAAGACAAAACTTCCGGTAAAAATATGACTTAATAATATTTAATGTTATATAGCTATAAGATTGCAAAAAAGCCTCTATTTACAGCTTTATTGACACAGGAATTAAGCCGCAGGCTGTTGGAGAGATTTTTTTTTTAATCGAGAAAAGAGGAAATCTATTTGTAGAATTAAAACGCTCATGGCTATCCGCAAAAACTAAACATCGGCCGTTTATAAAGTGATATTCTCGTTGAATGTTTTTTCAGGGAACGAGACGTATTGACAACATTTCCGATATTCCCCACGACCCATTTTTTTTAAATGCGGCCGAAATGCTTATACCTTAGTGACAACAATGATAGCTAATTATCGTAACGAGCTTTAAATTTTAAATATTCGGTGCAGTGAAGTTATGCTAGGTTTTATCGATAACTAATTTACCCTGCTATGTCCAATAAATTTACATAGTTAATGAAAATATTTACTAATATTTCTGTTTAATATATTATTATATTAAACGCCGTAATCAATTTATTAAAATGCTTGTGGTATTTGAAATAACATTAAAATTGAGAAACAATTAAGGAGCAATGTAATAGAATCATTGCAATATTAAAATCAAAGTTTCTTTAAACCAAACTTTCTTTATTTAATTCTTAGATGAAATTTATTGAAGATAAAAGATTTGTAGAGAAATCTTCTGAAAACTTTTAGAAATGAGACAAAACGAGAATTTATTTCATAAGTCGGAAATCAAAAATAATTTTTTTTATCATTATAATTTGGGACTCTGCGTTATCGTCTATTAACTCTCTTAATTATCATCTATATTAAACATAAATGAGTTCTTACTCTTCTTTAGGATATTAAGAATAATCGATAGATAATTAATATCATTTCTTTTCGCATAGAAAATTTTATTCATTACTTATACATGTCGATCAATCTTTATATCCGTACATAATATTGACACGTTGGACGTAACTAAGTTAATAGGAATATACCGTGATCATTTCTACGTATTCATGTGTGCAGATCCAATTTCCAGTTGAAAATTACAGAACGTCAAGGCGGCACAATGGCTCTTCCTCTCTCATTGTTACATGTTACGCGTACGCGATCCAATAGGACCGTATAATATCTTTTCAGAAACAAAAATATTAATAAGAAAACGGTCGGTGTTTAGACTTACGTGACAAAAAAGCGGGAAACGGAAGTGAGTAAGGGGTTAATGTGCTTTTGATGTAACTCCGAAAATGGCGATCGATTTTAGAATTATTCAACGCGGGACCCTCGAGACCGGCGTTACGCTCACGTCAAATTAGCTAAGCTAATCAAAAGTCATGAAATATGAAGTGCAATTAATGCCATCCAATACTTAATATCATTAACAGATATTGATTACTCTACCGTTGGCACAACTCGTCCGCTTCGTGATGTAGGGCTTGTGCAAACTGCCGGGGATTTCCATGGGACAGTTTCGAAACGTTAGTCTTTATCTGAAGGCGTGCACGACTCTCCGCGTTTTCTACAGTCTGCTTGGTGACATCGAGATCGTGCACGGTGCTGTTGAGCTTCCATCTGGCAGAGGTAGCCATTCATATCGGTCGAGTCCGGATCTGTGAGTCCGCCTGATCGAAGATATTCGCGATTTGTTTTTCAGACGGAAACCTCTCGCAACCAATTTCGCTTGTTTAAAATCGATTTTCAATACAATACGGTATAACACACTGGGCTGTGTTCCAAAACGTATGTATCTGCAGTAATCAAAACTATGTAGTTTATGTCATATAATATATATTTTAGAACACAGCCTTAAAAGAAAAGTTTTTGGTGTTTGTGGTTTATAATTGGTAAAATAATTATAGAGCTTTATTTATTACTATTAAAAAAATAAAATTATAGTTATTTTTTCACATATATTATTTTTGTTACAACTATAACAATATAACTATAAATATAATTATAATTACTAGTATAAATACGATTATTATTACCAACGTTATAGTTATCATCGCCTGAAATTTCAGCCCCAGCTTTTTACATTTTCCCTGTCTCTTTTGCAGACTCTATGATGTTTATTCGCATTACGATGTTTTATCGCAGCGATATACCGATTGTTAATTGGCAAGAATAATTAATTAGCCGTTATGTATAAACGTAATTATATTTATCTTACTATATAATTATCTTATTCTGTTTTATATATGCCACATCGTCAAATGTTTTCTTTATTAAATCATATATTAATATGATTTTATGAGACAAATTCTGATAAAGATAATTCCTATAAAAGGTAAGCAATAATAATTTTAAAGCAGACGATCGATACCGCGAAAGCTATTATAATTACTATGCGGCAGCTTTTATAAGCATTCCCGTGCACGAGAAGTAATTTTTGTAATCTATCTTCGTATAATCTGTCTTCGTAAGTTTCATGCGTATCTAGAACAATAACGCATAGTGACCTGTTTTCCGAGTTTAATAGAAATCCATCTCATGCTACACTGTAAAAAAAATACATGCAAAGTTACAACATTATACCATTGTTATTTATAACTTTACTTACGCGTGTATATTCATAAATAACTTGTAAATCAAATTTTAATTAAAGTTTCAAATAAAATTATTTACATATAATATTTTTCTCTATAGAATAACACAAAAGTACATTATACAATTGAAGTCTAATTTATAGGCAAATATATATAGAAATATATATTATATGATAATTCATCAATGAATTATGTGCAATTTTTCTTAAGCTATATTATCGAAATTTATGAATGTAAAAATGCAAACATAATATGTATAATATAATATTACCATTATTATATATTACAAACATTTGTGCATACATACATAAAAATTAAAAATAGACTAATTATATATATATTTTATAATTTTATATTATTGTGATTTTTCGTCTAATATAAAAATATGTCTCAATTAGAAATGATTATGTGCTACATTTTATATAAACGTAATTTGAGATATTTCAACTATAAATTGTGTAATTTTATACATATTATTTTTGTGATTTTATTTATTGTTTAATTTCTAACGCGATTTCAAAAAAAAACACAACATAACGTAATTCTTATACCACACGTTAAACTTAACGTATCATTCAAAAATACGAAGTAATTTTGAATTTATTAAATTCCAAATAGCAAATACACATTATATTTTCACATTATTTTATTTATTATATTCAATTTCCAACTAATTCTCTCTTCCTTTCTCTTTCTGCCGCTCAATACATTACCATATTATCCCCACGCGGCGGCTAATTAATTATTCTTGCTAATTAACAGTCGGTATATCGCTGCGATAAAACGTCACAGAATTTGCAAAAGGGATAGGGAAAATGTAAAAGACTGGGGCTGAAATTTCAGGCGATGATAACGACTGAAAAACGGTAAGAAAAAAAACGAGGAGGGTCAAAAAAACTCAGAGAATGTCATTGCGGTAAGGAGATTTTCCGCTACGATGCTTTTGGTAGCTCCGTAGGCGTTCAGAATGTTGCTCATCTCAGATTGGAAGGCACGACGTCGTTATTGGAAAACGACCGTGCATCACGGCGAAATGGTCCTGTCAGACGTCACCAGATTGAAACGCGAGAATAACGAGGCAGCGCGATGATGCGTGGTAAATAAAAAGAGAAGTCATCCATTGTGATTACGTAAAGTAGCGAGGTGAAACGTTGGTTGAGAATTCTTACCCTCCGGAGCTGATGTAAAAATTTATAACACAAATTACTGACATTGAATCTGTAATCCATTTAATTTATGTTAATTATAAGAAAAGCATTACAATCTGAAAATAATTTTCTTAAATCATCAAAATAATTTCGTAAAAGTCTCAAAAATAATGAATAATGCTGCAAAAAGTTTTTTGAGCATCCTATATAATTATTTTGATGATCCAATGAAATTATTTTCAGATCTGCATCTCAAATTTTTTAATTCTTTAACAAAACCGTCTTTTCTATATAATTTTATGTAAAATTTTAATGAGCCAAAATAACATAAAAAATGAATACTAAGTATATTTTAGCAAGATCCTATTTGCAGATGTAATGTAAAGAAAAAATTAAATTGTTTGACATTCTTTATAAAGAGATTTATAATTAAATGGCTCCAATAGACCTACCGTCAGCTTCGGAGGAATGTAATTAAGTGGATCTAATAAACCCACGTCAGTTCCAGAGGGTTAATGCCACATTATGTCGACATAATATTATTACGGTTCCCACAAGTGATGAAAAACGGTATGAAGTTATCCTAACGAGTATTAAAAATAAGCGTACGTATTTTATATATACATATTTTTATTATAAAACGTGAATAAATTACCTTCATTAACGTAGAATAAAAACTGTGAATAAATCGACGTGGTACAGACTTTATTTAATGGCCTTCAATAAATTTAAATTCAACAAATGCGCGTTTATGACATAACGGTTGAGTGATCCCTGTTCGCGAATCCACATCATTACATTTGCGTTTAGCGTCGCTAATTTACACTAAGTGCCGCGCAAACAATGCAAAAACATCACTGTTTGCATTGTCGATTGATGATCGATTATTCGAACTCCTGAAAATTCACGAAACCCGGTCGCTTGCGCGGTGGGGCGTGCTGCTTTAACAAAGCGATCCTGGCGTCCCTCTCCGGATCCTTTGGCAGGCTGGGTAATATGGTCCTTCGCGTGGATGGCAATTTGAACTTTCGATCGATTGGCTTGCAACCCGGCATGACGGAGAATCGTCTCTTGGCGGGCACGACGTTCATTCGCCGCCACAGAAAATCCACGTCTCCCTTCATCTCTTTCGGCATCAGCTCGAGGATAAGCTGCTGCCTAGCAGTGATGTCGTCAAAGTCACGCTCCACGTCCATCTCGTCCACGATCCTTACGACCCTTTCATAGAAATCTATCTGCGGATACATTTATAAGACCGATCCTTGAATTAAACACCCTGTGAATGGAGAATGCTTTGAGTATTCCCTACGTCAGCGACTCGATTGTGTCGCGTAATGGCTAAAACTGCTTCTGGCAAAAGAGAATCGTTACAAGACGATTCGTCTTTGCGAAAAGGTTTTCCGAAATGGCAATTTTTTTTTAGTTTGTTATAATGTGAAAAGGACTGCAGTGATTGTGCAAATAACGGCAATATGTAACACTTTTAAACGAAAAAGAAAAGAAACTTTTCGTCGATCTCGTAAAAGATGTACAGTCCCTGCAAAAAGTTTGAAATTAAAAATATATATTAATATTTATATTTATATAAAAATCAATACTATATAATTACATACGTATGGAACACAGTTGTGTGAATAACATTATATATTTATTTATTTAACAACATATAATATTTTTATAATTTACTTACTATAATTATTATTTATTATAATACTCAACTTATTGATGATAAAAATTGAAATTTTTTTGCATAAATATTTTAAATAATCAAAATTACTTATGCAAAATCTTATTGCGATTCACTGATCAGTTGTTCTGTAAAATGTTCTGAATAATGTTAAATATAAAAATTTACACAAAAAATTGAAATTTTTGTTATTCAAGTATTATAACAATAAGAAATAATAATAAATGCAGTAAATAAAGTGTAAAAATGTATTGTTAAATATTATATAATATTATTTATACAACTGTTCCATATGTATATTGTTTTAGTATTTATTTTTATATGGAAAATATAGACATTAACACATTTTCAATTTGAAAATATTTGCAGGAACTGTGGGGCTGATACATTTTTAAGGATGCCTAAACAAATCTAACGAGAACACAAAATTCCGAAGAAAATTAATTTTTGTTGATTTAATGAATATAACATGACTCGCGATAATACCCCAATGAATATATATTTCATCGTAGCCGCGCCGCTAGACTTCATCTATTAAAAAATTCAAAAGATGCGATGGCGCGGATTGCTCTGAAGAGAGGAAAATTAGTGCTGCAAATTGCTGGCGGCGGTGAGCAAGTTGGTTTTAGTCGTCGTTTTCCGATACTTTTTAAACACATTCTCGCGCATGCCGCAAGCTAATTTTAAATAATGTGCGCATATCGATCGTAAAAGAAATTCGACCGCAATATGGCGATGTCGAATTGGTTTGCGAATTTATAGATTTTATTTTTACCAGACAGTCGATATTAAGTTTTCTAGCGTGTGCAAGCGTTAAAAGCGCGCTGTCTCTCGCCTCGTTCCGATTATTCTGATAAATCTCTATCCGCAGCATCAGATGCTCGATGTTCAGGACCCATTGGTCACAATTTGCTTCCCGCGCCATGTCCTGTCCCTTCTTAGCGAAGAATCTAGCCAGGTCGAAGCGGTGTATGTCGATGAGAAACTTGCAAAATTCATGATATAACCAGGCGAGCTCGAGCGACACGGATGCCATAGCTAATCTCCTGTTCGAACCGCAAATATTGGGGTCATTTTCGAAATATCGATCAGTTAAATGGGAATTATTATAACGGATTAACCGCGAACATAATTATAACTGCAAATTATCATACATAAATTATTACGTAATGTTCTTAAATTATATAATCTATCTATAATTGTACAAATTATGTAACTTTATGCTAAACAGAGATAGAGGCAGCTGTTAAAGAGCGAACTTGTTAAATATAGATATAGTATAAATAAAGAATTAAAATAAAATAAAATATTAATATTTGTGGCTTCAAGAATAAGTCCATTACAAATAAAATGTTTATTCTCCACAATTATCAGTAAATTATATGGTCTTAAAGCGATAAATACAATTTGCAAACGATTAAGATGTGATAGACAAAATTAAAAATAAAAATGTAATCACATTAAACTATTATTTAATTCTTTGTGGACTGGCGATCTCGTTTGGAATCATTTCCTTTTTATTGTATAAACTGCTCGTATTTTTTATGAAACTTGGCTTATGGAGTAATTTAATAATGCTTTATTCTAATCTGAGGTGAAAAATAAAATTCAAAAGGAATTTAATATGACGGATAATGGTAAAAGAAATAATTTGATTATCATGAAACTCGGTTTTCGAGAATTTTTAATTGTAATAACGATTTTTCAGTTTCTCTTATTTGTGTGAAGCTCACCATCTACGTAAAAAATTAACATTAAAAATTAAAATTTCTAAATTGACTTTCAAACTCTGATTATTCTGATATCAACCTTGTGACACTAAATATTTCTTTATGAAGATTCCTATCCTTTTGAAATTCAATATTTTCAGATACCAATAACTTTCTAAAACCTAGTTTCACGATATAATCAGATTTTTTTTTTTTTCAATTTGAATTTTATGATTCTGAGATCAGAATCTAATTCAGCGAAAATCTTTAGAAAATGGGATCATCCGTACGTTACTTTATTAAAAAACTTCAAGCCTCAAAAGGGTTAACAGAGAATGAAATTTGCAGAAATACATAAACGAAAAACTGGTGTTTGATGAAATCTTCCATCAGTGTTGCTTGTGATTTAAAATTCTAATAGCACAGAAATAAAATGTAAATGTCTACTAGCATAAAAGCGATAGATAACGGTAGATAAAAGCGTTTATTAATATTCTAAGGCAAGCCCTTTAAGAACGTAGAAGTAAATAAACAACAGGATAAAGATAAAAGAAAATATGTAGAAATATTAAAAAATACGAATAACAAAAATAATACACATAAAATATAAAAATAAAAAGCTAAAAAAGACGGATATTTATTGAGATATTACATATTGAGACATATTACACATTCTGTCCTAAATTCTATTTATGAATGATTTATACCTCCGGAACATCTTCAACGTCTCCTTCAAATTCACAGTCCGCATCCACGCGAGATCAATGTCCCGGGGCAACGTTGCAACTCGTATTCCCAAGTGATGCTTCAAGTACCTCGTCTTCATTTCCTCGTTGTCCAGACACGTCAAATTACGCGGGTCGATGTATACTTGTGCCACCGTTTTGTACAGCGCCTCTAGACACCTATGCTTCAGCGGAAACATCTTGTCCGTGTATGCGTCAAACGTATCCTTGATGTGATAAACGAGCCTGGTAAAAGATCATGGCGTCAAGTCAGAATTTCATGAGTTCAAATATGTTTAGAAATTTTATAAAGATTTTGTTCACACACACACACACACACACACAGACACACACACTTTTATATGGATTCTGAGTCTTTTATATATATATATATATATATGAAATGTAACTAACAAAACTTGCTTAAAATAAAAGATAAAATGTTCTATAAATACGATCCTCTAAGTCGATGCTGTTCAGAGATATACTCTTTGAAACATTGGACATTTTGACATGAAATATAAATTATTTTGTAAACTATTATTTTTTTGATAACTGTATGTTAATAAGTATTATTTTGTACACAGAATGAATTGAATGAATTAGTAAGTTAGTAAAGAAAACACATAGTTTCTTTTCAAAAAAATGTGCAATTTGCAATATGAAATTACATATCTCTTCTGAAAAGCAACTACTTACGTTTTTTTTTTACTAATTGATTAAAGAACAGTAATAAAAAAGTGAATTGCCAGAATAGAATATAAATCTCATGTGTAACTAAATTTAATTTTTTGATAATTCTACTTTAATACTTTTGTGTGCAGAATAATTAAAGGAATCATATAATCCGTCTACCAATCAATTTGGGCGTCTCACATAATTACTTTAATGATCTAACAAAATTATTTTCAAATTTGTATACAGCTAAATTTTTAGATGCTTTAGCAAAGCCGTTCTTTCCGTGCGTTACTGACTTGAAGAAGGTCAGGTAATCCTTATTCATTCTCGCGGTTTGTAAGAGGCGCAAAAGAAAATCCGCCTTTAGGATAACGATGTTCTTTCGCAATTTTCGCTCCTGTTCTAGCATCTTTCTGTGTCCCTTCGAAATCTTACGTCGAAAGAGAGTAACGTAGAACGGCCGTCTCATATGCAGAAGATCCTGCAAGTACATCGCGTTACGGTAGCACGTATTCGCGAGGTTAAGCAGTTCGGTAATCGACCTTTTGCTCGGCGAAGCCATGGTCTCCGGCCGGTTCACAATCTCTTCAAGGAAATCCTTATCGATCGTCAAGTAACCCATATCCATTCTCGCTATAATGTGATGCAGTCGTTTTATTCGCGCCTGCTCTTGCTCTTCAGGATCGTTCACCTTGAATTTCACCTCGCCTTCCGCGATATCTGCGATCATAAAACCGATCTTTGTGCATGTCAGATTATTATTGAGGCAATTTCAAAGTGGTTATATAAGCATTATTTTTTATTATTATTTTCCCTCTATCGACCTATGGAATTTTGCATCTTCCGTTATCAATTTGGATCTTTGAGCTTCAATTCAGATTTTTATATTGTTCCAAACTGTATAAAAATTTGAAAAAATTCTTGTATACTTGTGAAAACGAGCTTTAACGAGCTTTTACTATAATAGAAGTTGGATTGTTAGAAGGGCGATGAAAACTTGACAGTATAAAAAATTAAGTAATATGAAATATAACTTAAATATTAATTTCTTACATAATAGAAAATGGAATACTTGAGTATATTAGAGTTAGTATATTTTACAAATTTCTCTCTGTGGCCCATTCCGCATTTTATTTATTTTTTACAGATATAAATTTATTTACCAGAATTCACAATCAAAGATTGACTATACCTTAATTAGCCAACGGAGGTTTATTATTATTTTATTTTTAGAATTTTTTCTTATTTCAAATAACGTATGTAGTAGTAATATTTTCTGATGGATGTTGAGAGAAACGTGACGATTGCTCGATCATGTCACTGAGAAATACTTATATCACAGTTACTTGACTTCGGTAAAGCGAGGTCCGATAAGAACCCAGATATTTTCTTGCTCTACCATCATGAAAATTGAATTTCATCTGGTAAAAGTGAGCACTATTTCGTGTCGACTGTTCTCTCGCCATCACTTTCAAGTACTCGTTGAGTACTCGCTCGAGAACTGATATCGCGAGCGAGCACGAAATAATCGTATTTTCTCACTTCGCTCGAATAGCGATACGCACCTGCGAGCTCGTCTTCCTCCTCCTCGAGCTTGTCGATTAGGAGCTCACGATGCTTCAGCAGACGCCGTATCCACGGGAAGAGCAGCAGCAGCGCGATGGGCGACGTGTTCCGGCCGACGCAATCTTCGATAGTCTCGTTTGCCTGATAGACGCCGTGCTCAAAGGTCATCCCGTGCCGCCGCATACCCTCGTAGGCGTGAACCAGACTGTGACTGAACTCACCGATCTGGAAAAGCGCCTCCACTCGCATTCGCCGCACTTTATAATGATCAGGATCTGCGGAGAGTGAAACGATGATGCACGAATGTAGAGATCAAGCGTACTTTTTCTTCTGCCATTTTTTCTTCTTTTTTTATAAACTTATCGAACATCATCGATCGACATTCCTTAAGAGACCACCGTTTATACAGCACGATTTTTTACAGGATAAACGTTATTTATAATATACACTGTCAAAAAACTACAACAATTATAGTGTTTAATTTTGGAACTTACTATTAGATGTATATTTTTACACACTTGTAAGTAAAGTTACAATTTACAAATAAAATTATTCTTCTTTATAGTAATTAAACAATTTACAAAAGTAAATTTTTATTATGTAAAAATATATTTTTGTTAAAATAAGTTTTATACGTATTATTTATGTAGCTTTACATACTTTTTTACACTATAGACTGAAAACGTGAAACGAAGTGAATTTTAAGAAAGCAGCCATAAATAGACAAAAGGCGTGAACGTGTTATTATTGTCGACGCGTAAAAATTAGAGTGAGCGGAACAGTTAATTACTAGAATAATTACAATAATATTTATTTGCATATTACGAAGGTGCTAAAAAAATATTCTTTTTAATATCTAATTACGTTTTTAATTTTAGATTCTATAGTTTTTTGCAATCATACCTGTTTTCATACATTTCTCTGATAGTTTTTCCGCCGCGAAATATTTCGCACACTTCCTGAGCGCTCTGTAGAGGCCGATTAACGTTCTTAGGTTCTCGACCTTGGCTGATTTTTCGAAATAATCTATAGCCAAGAAATATCTTGCCCGAGCAGTCAGTTGATAGCCCCATTCACGATAAAGTATATCTTCCCTGTAGACTTCGGGAGCTTCTTCTCCCTTCAACCCCATCGCCATGATGATCTATTGAATGTTTCTGAGCAGAGAGAAAGTAATACTCTTGTTAGATACACACACATACACACAACACGATAGCAAAAACTAATATTTCCATAAAGATAGCAATAACTAATGAAAAATTATCAGGATCCTACGTTTTTTTCTTCTAGATAAATTTACAATAAATTTCTTTGATGTACGCGAAAAAACCGCGAGACTTGTGTTTTATTTTCACATGATTGCTTCTTTCGCGTTATTAAATTTTATTAATCACATTTATGATTGATTAAACTCGTGTTATCTCTCGCATTACGTGACACCCAAATGACAGATTGATGAATGGATCATCGTGGATGGAGCGTATCATGTGAAAATAGGTGAATATGAACGACGATACATTGCGACTGTCGCAGATTCCAAAATGCAGCTTTGCAATAATGTAATTTGACACAACCCGCAAAGTGCCAAATTTGGTTTATCCCAGCACATTCGTGGTTGTAAATTAGTAGATCAATAGAGAGAGAATAGCATAGCATTAGTTATAAATGAATTTCAGTGGATTGAAACACCAATGATTTTAATAATGTATGTCAAAATATATATATTTAGCGTATTGATACAATATATTAAAATATACGAAATTGTAATTATCGTTTTCTTCATAAAGCATTATTTTTACAATTTAGAAGCGAGATCCAAAATGCATACATCCGCACAATGGAAAAGCAATATTTGAGGTATTTTGCTATTCGCGAAACCAGGTCATTTTTCCTTGAATTTTTTCACGGAAAGACCCGCATTAGAGCCTACTTGTTTCATTGTTGCGCTCCATTATACGCGACAATTAATGTCACAAAGGATTCTCTTGTGTATATTGTGGTATTTAGAAATGAAAGCGGATTGTGATGAATATTTCCTTGAACTGATCCTGGAATACTCCAAAGAAACTCAAACGAGAACTTTTTGGCTGCCACGCTTTACATCTCAAAGAGAATATTCAACAAAATATTCAACAGGATATTCTGAGATTTTGGACCATTCATTATTAAAGTTTTCATCAAAGCAGAAGTTAATTAACATTTTTATTGTAATGAAACATGCTAAATAATACGAGTCTAAAATATGTTGGTAAAAAGTATCGAAACGACAGTTTGCCTTTTATATTTATTCTTGTTGTTAGCTATCAAAGAAATTATTGTCGTTAGGAAATTGATAGAATATTATGCATTTTCCAGATTACTATAAATCGACCAAGACGAATCCTTCTCGTAAACCATCGCGGACCATCGGGTTAACGGTGCCCTCGAGATGCGGTGATGGCTTTGTTATATAGGTTCGCGCAGCTGCACGATCGCAGTGGCACGCGGGTCTTCTCCTTCGTCGTCACTAGGACCGTCGTGCGCGATCCTGAGAGGGACGTCACCAGCAAGGAACTAGTATGCGGTTTTCAAAGATGGGCCGTCGCGTTTTCGCGCGGGGAAAAGGTAAATTGAAATTTCGGTGATATCCGACTATTTAATTTATTAACTAGAATTGCTAGTTATGAAATTTTTCCTACAGTCTATAAATTTCTAATTAATTCTCAGCAGAAATAAGCGTACAAATTTTTTCTTTTTACTGAAAAAAATCTGGTAATAATACCAAATGTACTTTGTTTAGCGTATTAGTACAATATTTAGTACATATTATCGAAATAATAATAATAGTAGAGGAATGAAGAGGATTATGGATTTTGTTTTACTGAAACAATTCAATAGATATTTATGTTACATATAATTACTTTTGATACATGTTTATTAGTCGTAAAGTAGTATTAATTATGCTATAATAGGTAGAAGCTTTTTGGATATATAGAACGAACACAATTTACAAAAATAACTGAAGAAAAAATGCGATTTTGGAAGAGGAGAGAGCTGGAAATGAAATACCACCAACTAATATACATATAATATCTTTACACGTCGGATGCACACATGTTGTTATCAAATTTATTTCAATTATGTCATTTGAAAGCCACAGTCAAGCTAGACTAAAGTTACAAAATTAATATCAATTACGTACTTCTCATAATTATATATCCACCCGTAAAACTGTCTGCTACCTGCAAAATGGAAATGCAGCTTTTGCGACGCATTTCAAAACACAGCATTAATGAATAATGGCCATCTTATAACCAGACTGTGTGAAGAAATAATTTTGACAGTTAATTCCAGTACAAACTATACAAAATATTCATATTCCACACCTCCCATTTATCTTATATAGCCTCCTTTCCTT
>NW_017304461.1:690376-697238 GCF_001594115.1 Trachymyrmex septentrionalis | reverse complement strand
AGTAATTAACATTTTGGTAATAATAAGAAAAATAAGATATATAATATTTAGAAAAATAAAATTAATATTTATAACCAAAATTTAATTATGTGTGCGAAATTATTTTACTAAAGCTTTAGTAATTACATTATATAGAGAGATTTGATTGTTATTACCAGATCTTTTTCCAATATATTATACATAGAAAATTTATCCGTTTAGATTAACTCTCTCTGTCTTTCGATTATTATTTAATTTGTCTCGAAAGATACAGAATATGATTAAAATTAAATAACGAGTCCATATCCCCGATATTTACTAAGGTTCTGGGCGTATACTTGGTATGGCGTGGCGCGTCAAGAAACCTCCGCGTATACGTGGACTTCACGTTTACGCTGCTGAATCGGGAGCACTTCTCCATGAACGAGAGCTTTTCTGGCAAACGAGTCAAGTTTACGTACGAGGCGCCGGCCCAGGGCAACCGCAGTTACATCGCCGTAGCGGACCTCTACAGCCGTAATTTCGCCGATACGAACGGCGAGTTTCAGCTGGAGCTGTCCATGGCGAACGTGCGGACGGTCTACATGACGGAGGTCAGGATGCCAACGTCGGTGTTCTCGGCTGGCCAGACGAAGCCGAGCAAGCTGGAGACCGACTACTTCGCGTTCGGCGGTTTCGATTGGAATCTGGTCATCTATCCGCACGGCAAGGATGCAGACGGTTGCCGCGGTCAGGACAGTCGCATGAGCGTCTATCTGATGAGACTGTCGGGTTTCGATCATCGGTGTAGGGTGAGATACAGCCTGGCTCTGGGCGAGGGTGAACGGCGAATCGACTCCGGACAAATCGAGGATATATCCGACGCTGAAGGTTGTGGCTTCGGATGGCATACGAGGGTTAGATGGTCCGATATCGCGCACAAAGGTACACTCCGCGTGTCGCTTGAGATGCTCGAAGCGAGGACCATTTGCGAGGTCGCGGTACAGGCGCTGGGCACATCGGTTCTACCGGCTGCACCTTGCTATGATCGCGACAAGCAGGCCTGGGCCATTCGCGCCGATCTCAACTCCGACACGGTCAGGCTGCATTTGGTGTACAAAGACATCCATAATGTGCCGAGGAATCATTTAAGGTGCGTATTCTACTTTTATTGTGTTAAAAGTCGAAATCAGATTCACCAAAATCAGATATTTAGATATAGAATAACGCTATATATTTTTAAATGTATAGCAGATTTTCTTGTATTAATTTAATATTTTTTCGATACAAAATAGATATGAAAAATCCCGGTCTGTAAATCAGCAATCAATTATTGTAATCAGTTAGCGCTGTCTGAAATTATGGATCATTGTATTGACGTGTATAAATATCAATAAAATTGTTCGTTCCTATTGTCTTTTTTTTTTTTAATAAAGATAGATTCTTTTCTAGAATTAACAGCAAGTCAAGCTTGAAAAACACCGAAAAGATAATGTTTATGAAATTAAAATTTTGAGAAAATTTTTATGCAAACAGGTATGTCAGTTGGTCGGCATATCTGTTGAGAGGCGAGGGACCAAACATCACGGCGATTGGACTACCCAGCGAACCATTCAGCCGCTACTACGTTCAAGAGGCCGTTGACGAGGGCATCATCATGGAGACGAACGTGGACATGAATGAAGTAAAGGAGAATCATTGTCCATACCTCACGGACAAGGGTCAGCTAAGGATCCGGTTGGAATGGAACGAGAGCCACCTGCTCTTTCAGGCGACCTACCACAAGTATGACGACGTGTGTCGCGTACACAATCAACAGATGCGACGTGAAATCGTATCGCTGCAAGCAGAGAATTACAGTCTCGAGCGGCAGCTGTTCAGCTATCAGAAGAGCCTGGCGTATGCACAAGCGCAGCAGCAGCAACAGCAGCAACATCCAAATCAGCAGCATCACTCGGTGGTAGGACATCAGGGTCATCTCGAGCGATCAGCGTCCAGTGATACTGAATACGCTTGACAAGTGGAACGCGAGTTATCAAAGTCACCAACACCACCAAATTACCGGCGTCAGTTACCGGCAGCGGCGGTACCGGAGGAGGACCAGCGGGTGCATCAGAACCTGGTTAGGATGATGGATCGACGGCTAAGCAACGTGCAGCTGCAGCAGCAACTCTATGAGGAGCAGCGGCAGTATCACCGGCACAGTAACGGCAGCGGTGGCAGCGGCGTCTCCTCGCCCAGACGGAGCATTGATCGCAGCGGCCAGGAGTACCGTCGCAGCATCCTGCAGCAGCCCAGATCCAGCGTCGGCGCCAGGTCTAGCAATGGAGGCAGCGGTGGCGGCAGCGGCGGCGGCACTTATGAGAGCCGCGCTGCCGGCAACAACGATCGGTATGCCAGCTACTATCTGGGATACGTCGGCCAAGCGGCGCATAAGCGACGCAGGACCACATTCTGGGAAACGCTGACGGGTCTGGTGTGCTCCCTGGGTGCTCTGGCCTCCAGAGCGGCGAAGATGGCCGCCAGACGGGGCGATCCTCTATGAGGGTACGGCCGACGGCTGAAGACCCAACGCAATTGCGGGGATGGGCAAACGCGCGGGAATGTGACGTGGAACTCGTTGGGCATGCATATGTACATCGCGTTCTGTCTATGTATGTCGGTGCAATATCTCGCGCCAAGCGGATTTCGAGAGATATCAATGACAGGAGTCACATAACGATCGAAGGAATTGTATAATCCTAACATAAAGTACATGGTTGGTATTTTTTTGTATTCGTTTCTTTAAAAATTTCTATATTTTTAAATTGTATTCTTTCATATAGCCTTTTAATTTATGTAATAGCAATATCATTTAAACTTAAGTTCTTCTACACTTTAATTATATTTTTTTTTCTTTCGTTATAACAGTTCCTTAATAATATAGCAAATCACATTACAAGGATTGCAAAAATCCCTTTAAGTTTCATAATTCTTTCAATTTAATTTTGTTATTATATACCATCAGGCGTACGAAAAAAGTATCTTTCTATTTTTCATAAGATACGTTAGAAATGTACAATACAAAATATGCGTTGGACGCGCCATATACTCGCCGCACACACAGGATCAGTCTTTATGCGAGACGTGTTTGCAAACGGTCCCGATTTAAGAGATCACTGTACCGATTTTATGAGACAGAACATCCCGTATACATGTAACGTAGGAACATGGTAAGGAGCAAAAGAAAACCGAGGAAAGAGGATCGTAGGGTGAGTCTAGGGTCGCGTTCTCCTCGACTCTACACGACACACACAAACACACACGATTCTACACACATACGCATACACACGTACACAAACATGAATCTATCTACTTGTCAATTTACTAAAGAACCTATTTTCCTCTAAAGACTTTTTTCACCTATTGTGTACATCGCCGTGGAAATAAGAGGATATACGCGTTGGCATAGTCGCCAAGCCAAGTAACAATACTGTAATTATTGTAGTACGTATATTAAACAGAACTTTAGAGTACAGTCAATGTTATATAAGCGAACAAATATGAGAGGAATGAAAGAAACGGAGAGGAAGAGGAGAGGGGAAAAAGCACGGACCCATGTGCTTCTTTGAAAGCTCTTAAAAGGCTGCATCGCGATGCGCGTAACGCCATCGTTGTGCAAATTGAGTTCACTCAGACGCTCTAGTCAATTTCGTCCCCTTCAAATTGATCTTTTTACTACGAACATTAAGAGTGTCATTGTTATACAACTCTCTGCGTTTCCATTCAAGCTATCGCTACTTGCCGTACAAATATTAAGCCGCGAGATTGAGCCGGAGTATTTATTAATTCTAAAATAAAACATCTGAGACGTATGTGGATTAATAGGAATTGAGAAAAATATATTTTGTGAATTTACATTTATTATTTCTCATTCGCATTTATCTTTATTAAAAATTGAAACAATAGGAAATTAAAAAAGGATTCATTCCTTTAAATCAAAATAATTTATCGTCTATTTCATGTGTCAAATAAAATATAAAAAACTGTGTTGACATAAATTAGTGATACAAAAGTATAAATTAGACTTCCAAAGTTCTCGTGGAAAACTTCCTGACTTTAAAAATTAGAAATTCAAATTTATAGAATAAATTTCTTTTACTCACCTATCTTTCGAACGTCCTATAGGAACCAATCAAACGATCTCATACTATGAGTATCACAAGATAATTAAAAGTATTTAAACTGAAAATTATACGCAGCCTTTAAAGCACAGACTTTTGTGTTAAACGAAAGTTAAACGATCAGGGTAAAAATATAAAAGAATAAGAAAGAGCGAATAAATCATTACTGATACGTACTATATACAAGAATTGCCGATTAGCGTTGCCAAAGTGTCCTCAATTGAACATTCGTCATTATCCAAGAACATATGCTATTTTGATGCTTTATTTATTATAATATTACATAAACAATAACGCTTCATTTTCGCGATTTCATAATTTTTTAATAATATTTAATAAATACACACTATTAATATCATACTATTATAATGTCAATTTATTATTAATGCGTACACTTTCGGCAATTGTTCTTCTAAAGACTGCGGCACGCAAAAAAATTTAAGCAGTATAACGTGAGTAATAAGTGGAAATTGGCCAATCATAGTAGAGACCATAAACCAATAACGTAAGATGTAAATCTCCAAAATGTTAATTTATTTACTGCTTATGCCTTACTGCTATTTTCTTGCAGCTTTTAAATGATGGACGCCTCGGCAACGCTAATCAACAATCCATACCTGGTAGAAAAATTTCACTGAAATTTTGCACAAATTTAAAACTGATATTTTAACAAAATTGCTGAAAATTCGCTGAAATTTTACAATTTCGCAGAAAGATATATGTTAAAAATTCAACATAAAAATTTCAACAAAAAAACCGGTATCTATTTAATACAAATATAAAATGTTTTCGCTGTATATATTCAATCGTAGACAAATTAAATTTCATTCAAATGCATTTCCTCGGATGAGATAACGTTGAAACAGTTACATCTCTTATAAATCTTAGACGTTTCTCGACAAAATTGCGTTTGCTGTAATTACAGAATTTCGCGGTCTCTCTCGATGGCGTTCTCGTCTTACTTTACTCCTTGCCATCAGAACGATACAATAATTTCCGCCTTGCCACGACGGTATTTTATCGTACGTGTGAGAACTCCATACTTACCGAAATACATAGCCATACAAACTATGTACCATCCTCGTAGATATACGTACATATATATCTGCGACACCGGCAGGTAACATTTGATCGATACAGTCGCCGGTCCGCACATTGGATGTTCCTCGTGACACGTATATGCACGCTTACGTACAGCCGAAACTGTCCTGCGTCATAATGTGTGTATGTGTGCATATGTACGTGTGCTTTCAGGTGATACGTCGCTCACAGTTAGAAATTCTAGAAAACTGCGGCATCCATGGTATATGTCAATCTATCGGAAGAAGAATTCGTTAACCAGAACTGCTAGCGACACATTTTCGTGTCATTCTTAAAATCAAAGTCACAAAGACACATTATTATTTTCGCTTGACATAAAAAGTTTCCTGATCAAGTTGTCAAATTTTTAATAAGAAATAAAAGCAGTTTTTTTAAACAAAGGAACAATCTTAAAAAGTCAGCAGTTTTAATGTTAATAGCTCGATTACTTCTGGAACAAAATCCGGAAAAAATTTTTATGAAATGACATGAAATATTTCCAAATTAATTTCAGTCTAAATTTTTCTTTTTAGAGTTTGAAAAAATTAGAGTTTGAAAAAAAAGCTCACTCTTTTTATTGATCAATGTTTTTAAATCATGAATTTATTTTACATTTTTAAACATTTCAATCTGCGTATTATTGATCTTTATATGAATGATGTGACAAAACATTGTTATCCATACTTCATATATTACGATAACATTTTGATTAATTTTAATATTGATAATGGCTATTAAAAAAGATTGTACAATTAAAAGTATGGAAGTCTTTAATGAAGAATTTTAGGACGACAATGTAAGCGGCTCTAGGGAAACTGTAACAAAGTGTCAAAATTGCGAAAGGACCAGGCTCGCAATAGTAGCTCGTAACAATACGCCCATATCGCGCACAATCCGTGTACTAGTACTGCAGTCAATTTCATCGAGATTATATCAGTCTTGCTCTCAGCGAGAAGATTCCCTCAGCATTCTACGGCCGGGATAAACATCCGACCGTAGGAGAAAGCGCTCCTTTCCACCCGAAACTTTCTACGCGAACTCACGTTCGTCGCAAACGTATACATATAGCAGCAGCTCTGACAATCGCACCTAATCTCATCTCACCACGATGAGAATCGAATGTTTGTCCGCCGACGTGATCTCTGGCGTTTCCATTTTGACACGTTTGAGGGAATCCTGACAACGTGTCTCGGCACGAAAAAAAGGAAAAAGGTCGAATTAACATTGATCGCCAAATTTCTATTTAAAAAAAGATACTAAAATAATATTATAATTTAAAACAATTTTAAATCTGCGACAGATAATCCAAAAATGTTTTCATAAATGTTGCCATAACGAGGATTCGCATTATGTATATTGAAAGAAAAGTTTTAGGTACTTTGTGATTTTTTTGTAATTACATAGTACTATAATTATAGTTACTACTGCTATAATATTAATAATAATAATAATATTTAGAGTTCTATCAAAAAATAGTTTGTAGCAAAAATTATTATAAATATAAGTTATTATTAGAAATGATTATAGTTATTATAATTCAACTATAATTTGTAGTCATTTTTTGGTCTAAACATATAAAACATGATTGTAATGATAATTTAATTATAATTTATAGTCGTTTTTGGGGCCAACCATACAAAATATGATTGCCCAAAAAATGA
>NW_017304461.1:688301-690276 GCF_001594115.1 Trachymyrmex septentrionalis | reverse complement strand
CAGAAATATATATATATATATATATATATATATATATATATATACATACATATATATATAGATCTGTAATTACATGATACCATAATTATTGATCATGTAATTATACAAGTCACAAATACCAACAATTTTTCCGTCAGTGTAAGAGGTCCAAGTATTTTTGGGCATTTATTCGCGCCTCGATAGTTTTTAACTCCAATACTGTACTAAGTAACAAGTTTATCGATAATTCTTGTGGGATACTTGAGAAGTTGAATCAACTTGGACCGAGATACGTATAGCAAAATAGACGATCGCGAATGATACTTAATACTTTGACACATTTGCTGCACAGATACACGGACTTGTTAATTGTATTAAATTCCTCGTGCAACCGATACGGTTCGGCAATTCAATCAATTAATTTCATTCTCGCAATGGACGGTGCGCTGACGCAGCGAATGACAAGCAAAATCTGTTTTATTAAGTAGTTATGTAATATGATACGAGAGTAAGAAGCACGTAAAATATTTAAAATAAGAATATTCAAAATTTAAATATAGAGAAATAATTTAAATTATTAAAATCATGCCTTTTTAATCAGTGGCATTATTTAAAGTTTGATGTTACATCTAATTAATTTAAAGAGAAGTATGTATTTTTCTCCAGTATTTAAAACTTATTTCGCTGTAGATCCAATTTGAATAAAACATTTATTCTATAATAGGTTACCTTAGGTCTAATTTGCTTCTTTTGATCGCGTGAGTAATCTATATCACATCATAATACTACATCATAATACTGTGTTACAAGATTTTTGTTTTTCAACACCTCAATGACGATTCTTATGCATTTTTAGCTACTAAAAAGAATTTAAAATTGAAAAAGTTCCATTACTCACACATTTTAAGAAATCAAAGACTTTGTTTTTGAAACAACTTTATAAACAATTTATGACTTTTTTCTTCTACTTTATATTATTTTTATTAGTTAAGTACAATATAAAAATCACCATTCAGGTGTTAAGAAATAAAAACTGTAAATTAGTATAATTTTTTTACATTAAATACTACCAATAAATTTTATCATTTTGATATATCACTTAAAATTTTAGACATAAATAAGAAAAGGAGCTTCATATTTATTTTATATCACATTTATTTTCAGATATTGTAAAAAATGTTTAAATTTCTGATAGCTGATGTCGATTACAAATTCGCGTTGTTACATAAGAAATTTAAAAGCAGAATTTCTAAAAATTGAAAGGTAATGAAATTTTTTTGAAATTATTTGTAATGTAAAAAGCCTGACAAGAAACACTCATCACTTGAAATAAAAAGTTCAATCAAAATTTGCTGCATTATGAAAGATAAGGAATGCCACGTGAAAGTGAGACGCGTCGGCGGACAAATTTACGCGCAGAAAATAATACGAATGCTCTAGTGATAGCGTCACGCGCAATTGCGCTTATTAGTTCGTACATGCGGCGGATCGATCAATCCCGCAATCGATCACGAGTTTTTTCCTCGCGCGCGCGTTTTATTCTACCTTCATTCACGCTCGTTTACTTGCGGACACCGTATTCGTTCGACAGAACACACACATTACACATACACACATGTTATGCCTATATGTGTATATACGATTTTTCGATGTGTACATCGTCGTTTTCTGCGCCATTGTGTCACAGCCGATCCAGCAATTTCCGTGATTCTTCTGCGCCTTCGCGATTATGCGCCTCTCTAAGGTCGATCGACACAATCGCGACACTTCACCACGTTCTAATCGTCGTCCTTCGCGGCGAAATTTCATACTTGCAAATAGCAAACGCTTCAAAGTATCCTTAGAGGGATCGACCTTCTCGTACTCGAGTTTTAATCCGACGAATCTGGAGAATAATCAACAGTAAATTGGTTAATCAAGGTCAAGGTAAACGTGCACAGCACGAGATTACGAATAAATTATGTTTAAATGAATTATGTGTATATAAATATCACAC
>NW_017304461.1:686509-688201 GCF_001594115.1 Trachymyrmex septentrionalis | reverse complement strand
CACACACACACACACACACACACACACACACACACACACACACACACACACACACACACAATACATATGATATATCCCACTAAACTAATTCAACTAAGAGTAACATTACACATCAATATTATAGTTTCCTACTCAACGAAATAATTTTTACGTACAACATGTGTTATATTCATTTACATTGATGAGAGGAAAATAATAATATGGATGTATAATATGGATGTATAATAGTAATATGGATGTAATGTGACTGTCTGTATTTGGGTACGACACACATACGTACAATACATTTGTATACTATGTACATATATTTGATATCGAGTGCCCCTGAATTCACACTCGCAGAGGATTCACAGGATGCACAGTGCGATTTTCCATGCCAGAGGAAATAACTTTTTCCTTTGACAAAGTTACGTCCAAATGATAGTTTTTAAATGAGAGTAGTTTTTAAATCTAACGTGAATGAAAGACGTAGCAACTGTTTTATCATTTCGCTAAAGATTTTATAACTAGCTAGTTATTTAAATCTCGTTATTTTCAATGCAGCTTACTTAGGAAAAATTATGGAGTTGATATTTTTGAAGTTACGATTGATAATAGATTAAATAGTGATTCAACTTGCACAAGAGAAAGTTTTATTCGTAGGACAAATAATGTAAAAAAAGGTTTTTTTTTTATTTAAATACTTTAAATCATTTTAAATCATTTTATGCTCAATTTCTTCACCTCTAGATAACTGTATCCAAAAGATATCTCCCAGAATACAGTGAAGATATCTCCTGAATAAGGTTATCCGCAACTTATCTGGAAGTGAAGAAATTGGACATTAATCAGTCCTTTTCAGAATTTAATAATTAGACATCCACAACCTTTGAATTTACTTTATTTATCTAATCAATTAATTTTATTTTTAACCGATATGCCTCAAATATCGTTTAGAAAAATAGAGAATTGTAAATATCGTTTAGAAAAATAGAGAATTGTAATTCTATGTATTCTAAAAAGATTGTTCTCTATTCTGATATACTTTCTTTTGTTACTCTTCTTTCCTTTATTTTGTTAAATACTCAAAATAATAATTTTTAGATTTGTCATGCATAATTGTTAAGATTTTTTCGAAATAGTAAAACAATATACTATATACGTTTAGCGAGCGCGATTTCTGATTTGTGTGTAACTTCATTTGGACGCAACTTTTATCCAAGGAAAAAGCTTTCTTTGACACAAAGAATCACACTGCATTCCGCGTACGTGAATTCTGGGACATCCTATATATTATCCAATTGTTCTAAATGAATGAAGGAACATTAACGAAAAAGTAAATAAATCGACGTGATTTTTCATTTGCAATGCAATAAGAGAGTTTCGCCCACTGATTTGTATTACATGGATTGCTAATGTTTTGTATTCGATTAAAGATCCGTTATGTTATAAGAACAGTTATTAAGCTGAATCTATTTCTGAAATATTTTGTTTTGATCATTTATTTATTGTTATATTACATAAAGAACAATGACATTTTTTACTTCACAATTTTTTAGTAATATGTACTTTTAAAAAGATACGAAATGACACGCTATTATTAAATGTCACACGTGGCAATTATTCTTGTAAAATAATGGACGTTCAATCGGAGATATACTTTGACAATACTAATTGTAATCCATTTAATTGTGATACATATCAGTGGTTTCG
>NW_017304461.1:684230-686409 GCF_001594115.1 Trachymyrmex septentrionalis | reverse complement strand
TATATGTATATATATAGGCGACGATACTATGGCGCAACACGAGAAAGCTTATGTCAAATATAGTTCGGCGTTTCCTTTTTCCGCCATCTATCATTTGAACAAAGACTCCTTTAAATTAATGTTATATATCCGTACACAACTTTCAAGCACCCTGCAAAAGCACGTTTCCTGCGACCTTTTTTCATCCGTGTGATTCTATTAAAAATGATTAAAGAAAAAAAAAATAAGAAAAAACAAAGATGCGCGAACGCAAAACACACTCTCAAACGCAAAAACTCTCAAGAGTTTTGAGACAAATACTAATGTACTTAAACCATCTGTGAGTCTGCCTCGTCTTTTATAAAGTTCTTGCTATATTCAATCTATCGTATATTCAATTTGTATGCCCTATTGTCCCTCTGATATAATCAATCAATCCCAATAAACTGTCCATCTCTCAGCAAAAAAGTAAGTATACAATTCTTTTGTGGAATGATATTAATTCAAAAAGTCACTTAATTTTTTTGTATCTAAATGATCATTCAAATTTGAATTAAATCTATATCTATAATGTTCTCAAATACCAATAAATTGGAAGACAATATAATACAACATGTTATTGATAGTAATGATTTTAATTGAGATGTTTTTGCTAAGGAATAAAAACGTTGCAAGTGATTATAATTCCCAGGTTAATTAATTAAGATCAAATAAAATTTTATAACAATTTTAAAATTCTAAACAATCAATAAAGCTAAATAAATGTAAGACTACTTCTAAATATAATAGAGGTAATTAATAAAGCTACACTTTAATATTTAATTTTATAAAAGTTTTTTTCTTTGTTCTAGTATTTTTTTTCTTTTAACTCATTTTTTTTTCGAAAATTCTAAACAACATAAAAGTCATTTTTTTCTTAGATTAGATAACGCACTAAATTTACATTTTCTGTAAAAGTAAAGACTTATAGTAATCCATCATATCGAGTGAGTGGATTCAACAGGTGCTTCTGATGGAGATAAACCCTTGCTCTTGTTCAAACTCGTTTTTCGATACTCGCAACCGATTGCTCGAGTTTTTTCGATATTTTACGAATATGTATCAATTAACTAAACAATATGCTAATCATGCGAAATACATTCCCTAACAAATGTTTGTCATATAAAATTCTCTTGACTGAAAATCAGGCATAAATGCTGTCGAGTCGTACAAAGTCAACAGCTACGAAGCATTAGTGCTATCGAGACTCTCGAGCGATATATCGAACTTGCCGAGTGCTAATGAACCACGTGCGTTATATAACCCTACTCCGGATTTCAGAGCATTCGCTTGGCAACCATCGGTAATCGAGAATAGTTGCGTGTCAGTCACACGCTAGTGATTGTTTAAACGGGATTGACGTGTAAGAACACTTTCCTTGGAAAATTCCTTGTAAAAAACGAGCAAAATATCTTTAAAAAGAATACCGAGGAAAATTGCAATCAAATTGATATTCGAATATAGAATGATAGCAAAATAGAGATATTTCTAGTGAGTTCTGAGTAATTAATGAATAATAGGAAATTCCTTGCCAACGCGATCCAGTAATTACGATCAAAGCTGTCATCATTTTATTCATCATCTGGACACGTGGATGTATCTTGCAGTGGATTGTGCATACATGTAATATATTTCATACATGAATTATAGCAGTAACTTATGCATATTGATATTTAAAATAAAATGATTTTTACATAAATCTAATTATTTAATACTGATCAATTTAATACTGGAAGGTAGTGATATTTACCTATACAAAATAGCAAAGGATCACATTTTATAATAATCAGGAAGAAAATATAATGTCACTGTGAGATGGTGTCATAACAAAATAATACAAAGCATTCGCATATGATATTACATTTGTTTTTTGGTATGGGGATATGTTGAATCAATAACTTAGACATGTTTAACCGTTGAATCAATGTTGAATCAATAACTTAGAAAGGTTTAATCATAACATTGGGAATATTGCATCAACATTGCGAATGTTGCATCAACGTTGTAAAATATAAATTCAACATTCAAAAAATATTCACGTTTTATTGTTAACAATTGCAATGTCACATTATTATTATTATTATAGATATTAAAAGCACTGAATAACTAATAATTAATCCCTATCTCCTAGTATTAAATTTCTGTAAGAGCATAACTATTA
>NW_017304461.1:677062-684130 GCF_001594115.1 Trachymyrmex septentrionalis | reverse complement strand
ATATATATATATACATATATATATATATATATATATATATATATATATAAAACATATATTTGCACTATTATTTTTAGCTTCAATTATCTCTCCTGATAGAGTGGCTGGAATTTCATAA
The DNA here is from genome assembly GCF_001594115.1 of Trachymyrmex septentrionalis. Taxonomy (NCBI): domain Eukaryota; kingdom Metazoa; phylum Arthropoda; class Insecta; order Hymenoptera; family Formicidae; genus Trachymyrmex; species Trachymyrmex septentrionalis. Next base: position 684,012 of record NW_017304461.1, on the reverse strand, counting down.
TAATCGTTATCATGATAATACAATAGTAAATACCAGACCAACGCAGTGAACAAGTAATCAACAACCAAAAGTGTTCAAATCATTGAGTGAATACAAGATAGTTTAAAGAGTACAAACATTTGAAGACTAATGAGCAAAACATTGAGTCAGCAATTGAGCAACCGGAGGCTGCTTGTCGACCTCCTGGCTCTGATGTTTGGTCTGGGTGCTTGGATCGGAGTAAATGGTGTCTACGTTCAGTTGCCACTCATAGTACACACAGCTCCAGAAGGATGGAGCCTACCTGCGCACATGGTGATGCTAGTACAAATTGCCAACCTAGGTCCCATACTGTATACCTTATATATAAAGTAAATCTATATTTCATAACTCCTTAGGACAATTGTATAACGAATCTAATACAAATGTGACTTTCAGGTACACTGTTTGGGCATATGACAAATATATTATTTATGCTCTGCTGGCCGCAGGAACGTTTGCCTGTATAACATTGAGTTTCCTGTATGATCATACCTCATTTGTGTTCGGCAAAGAACACTCGACTGCCCTCCTGTCGCTGATGTTTGTGACTGCCCTCGTCGGATGTACAAGTTCTGTTCTTTTTATGCCATACATGAGGAACTATCGTGAGATTTATTTAGTGTCTTATCTCGTTGGTGAGGGATTGAGTGGATTTGTACCGAGCGCAGTAGCGCTGATTCAAGGTGTCGGTAATAATCCAGTATGCGTCAACGTCACCAAGCCAAACTCGACCCACCTGGAATTTATGTCTGCGGAATCGGATCCGAGATTCTCCTCTCAAATATTTTTCATCTTCATCGGGACTCTGTTATGCCTGAGTTTTCTTTCGTTCCTAAGCCTAAACTCTTTGCTTGTAGCACGTGGGGAGAGAGTCAAGCTACCGAGCAGCATGGAAATGCTGCCGACCGACACGACGGCACCGCCGAGCTACAAAACTAATGCCGGCTGGAAAATGCCGAGATTTAGCTATTATTATTTATTAGTCATGATGGCTGTAGTATGTTTACTCGGTAACGGTACTTTACCAAGTATACAGTCGTACTCCTGTCTACCATATGGCAGTATAGCGTATCATTTGACAGTCACGCTAGCTTCCATAGCTGGCCCATTGGCCATGTCCTTAGGTTTCTTTGTAAAAACACCAGAGGTGAAGCTCCTCAATATTCTTATGGCAGCTATTTTGGCACTTTCAGGCTTCGTCTTATATCTGGCCGCGAAATCGCCTTATCCTCCCTTGCAACATTCATGGATGGGTGAATTGATGGTAGTCTTTATATGGATAATGCTATGCGGTTTAATTGGATTCGTAAAGATGGGCATTACGACGTTGTATCGACCCGATCCCGGAAGGGGTCTTTACTACACTGGCGTTGCGACACAAATCGGATCGTTAATAGGTGCAATTACCACGTTCGTTTTGGTCAATTACACAAAAGTATTTCAGTCTTATTCGCCCTGCACGTATCTTGCAGAAAATTAATGTAGTCTGTACTTAGGCATATCATTTATTTGCATTATTGGTAATATTAGAAAATTTATAATATATAATTTTTTAAATTTTACTCTCAGGAAGAGTATTAATGAATACATCAAATACAATAAAGAAAACCAAGATCGGTCAAATTTTGGATATTACAAATAATACATTATATATTCTTTTTATTAAATCAAGAATATTAGCTTTTTTTATTTTGTATTAAGATCAAAAAGATATAATTAAAAGATATAAATTAAGATCAGAGATATTTTTTTGCAATTGTTGGATAAAGATAACTTATGATGCCTACTATTATTTTGACACTACACATATAAAAACACTTAGCGATTACTTAATACATGGATATACATATAAAACGATGGTTTTTTTTTCTATTCTCATGCATTTCAAACAGTTTTTACTTGATAGATTCCTTATTTGGTGCCCAAACTGTGCCCAGTAAAACTTTCAATATTTTTTTTAAATTAAATTCTTCGCATACATTGCGCTTTCAAAGCATAACGTGCACTTTTTCTCACAATTAGTTGAATATACTTGATATAATATTTAATAATCTATATTAAGTACTTAATATTTGAGAACACACACACACAGCTCAACTTCATTGTTAAGTCTGCACAGATTGTGTGTCAGACAGTGTTTAATTTTACACAGTGTTTTCTCTTATGAATGCATAAGCATTTTATCTGATAAATTTTATTGAGCAGATTAAGAATCAGTGTTGAAAAAGGAGATATATTCTATGATATATACAACAATTCGTATATCCAAACTTTAATTGTACAATATCTTTATGACTATGCTTTTGATAAATTTATGCAAAGGAAGAGTTCCATAGATATTTTCACCTATTATTCGGGAAAGTGTATGCATATGCATGTCTGTGATATTTTAAAAATACTTAAACTGTCAAATATCAGTATTGGTGTGAGTGATCGATTACTTCCGTTCAGAGTGCCGATGTGTTGTTAGAACGATTACTTTTAATTGTCGGCGAAGTCACGCGCCAATCATTTGCTGTGTTACGCAATGATAAATAAAGAAACTTCAACGATACAATGAGAGACGATTGTTTAATAGACGCAAATAGACTACTTTGGACACATCAAATGCAGCGATTGTCCACCTTCTCGTAATCTTATTCGACATCAATGCGCGAACGTCGATCCCATGATATATGCCTTCTTACGCAAGAATAAGTGCCAGCCAGATTGTTAACAGTCCCATAGCGAGAACCTGCGAACACAATAGGCACAGTATGCACAACGACTCGGCTGGTACTTGTTCTTGCGTAAGAGGGCATATATCATGGGACCGACGTTCGCGAACCGAGTCGTTATATCAATTGATATTTTTTTACGACAGAACGTTCGTCATCGGTGACGAGAGGCGTATAGTCTGATTCTGTTTCGGTTTTCTTCCCTTAGCATGCCCAACTTGAAGTTCTCGGGGCAATATTACTTCTTGTTTCTTTGTCCTCGTACTATCGCTCATTGCATTTATCGTTCTATGTTTGTACGAAGCAACAAGAATTTGAGCGATCCTAATTTTCTCGCAAACTGAACTATAAGCGACGAGTAGTCTGACGTTACTGATAACGTCGATTACACATCAGACAAAAAAAAAATGAGATAATAAAGAGTAACAAGGCGAAGTTTGTCCGTATTTAGGAAAGTTTATTGCATGTTCTGATTGGAGTTTGTTGTTTCTTCAGTAATGGATTTCTGTCAAGTTTTGAATCGTACTTTTTTGTCTACCATATGACATCTCGTCTATCAGTTGTTAATTTGTGAACTCACTCGTATGCTTTTTGAATTTGGATCATAGTATCGAATAAAGATTATTAATTGCCTGTTTCTGGTATGTTTGATCACTGGATGCTTGCATTACGTGCATAACTCTATTGTCTTCTGCATCCCCGTTGTAAAAATTAATGTCGGTGTCGAATTGATTGTTCTATCCTGGAATGGGCTTGGCAAATGAAGCGATTATTTCGTTCGTTTTAATACCGATTCGAGGCATATAACTTCTATTATGGGGACAAATCTTTTACTAAAAAGTTCTGTACAATAATGGCTCGAACTATTTTTATATACAAAATTAGTAACAAAAATAAGCGAACAATAAGAAAAATAAAGAGTTTTTATGAAGATAGTGAGAATATCTTGTACCTTTAATGTGATAGATAGGTTGAAAATGTATTGTTTCAATTTTGGAACGAAAAGGTATACTTTATCTAAGTAGTGGCAGTATAATATATGTATGTATATACTTCCTACGTTATTATATTTAAAATATTCCAGAAATTGTATTAAATCAAGATGTTATATATGTGCAATAACAAATTTATGTAATTACACCTGAGTAATCTCTTAGCAAAAATTGTTAAGTTTACTTGCAATTTTTTTTTGCAAGAGCGAAAAAACTTATATAACTTTTCTTATTCAATCTATTAAGATTTTTTAAATTAAGAAAAATTAAATATTTTAGTTAACGAAACGTGTAATATACAATAGTATGTGAAATACACAATTTCTATTGATCATCAAAATAGAATGACTGGTTTTGCAGCTAAAGACAGGATTTTAGCTGATTTTGAAGCAAAACATCTACTAACAACACATCTATTTTTATTAAATGATTTCAATAAATATAATTTTATTTGAAACAATAGGAATTTGAGAATTCTTTTTTTGGAATTAAACCGATTAGAGTTTTTCCTTTGATTTTAACAGTTAATAACTATTTCAGCATATTTTTAAAACATTTAATTCATGACTAATAGGCAAAGGAATCCTAAAGTTCTAATACTTCATTTAAAAATTTTTTTTTTATTTTGGATATAACGACGTTTGCATTTCGACTATTCATATAAAAAAAAATTATATAATACATTTATGCACTTACAATTTCTAAATGTAGATGTATATAACATATACTTAGCAAAATACGTAATATATTTTAATAGTGAAAGTGTATTCACAACTTTTACATTACAAAGCCATATGAACCAGTCACTACTTAACAATAATATAAACATAGTATATTTCAATATAATTATGATAGAACATACTGTTGCAAAAATTTATTCAAATATTTATTATTTACAACAAATTAAATTTCTAAATTGGAATCAATTGTTTTATAAATGTAATTTTAATAGAGCATTATAATTGTTATTTTCAAATAAAACTTATATTTTGTTAAATCTTTTATTTGCTGAAGTTCCCGTTGTTGGAATCCTTCACTTCACAGTTGGACGGAGAATTTATCTCCATTGATTAAGTTTATTAAACGAATAAGCAAATTTAATTTTTTTTTCAAAAAATCGAATGTATATCGATTGAGATACATACATTTCTTTCGTGACATTCTATATAGGTGGTGTATATAAAGTCACTAGGAAATCTAGTGACTTTAGTTATGTATAGCCAAAGAGAAACTTAAGAGAGAACATGATAGCTTTTTCCTATAACAGCAAAGTGCTCCCGTATACTACTGTCCTCTGAAGAACTGAATGCGAATTACAATGTGCGATATTCCTAGTCCATTCTTATTTCAAGACTGTCTTAAGACACTAATACCTCTATATAATATATGATATAATATATATAAAATATGTTCATTTATATACAATTATATAAAATTATATATATTTTTATATAATTTCATATAATTGTATATAATATATTTTTTCCCAAGTTTATTTCAACTATTTACTTCCATTCTGATTTATTTTCATAAAGAGCATATACAATTTGTTATAAATATACAACTTTACAAATACTTTCTAAAGATGTCAAGATGAAAAAGATGTTTTGACTTATTAATTCTTATTTAGTGTTTTAAATAAGAATTAATAAGTTTCCTGAATCTAAATTTTATATTTTTTATTTTAAATAAGTCGTATCAGTTTTTACTGATTCCTACGATTTTATATTTTAAATAAATTTCTGAAACTTATTTTATATTTTTTATTATATTTTTATTATATTTTTTAAATATGTCGTAACAGTTATTTTATTGAGTCAGAATCAGCATTATACGTAAGTTTAAAGAATTTTTGAAACAGAATAATTTACAGCAATAGTGCTGTCATAAATTAATTTTTTAACTATAAAATTTAATAATGATTAACAAGATATTTAATACTTTCAACCAAAGCTGTATTGATCGTAAATTGTTTCGCAATATTAAGAAAAATTGCATGTATCTTTATATAAGAGATGTATAGAATATTATTAATCTTTGTTTAAGTATGAATCATTTAAAAGTACAATGAAAATTGAGACAAAATGTACCATTGGAATCAAAAATACCTCACACATGCGAATAATTACCATTGTAATTACGTTTAAAAGAATCGCGTAAGTACCTAATACAGGATTAAACTAGTGTCAGAGATACCGCAAAATAAAGCGTGAAATGTACGACGATACTCGTTTATTAAAAATCATGTAAAATACGAACAATTGGATAAACCGTGAATATTTTTTATACGCAATAATTGGATATCTAAATGGTGCGCGGCGAACAGCGAGAGGAAGGGGAGGCACGCTTCCCCTCGGTTTTCCCGCGCGAACAGCGAGGAGTGGGGGAAATTGCCGCGCGACGCGGTTGTTAACTACCACTTTGGCATTCGCTCAGCGACTTCGAAGAGAGATGGATCTGTTTTACGAATCGCTCCGAATCGCATTAAATCCATGACGGATAATATATCTACGAACGCTAATTGATGAATCAAACATACATAACAAGTAGTAAGATTGCTCAAAAGTAACTCTTTTATCTTTTTTATTAAAAATATACAATATTTTAAATATAAAATATTTTACGACCGAGTTCCGTATATCAATATAAATCGATATTTGACTTTATATTATGTAAAATAAAAAAAACTCCAATTAGTATTTCGTCGCGAAATTAAAATGAAATAATTCCTTATATCGATTTTCTCAGAACTCAGCAGTTTAGTTTTAGTGGCGCGAGTCAATATTTAATGTGATATCATAATTGTATTATTGTACACTGATGAATTTATTTGGTATTTATTTTATAGTTTCAAGTATTTTGTACCAATTACTTAATGTGCTGACGAAGGGCAAAAGATAAAAAGTTTTTTTTTACGTAATTATTCACTCAAATGTTTTTTATATCCTAACATTACATCTCAATTTTTATTGCTCTCTGACGATTTACAATTAAATAAAAATTAATAATAAGTTATACATTCTTTAAGTAAAGATAAGTGTAAACATCTTTTTTAAATTCGATTTTTATAAATATATATTAAATATATTTATATATTTAAATTTAATAAATATATAAGTATATATTTATATATTTAAATAATAAATATATTTATATATTTAAAAAATTATATGGTTACTATAACATATAATTATTTAAGATAACTTTATGTTTAGTAAAT
>NW_017304461.1:671366-676844 GCF_001594115.1 Trachymyrmex septentrionalis | reverse complement strand
TATATTATTACATACAAGTATAAAATTATTTTAGAAAAATGATTTTATAATAAAAAATTTTTACTATGAAAAAATGTAAAACTTACGTTGCATTGTTGTTTTAAAAAAAATAGCTATAACATTTAAACTTATAATTGTCATGATAGTCCGCAGCTTCTACAACATTATAGTAGTTTCAAATATAAAATTTTCTCTGTGTGTAAAACGGGAATACCAGTTATATACAGTTATATAGCTTAATATAAAATATTATGTAATAATTATTTAAATTTGCTGAATAATATTATTTCCTGAAAATATTGAATGTTATATTATAAGTAGTTTTATATGTAAAATAGTTTAAATATTATACAAATTAACATTATTATTGGTAATACAAATATAGAAATCTTAGAATTTTTGAAACGAGAATCTTGCATTTCGTACAGATTTAACTCTTACAATCGATGCTCCAAATAGCAAAATCATATTTTTGTGGTTTTCTTTATGATGTCAGGAATGTTATATTGACATCAATATGATGACAAGTGCAGTAAAAAAAAATTATACGAATTATACTACCATATTTTTTGATTCCCGCAGATTAACTGATTTCGTTATCGTGCTCTCTATAAACATTATAATAAAAGTCTGAACAAAAAGCTGATCGCCTCTTCGGTATATAATTCCGATAGTTTCGTACATTTACGAAAAGTGAGAGAAAGTACGAAAAAAGAAGAAAGGAGGAAAAAAATAACTATACATCTTTATATATTTTTATTCATTTTAAACCCATATTAAGGGATTTCTAGTGCTCTTATGAAAGCGACATTTGAAAAAAATCAAGCATACTTAGTACTCCTGTCATCGAATCTCAATATTCGATAACGATCTTGATAATCCGACAATCGAAAAATATGTGTTAATAAATTCAAGTTCTATTTTCCTTGTCGTCATTTCATCATATAAAAATGACGTTTTTGACACACATACATTATTAATAAAATGACAACAAAATAACGTGATCTCGCTATCTAGAATATCATTAAAACTGTAATTCACTTGCTTCTTCCAAATGCTCTAAACGTTGCGCTCCAAACGCTACGCTTGGATTGATCCATTATTGTTTTGAATAAGTATTATACAGGGTGTTTGATAAATAACGATAAATCTCCCGCATAGAGGTATAGCGGAATAAACTGAGTTGAAAAGTTCTCTACCATTTTGCAATTTTTGCAATAATTTTTGCATAATTAACAAGATATCAATTACTATAAAAGATCATCAAATATTGGCTTTTAATCATTTTTTACTCGAGTACTATCAAGTTTACAGAAAAATAGCAAGAAAAATTATCATCTTCTTATACAGCTTCAAGAATTTTTTCAGAATTTTGTATGTATCTCTTTTACTACTATATTTTTTTATTGGCAACTATTTTTATCAACATGAGAAAATATGATACTAAAAAATTCTGAAAAAATTCTCAGAACTCTATGAGAAGAAAATAAATAATTTTTGTCATTTGCTGTTTTTTATTATTGAAAGTTAATGTTCAGCTATTTTTAGTAATTAATATCTTGTTAACTTTTCTGAAAATTATAAAATGGTAGAGGACTTTTCGATTCAGTTTAGTTTGCTCTATCCCTAGTTTTATCATTATTTATCAAACACTTTGTAAAAATTTATAAAATTGTAATAAATATTAGTCGACATATGTATATATAATTGGTTTTATTATTATGTTTAATGTATTTTATCACCTCTCAAATAATTTTAATATTCGATAATTAAATATTGCAAATTGGAAAAGAAAGTGAATTGATAAATTCCAATAATTTTTAAAATAATTAACATGCAATAATATTTACATGTTAAAGTGGAATATTTACACATATTAAATTTGCATATATGTGTGCAAAAGTGAACATTAATTTATATATGAAGTATAAAAACTTTTAACTTATTTCGTGAACCTGATCTAAAAATCTCTCTCTCTCTCTCTCTCTTTCTCTCTTCATTTTTTTTATTTCTTCTGTCAATTCTGCAAGGTCGGTTCAAACTTTACGTAATATAATACGTTTTGTATAAATTGTTTCAATATTATATTATTAATATACCATTCACAATAAATTGCATATGTAGGGCATTCAACCTTTATAATAGGACCTTTTTATCAAGATTCTATAATACAGTCTCATTTCATGGAACAAAAATGCTAGCGAAAAAATAACAGAATTTATTTCGCAATAATTACAGATAACAATTTTTTTAGTTTAATGTAACATTTTTGTCTAACTCTAACTTATTCCATTGACTCTAATAATATCTTACAGACATCATAATTCAGTCCTTTTTTATATATATTTTATTATATATTTATTTATTTCATTTTTATTTTTTATTTTTTTTTACCACTCTGTATTTATTCACAATAGTGACGAATTGACGTGTGATGTCAATTCATTTTCTTGATATTCATTTTTAAAAAGTGAACCGATAATTGCATAATAATATAGATAATAGCTGTATGTTACATTTTTCAGATGATATTTTCCCTCCCACGGGTACACCTTGACGTGGTGAGAGGGCTCAGTACCCGGAGGATATATACAAAAAGAATGGTCTCTCTCAAGTATCTAAAAATTTTCAGATTTATCTAAATAATACGTCTAGATAAATTTTTAGATATTGAGCAAAATCGTTCTCTTCGTATAAAAATCCAACGATGGGGAAGCGAACGTACCCTCGTCCGCCGAATTAATTAAGAGTGAACGAACCGCAGCCGGTTCGTCGCGTCGCGCGTTTGCTTCGGGAGTGCCGTTAAAGTTATCGGACTAAAGTTATGGACTTTTAATAAAACCCATTCGATGGAATTCTATTTCGGCGATGAAATTATATCTGAGACGTTTCGACAGGAAAGCGGAACTCTCTTTGGGAGAAGCAACGTTGCTTAGGTGGCTACGGTCACTGCAACGCTCTCATGCCAAGTGCTCCGGGCACGAGGTGATGCCGGCCGCGTAATGTCACGCACTTCGTGGTGCGTGTTCGCGCGGTTTAGCAACTACTGTTGCTGTCGGCTAAATGAGGACGCGTTCTGTCTGTCGGCCAACAGTTCGGTCCTTAGCGGTAAGAAGCGATCGATCGACTCGGATTCTTCTCTGGGCCTGTATTCGATAACTCGAGTTATGCAGTCGTTATGAGCACATAACGGTTGCATAACGAGTTATAGAATTCCGCCCTGGTGGGTCGTCCAAAAAGGAGTTGTATAACTCTGGTCAGGGCGCTCATTTCTCTGTCATTATCTACCAGCCTAAATCACGTTTAATCTGACTTGGTCAGAGCCTAGCTCTGGTAGTTTTTTTAAAAACTAGCTTCGTGACGAGGGGTTGGATCCCATTTCTTGCATTGTCTAGATTGTTAGACAATCGGCAATGGTACCAATTTTACTCTTATTAGAGGAGCTTGTCACGTCTACCAGTCTCTTGGACTCGCTTGAGGTACAGCACCACTTGTGTCCCATTAGAACTAGCAGTTAGGGCGTATCTCTGAGTCAATTTTAAACGTGATTTTGCGTAAAACAGAGGTGACGGACTCGATACGATCGATTTCGTCTTCTTTCGTTTGGGGCTTAACCCTTGTTCGGCATACATCGTGTGTTTTGCAAGTACTCGTCGACGTGCGGTGTTGATTCCACCGATTGAAATAGAAATCTTATCATGGGTTTTGTAAACGTGGAGTGCCGCAGTGTCGCGCGAAAGACTTTTTTAAATGATTAGTCCGCGCGCGTTTAAAGTGTATTATTCGCGAGTGTTTCACGCGAGTGTCCTGTGCGAGAGGATGTCAACCCGATTCTGAGAGGAGGAGGAGGAGGTCTGGGAGAGGCATCAGGCACCGGCGGAGCAACTATGTGGTAAATATCATTTTTTGTTTATTAAAATCTCTCTTTTGTTTAATCTTTAGTCGTTTTATTTTAATGATTTAAAAATAATAATTAAAAAAGATTATTTTAAAATTATTTTGAAATTTTGTAAATACGTATTTTTAAGAAAATGTATAATTAGTTTTATAAATATAACTAAATGGTAAATTAAAAAATTTGATGCTTATAGGAATTATAACTTTTAAAATTTATATGATTATTTTCAAGAAAACTTTGCATTTAATAAATATTTTTTAAAACTTGTAAAATATTGGTTGATTTTTTACTCTGTTCTAATTTGGATTTTATATTCTTTTTGTTACAGAATCATCGTAGCGACGTTGCTGATAACTCCGCCGTAGTGCATTGGGTTGGTGAGTAATGTATTCATTTTTTTATTGAGGTAACGGATGTATGATAATTTCATTAATATATTTACTATATACCCAGATGCATATATGCATCAATTTAATAAAAATATATGGATAAATGTATGTACAGCATTCCATACATCCGTTGCCTTGAAATGAATAAGTTATAATAGAATAGAATAAATTTAGTCCTGAATGCCTCTTTATTACAGAATTTATGCATGCACTGTTAAATTGATAATTTCATGTTACACTCAGTTTGAATTATTTTTAGTTATTTTTATAAGTTGCCATTGCTCTTACTCAATATTTTGTCAATTTAATTAAAACATAGATTAAAACTGTTTATTTCAAGAAAATTATTAAAGACTAAAATTTTGTAAATTTATACATTAATGTGAATGCTTTGATACTAATTATAAATAATTCAAACTTAATTTGATACTAACAAGGGGAACACCAGGTGACGGGCTATTGACCCATAGTTCCGAAGAAATCGATTTTTTAAATAATTATTGTAGTATAATTTGAAAAATGTACTGTATAAATGAAAATATTAATATTTTTATAAACTTTATTTTAATTTAATGTTATTATATTTTAATTACTTTTTGATTGTTATCAAATTTCATGAAATTACCTATTAGTATTATTACAAATTAATATTTTTTAGATAATAATTAAACACTCATTTATATAGAATATTTATTATTATCATCATTATCGTCGTTATTATTCACATGAACGCATAAATAAGATTGTAATGAAAACTCTTACGGTTCCTGATAAAATTAGAAATTGGAAATTATGATTAGGAACAAGTAAGTCATATATTTGTAAACTTCTTTTTATTAACAATAATTGATTTATTAATAATAATAAATAGAAAATTAATCGTGTTTTGTAGACGTACATTGTAGACGAATGGGATGATACAAATCATAAAAACAAGAAAAACATAAATATTTACTGTATTGTGAATATCTTACGAATGAATTTTTGTTGCAAACATAATAACTTTTTCTAATATCTAGTAGAAAGAAGATTTGATTGACATTACGGAAATAATGTTTCCTTTTTTCAGGAATCAATAAATATTTATGTTTCTTGTTTTTATGATTTATATCATCCCATTCGTCTACAATGTACGTCTATAAAACACGATTACTTTTCTATTTATTATATATATATGTATATATATATATA
>NW_017304461.1:667963-671118 GCF_001594115.1 Trachymyrmex septentrionalis | reverse complement strand
TGAGTGTTTAATTATTATCTATAATATTAATATAGAATAATACTAATATGTAATTTCATGAAATTTGATTACAATCAAAAAGTAATTAAAACTAAATAACATTAAATTAAAATAAAGTTTATAAAAACATTAATATTTTCATTTATACAATACGTTTTTCAAATTACTACAATAATTATTTAAAAAATCGATTTCTTTGAAACTATGAGCCAATGATTGAAACGGCCGGACACGTTTGTTTTTTTTTTGCTTAAGAACAGCCTGTAAAAAACACATAAAAATCCCTAATACCGTCACCTGATGTTTCTTTTGTTAAGTAATGCAATCTCAAAACAATGATATAAATTGACTGATTCGAAAATTGTGGTTTTTTAAAAATGTTTTGCGTTTTTCTTTTTACACTAAAATATTACGTCTTGGTACATTTGAAAGTAAAAATAAAAGATATTAAAATATTCGTATTTTCTAAATATGTGAAATATAGGAAATAAAAAAATATAAAGAATATATGACCAGTAGAATTTCAAAATGCATTTTGTCCTATATTTAATTTTTTTACTTAGAGATGACGTAGTATTCAATGTGTTTGTCTATGAAAGGCTCATATTATAAGCTTCTCTGAAATGTTCAGAAAGCATTTTTTTATTAATTTATATGCTGAAAAAACATAGACATTTTAAAGTGCATTATGTTTTTTACTAGAGAAAAACAAAAAGCATTTGTTTAAAAAACATTTTTAGTAATTGTTTAGTAATTTTGTTTAATATTTCACATTCTACTGATTGGCATATTATTATTTTCTGTAAAGTAGTAGCGTCATTTTCTTGTGTGCGAAATTTCTTTCTTTCTCGTTTTCTAAAAATTACGCATTTTGAAGGTCTACTCCTCATACATAGAAAGTAATTAGAGTTATCACAAATGGAATTGTCTATTGATATCATAATACAGAAATGTTTGTCACAGTATAGTAAAAAATTTTTCATAAATGAATACGTATAAATATGTATAAACAAATGTAAATATTTATAAATATATATAATTTTATATGAAATATGTCCACACATCTTTTTTTTTTATAAAATTACTTTTTAGTATAATAGATATAATAACAGTAATGTGAAAATATTTAAAAAAATTAAAAGAGTAATTTTTATATTAGAGAAAATCAAGTTTGATGAAAAAATATAAAAAATTACTTATGTGTAATATATTAGTATTATATATAAAATTATGCATAATTGTGTATGAGCAATTTTTTTATATTTTTCTAAACTATTTTTTTCTAAAATAATCAATGCGAAAATTATCCCTTTTATTATTTTTTATGTTTTCACATTGCTATTGTTGTTTTTATTACACAGAAAAGTAATTTTATAAGAAATAGAAATGTATGAATATATACGGACATATTTCGTATATGATTATACGTGTTTATGAATATTTATGTATATTTATACATATTTATACATACACTGAGAAAAAAAATGGCTTTTTAAATAAATATTTGTTTAAATATTTCCAATTAAGCATTTACTTAATAAAAAAAAAGAAGTGATTGTTGAATCAAACTAATGTTTTTTTTATCAAATAAGTATATTTTTATGTTTAATAAATATTTAGTTGGTATTCAAATAAATAAAAATTTATTGAAATTTAGAATATATATTTTTTCTTAGTGTATTAATGTATGAAAAATTTTTTATCAAGAAGTATTATTTTATTATTGTACTTTTCCTATCTATCCTATATTCAAATATTCGTTCAGGATTAAATTTTATATATAAGTTGGTGTACAGAAAAGCAACATAAATATACATATTGTTTTCTAAGATATTCTTTTAATTATTTCACACTTTGTGTACATGTTACTAAAGAAATAAAAATATTTTAATATAACGCGTATGCTATACAGTTTTTTGATCTCGCTTTTTTTTTTAAATATTTTACGATTATTAATTTTTGCTATTTATCTCAATGCACCAACTTTAGCCTAAACTTTTATAACTTATCCATACGTAACTGGATTTTATACCAGTTAAAGTAGTAACATGATGTAAGATCCCATACGTTTTGTCAAAAAATAGAAGAATTTTATCTTATATAATTATTTGAAAATCACGTTTAAAATTGTACATCACTTAAAATACTTATTTAAAATAATAAATTATACAAAAATGATTCTAATAATTCATAAAATATAAAGATATATGTTAATCAACGCATACAGAAAAATATCAATCTACTGCTAAGAAACGTGATTATTCAATTTATTTTCTTTCTCTTAAGTGACGGTTACTTTTAACAAAGAATATTTTCTTAATAATAATCTTAAAATACACTTATTACAAAATTTTAGAAAAACTTAGTACTCAAAACAAGAATTTTTTTCTTTTGAAGGATATTATAAAATTAATCGAAGAAAATCACTTTTCATAATGATCATATCCAATTTGTTTTAATTTAATAAACGTGATAAAAATATTAAATTTGCTAGAATTCAGGATATATATTTTGAATAAATTTAATGCTTCTGATGAAATTACAATAGGTTTGCTGATATATAAACTTTTGAAATACTTGAAATAAATTATTGTTACTTGCATAGAGTAATTATTATTTGCGTATTTTTCTGTATGCGTGTGTGGGAAAATTATCCCTTTCGGATCTTGCATCATTCATCTGAATTTTTTATCTCCGCATGCTTTGAGATGAGATTCAGCAACGAATCGTTCGAATCGTTAAAAATACGATCATGGGCCTTGAATTTTATCGGATAATAATCGATTTTTAGTTTATTGTTAAATTAAAGTTTTATTGTTTATATTGTAAAGTTTTTATTAAAAAATTTAATCTAATTTTATAATATTTGAGGCTATTGAAATAAAAACGTTGTTGACATAACGATTTTTTTTAATTTTGATTTTAGTCGAATATTTATATTTTTTATTTCGAATAAACGCGAATAAAGAATAAACGTAAAAATTATTCGTATCTTAATGGAATTACTATTATTACTAATAATTGTTCATGTTAATATTTAATTAATTTTATTAATTTGATGGCTCCTTCGCGACGCGTTCGTGTTTCGTGCATCGTAAAATCTTACGCTTATTGTCGATGATGTTAATCGGCAGCAAAAAGGAGTATTTCTCCTT
>NW_017304461.1:665518-667028 GCF_001594115.1 Trachymyrmex septentrionalis | reverse complement strand
GAAACAAGACCGTCTATATAAATATTACAACTTTAAATACAAAGCGCCTTCCCGGTCCGAGTGTTAAGATGTTGAATTACTATCTAATATACATTCAATTAAATTAAATTAATATTTCAGAAATAATTTTTTAAGATTTGGGAGAATTTGGGGGGATTATTTGTTTCAGATTGATTGTGTGAATCCGATAATTTCATCAGCTCTCAATTTATTTCTGAAATATTAATTTAATTTAATTGAATGTATATTAGATAGTAATTCAACATCTTAACTCTCGGACCGGGAAGGCGCTTTGTATTTAAAGTTGTAATATTTATATAGACGGTCTTGTTTCCAATCATATTATATAATTTTGAATTTTATTGAATTTTCAGCTCCTCTGAAATTAAACTTAATTTCTTATAAAATTCTGTAGTTATACAAAATGTATAATGCATTAATATTATAATTAATTTTGTTATAAATAAATGAATGTATAATAGCACGTAATATAATATTAAGTACGTAATATAAAATTTAAATGTAAACTATATCCAGATAAATGTGCTATGTTTACTTTTGTTATTTGCGCAATAATTACTAATTAATTATACATTTATTAGAATGTTTATAACCGTATTGATTATATCTATTCAAAATACATGTAGCATTTATCTTGTCGTAGTAAATCAAATATTTTGTTACTGTATTGACGTAAATTACACGAAATCGACGAAATATATGATAACAAAAATTATTTATTGATTTAACGAATTTGATAAATATTTAATTTTTAAACTTTTTTTAAATTTGGATTTTATTTTGAATATCAAAAAGTCATTAATAATTTTAAGTGTAACTTTTAATTAAAAATTTGCTGTTTAGAATAATCGTTACTTTTTCTTAGTAAGATTTTCTCTTAAGTAAGTCAATAAAGATTGCAGCTTTGAGGCAATGGTTAAATATTAGCTTCTTGTTTCCTTTTTGATATTTATAATTTTAACATTACAGAATTACAAGTATATCTTAGTGATCGATTTATTATATGCAAAGACCTCATCGCGTCTCTCATGTCAGATATATGCCAGTGAATGCGTAATTTGTATCAGTGGAAAGTCGTAACTGTTTTCATCATGAAGAGTTATTCCTCGTCTCTTTCCGTAAAGTCTATTCGCATAGTCTAGTTTGATGTTCTATTCAAGATTTTTGTACAGGATCGAAATTAATCCTGGATTTTCTCATCAGTTCTTGAAAGTAATCATTTTATTAATGATTCAATGACAATTGCTATATATTTTAAAGTCAAGTTGCCAAATTAATTCAGTGGTAAATTTTAGAGTACAATTTTCGTCGCTTTCTTAATTTTACTAAATGTTCTCCCACTATAGTAATAATATTAATAATAGACTGTTTTAATGGAAATAGGAATTTAGTATTCAATGATTAATATGAATATATAATGATTATTTGTATAAATTTAAATTATGAAATAAATAAATTTAAGTTTTATACAAATAATTTGCTTATTTTT
>NW_017304461.1:658449-665418 GCF_001594115.1 Trachymyrmex septentrionalis | reverse complement strand
AGATATTACGAGATCATATTTACAAATTTTGATTTTTGTTTATTTAATTTAAATAATTTTTACCAAAATACTTTATATTTTTTTAACAATATATTGTAAGGTACGTGATTACGTAAATTTAATTAAAAATGTGTGAGTACAAAAAAAATTCGAGATAAATCGAAGGAGTACCTTTATATTAGCGGGATATTTATAATTAAAATTTTTGAAACATACAAAAAAATAAGGATTGTTAAATTTTATATAATAAATTGTTCGTTATAAATATTCTAAAATCCCGTTATTATCGGGTTCGGCTTATCTCGAACAGTTGGTACCTAAGAAACTTTTGTATACATACATATAAAAAATTACAATAACGCATGTATTTTATTATTATTAAATATATTCTTTCGTAACTATTCCATAAAGAAAGAAATCAATCCATTTATTTTTAATAAGAGATAATTTTTAGTAATGTGTAGCAGAACATATTTTCTCGCCAAATTTTAATATTACATTAAAGATGCAATAAAAATGTTAATTGACATTCTACAGAAATTATTACTATCGTAAATGATCTGAAAGATTTGGGATTTACATCTTCTTGTAACAAGATCGCTGGTCTTTGACGGATTGCTTAACTTTTCTTTGCGAATGGATCTTGTGAATTTGACGTAGAATCAGAATATATTTAGTTTACTCTTCACTATGAAGATTGTTCTTCTTTGTATCTGATGTTAACTAGCATATCACAAGGCGAAGGGATTTTGATGTAATCAAATTATTATTAGTATGGATAATTATCTTGAACGCGATGAAAATGCTGTCGTGAATATATTAATGACTTTTTATCACGATATTAATAAGTTTTATAATATATCGCAAATTAATAAGTAATAGTAAATACGGTTTAATTGTTGTTAGTATTTCATTTCGCTTTTCTCAATATTTCATTAAATACTGGTTTAGAAAAATTTGTGTTATCGTATATATTTTCGACGTTTTTGTATAATTCCGTATTATTAAATTTAATTATGCTTCTATAATATAATTTTTATTATATATCGAATTTATTATATAATTGTACTTTGTAAACAATTATTATTGTATGTATAAAGAATTACAATAAAAAATAACATTAAAAAAGTTATTCATTATGATTGCTAATTATTTTATCGTATTTCGCTAATCATAATGAAGTATAATCAATGGAAAATACAATAATAATTAAAAATACAAAATAATTAGAGAGACATAAAAATAAAAAATAAATTTAAAATATCCCTGCAAAAACGGACTAGTGAATTTATTAGTAGCCCATTTTTTTACGGGTTAATATACTTACAAAGAAAAGACGATCGCCGATAAAATCGGCGGGGGTGGTGGAGGGCCTCTAACTCGTTTTTATTAAATTAAACCTCAAATTAACAATATATGATTGAAAAGTTTGAATTATATTTAAAGTCTCTATAATTGCTAGTAATTTGGATTATTCCTACATACTAGTAATTAATTATGTTTAGTAAAAACGGGGACTGAAAATTAACATAAAAAACTTAAAAAAAAAACATAATTTTGTAATTTCATTTTTATGCAAACCCTTATATTATAAGACAAAATTCGCTAAATTAACTTGTTTGAATATTTAATTTCAAGTTTCTTAAAATTCAACAATTTTTATTTCTAGTAGGAGATACGAAATTGAAATTTTTATTTAAGGACCCATTAATAAATATTGTATCATTAAAAGATTTATTAAATAAAAACGTAAAGACTGTTATTGCAGAACCAGAATTCGGATTTTCTTGAAATATACGCGAATTTTGTGTTATGATGTGCATGCATTTTGTACGAGGTATCTTATAGATATAAGCAAAAATGTTGTAAAAATATATAAGCAATTTATATATTTTATATTTCATATGAAAAGATTCAAGTCTATTTTTGTGTTGTATTATATTTTATTATATTGTGTATTGCCTAATTACTTCGTATATTATAATTATTTCTGTTCTTTTTATTTTAGTATCAAATAAATACATTGCAAGAAAATATTAAATTCGTCTTTATGTAATACATAAAGACATTCAAATTCAGTAACTCAAGTTACACGTAACGTACCTCTTACAATTAGTTGTAATTTTTAAGAATATAACTTTAATATATTACGTGTGTTATTCTACAGTTATATTAATTGTGTGTGTGTGTGTGTGTGTTACACATAACTTAGTGTTTGCTGAGAAAAAGAGGACCGCCGTCAAAAATTGGCGGGGGTGGTGGAGGGCCTCAGATTGATTCTTTTCTATTCATTTAAATTTACTGTACTACTTTAAATTAAATACAGTTTGTTTACAATTAGAAGAATTCCAACTTTATTCAAATTGCAAATTGCAATATGATAAAGTAGCGCATTGATTGGTCCGCTATGTTTCAGAAATTTCTATATTTCTATATTTAAATATCTATATATGTGTCATTTTTAAAACTCCCATATTATTCGTATATTTAAATACCTATATATATATATATATGTTACTTTTAAATTTTCACAATTTAATTAAAATTAGATATTTTAAAGGTACACTACTTAAAGGATCACCTGTTCTACTCTACAAAAGTAGGTAAACTTTAAGATAAAATAACTTCGTAAAAAATTATTGTATCGAAATGTCTAAACAAACATTCTACAGCTTGAAATCTGTACTTTTCAGATCAGTACTTAAAAAATCGGTTTTATTGATATTTTATGAAATTACACAAACATAAATGAAGACGCATCAGATCTCAAAATTTGTTACAAAATTTGCGAAATTTTACGGCACGAATTAAAAATTGCAAATTATTGATTATTAATTGTAAATTAAGAATTGTAAATTACAAATGTAGTTTACAGTTTTTGAAAGAGCGATTCTTGAGCTTTAATTTGCTTTTTTATTGATCTCGGTACGATTTTTTTCATCGAGTTATTCAACATCGAAACAAAAAGGGTCGTTTTTGCTTCAATGTTGAATAACTCGGAGAAAAAAAGCATGCAAAACTTCATAAAAAAAAAACATTAAAAGTAAAGATTCACTCTTTCGAAAACTGTAACCGCATTTGTGTACAATTTTTAATTTGCCCCATAGAATTTCACAAATTTCATAAAAAATTTTGAGAGAGAGAGAGAGAGAGAGAGAGAGAGGAGAGAGAGAGAGAGAGGAGAGAGAGATCTGATGTGTCTTCATTTATGTTTACAAAGCATTTTTATTGGATATCACTCGTTGTTGATCTCTCATCGTATTCAGTTCACAATAAGCATTAAGACTGTATTCATAATCGGTTCTTATTTTAAGACCATCTTAAATAATGTCCTAAGATGCTAATACGGCTTTCTGATTGGTTCATGACATTTTTAGACTGTATCTTAAGACGATCTTAAATACAAAATCTGATTGAATACAGGCAGAGAGAAACCAGAATATTAATTTGATAGATTTTAGTTATTTCAGCGATTTCAGTGATTTATTTCCATCAGGAGCACCGCAAAAAAATGGATATTGTTGTATAGTTTACATCCACTTCTTCAGAGGGCAGTAGTGCGCGGCAGCATTTTGTGGTTACTGGAAAAAGGCCCTCACATCCTCTCTTAGGTTTCTCTCTGGTACAGCGATGTATTGTGTATTCCTACAATTAGCTGTATAAGGTACTTGATAGCAGATGATCGTTATATTTAATAACACGACATATCAAGCATCGTAAACATCTGTGATTAGAACGCTCTCAGTTTTTGTTGAATCGTTAATCTTGAGCAGATTGGATGAAAATACTCAGATTTGTACGGTTCGACGAAAAATGAATGACGAAAATGCAAGCTGCTCGTACGACAGTGAGGATGATGCACAACTATCACTGCTTGATCTTCCAGTCGAGGTTTGTACAAAACGAAACAAAAAACCACTGAGATTTTCACTCGCGTAAAATTAATTTTTTTTTTATCGCCGCTATTATCTCGTCAATAGTCGCTTTTCAATGGAGTGAAGTGAACTTTCTCTCTCATTCATTCCGATCGCAGCATCTGTTTGATTGCGCGTTTAATTTGTTATTGTGCTACATTTCAGATATTCCTGCATATATGCTCCTTCTTAGAGGCGTCGACATTAGTACACGGTTTGAGCCTAGTGTGCAAACAGTTCTACCTGATTTTAAAGGATGATTCATTGTGGAAAGCGCGAATTAACCATATATGGCCAGATGCTAGCTATCCACTCTTGCGTCCTGGTTAGCTCAAATTGATAGCACTTTACGCCTTGCACGACCACTCATTTTGTAAATAAATGAAACACAGTCTATATTCTGCTCCAGTGCTGTTTGAACTTGCGCATGCATATGTAGGTTGTACATATATCAGTTGCTTATATCGTGTCAGATTTTATTTTGTTTTTGCATCTCATTTTCCTTTGTCTTGAAAAACATTTTTTTTAAGTGTCTTATAAAAAATATATAATTACATTTCTCATTTATAAGAAATCAACAAGTTTGAGCAACTCTGTTTATTGCAATAACCTGATATACATAAAATAAGAACTTGAATAGAAATCTCAATCAAGAATGTGCTTGTTTATTTGTTAATTCAAATTGTATGTATATGCATTTATTCATATTTATATATATCATAATACAAGGAAATTTTTCTCTTATTTCTTTGATATAAGAAGTATTATATGATATTTCAGCGAGACCTGACAAATTGTTTTGGAAATTATCATGCGTTGCGATCGAGAAACAAACAGCACTATGGAAGGGTTCCTTAATGGAGAAACTTATAATTGCGAACCCACAGTACAGCACAGTGGATGCTCTGCTACTGATGCACGTAGGTAGTATATTAAAAATTATACAGTAAAAAATATTTTATATTTGTGTTAAAACCGCAGATCTTTATTAATCTTTTTGTGTTGAATTTTTAACATATCTGAGTGTTTTTTTTAACATAATGTGATTGTAATTGATCTGAGTGTACTTTAACATAATGCGATTGTGGTTTTTAAATATTCAACATTTTTTAGTGTTAAAATAACACAATTTGATGAACAAGCAACTTAAAAATAATATACTTTAAAACGTATAAATTCTAAAATAAATGAATAAAATGCATACATTTAATAAAAATGTTAATTTTATTAAAGTAATATGCTTTAGCAAATTTGCTTAAATATTATGTTAGTGTTATATTCTTTGTATTAATTTTTTACATAATGTTTCTGTTATTTCTTAACATATTTATAACGATATATTGATGATTTTTATTCTCAGAATGGAACCATATGTATAGCTGGTGCAAGAGATCGCACCCTGCTTTACTGGAAACTTCCTTCACACGAGAAATCACCCTCTCGCGAGAATGGGAGCACTGTCTGCATAGATTCCGCGCATAACGGATGGATCTGGGATCTGACAGCGATATATAGCACGATCTACAGTTGCAGCTGGGATCAGAGTGTCAAGTCATGGGTGCTAATCGACACCGGTCTTGTCAAGCTGAAAACTTACGAGATGTAAGCGGTAGCAAAATTATTTCTTCCAGTCTCTTTGCGATAAAAAGACTAGATGAGAAAGATTATTTCTGTTTGTGTGGGAGAAATAATTATTTTTCTTTAAATTTTTTATTTGAATGCGATACAACAAAACAGTTTCTTTTGATCACTTTATGATAAGAAATCCAAGTGAAGAAGATAAGTAATTCCTGTAGGAGAAATAATTGCTTTCCTTCAAATTATTTCTTCTACAGGAATTACTCATCTTGCTCGTTGACAGTTATTTTTCCTACAGGAATTACTATAAATCTTACTTGTTGACAAATAATTCGGAAACGCAATTCTAAAGTTTATTCGCCAAACCGAGTTTATTATATATTATTATTTTGAGCATATCATTTTGATATATCAATATTAAATATTTCAGGAACACTGCATCTGGTGCACTGCTGTGCGTGTCGTCGTGTCCAGAGCAAGCCCTCTTTGCAACCGGCTCGTACAGCAAGACCATATTTGTGTTCGATTCGAGATCAGGACACAAGCCGATCAGACAGTATCGACCGCACACCGGGGCTGTGATTAAGTTGGCCATGAACTCGGAATACATCTTGTCCGCCAGCGAGGATAAGACGGTGTCCGTTTGGGATCAAAGAGCTGGACGGACCATGAAGTCTATCACAGTAATTTCATTCCGTATTTTTTGCCATCACGTAAAGAGCCGCAATTACGATATCGCGGATGTATTTCTTAGATTCCAGGCAAAGCGTTCCCCATGTGTATGAGCATGCAACGGGATTGTGTTTGTGTGGGGGACAGTACTGCGAAGTTACACGTACTAAATCCAAAGAACGATTTCGAGTTAGTGAAATCTTATTCTACTAAACATACGAAAGGGATAACGGGGGTACATCTGGCGCATGGATGTCTGATAACGAGCTCTAAGGATGGCACTGTCAGAATTTCAAGCCCTACGGATCCACCGAAGCCTATTGCTACTTTCCTTTCGGGATTCGGAGAGATCGCCAGCGTAAGTATTATTTACGTATATAGAAAGATATCTGTTTTGCTGAAGTATCTTAACTACACAGCAAAAAAACATTTTGTATTTGTGCTGTAAGTGGACCACTCAAGTGCGGACCAACAAGTCTATCTTGTTAAACTTTTGTGTTGAATTTTTTAAAACAATTACATAAATAAAGATAAAACGAGCATTGGCAGATCTTAATAATATATTTGGGAATAATAAAATATTCCACTATTATTACTAATTCTATTAATCATTTAATATATTGATGTGTATAAGCATTTTATATACAATTTTATACAGGTGTTGATATAATGATTTTATATAAATTTTGATTATCCTCCGAACTGATAAAGTCCTTAAAATTCACGATATTTTTATAAACCTATAATAGCTTATATTATATTATATATATATTTTTATGTTCTTTATTTCGCAGATGGATTATCT